>NC_045642.1:59466218-59768718 GCF_009829145.1 Chiroxiphia lanceolata
CAGTTTAAGCTGATGCTAATGAAAGAGCTTTATATTCTTCACAAATAATCCTCAAAATTAATTTCAGGAATTCATTTTAAATGAGCTGGGCCATATTGGCAAAATATCCACAGAGGTCACTAACCCTGCTCTAAAGAGAAGAGGACAGGACAGTTTGACTGTGTCTCAATTTTCACTATACAATTTCAAACAAACTCCTGCCACGAAAATCAATATATTAAGATCCAAACTGCTTAGAAACATGGGAATAAAAGATGAGCATTTGCCACAATGCAAAGCCCAGTTTCGAGGGCTGTTGTTTGTCAGTCTCCTTCCTGCCATGTTGGTTACAAAAGACACTCTCCACACCCAGCTTGCCACAGCCCAGTTGAAATCTGAGCAGCCTTCAAATGGAGAAGGGATGGAAACAGGAGAAACAGGGAAAATAAATCAAAGGCAACCAATGAATTTTCATCTCTTACATTGTTCTTCCTGCTCAGCTGGGGAAAGGGAACCTTGCCAAGGGAGCTCAGAAATGCTGCGGGTCCCTTCATCCATTCCTGTCCAGTCTTCGGAAAAGGTTAGAAAATGCCAATGACATGTAACAAAGCAGAATCACTGAAATTTATAAATCTGGAAATTTGGAAGGAAAAAAAATCCAGACACAAGAATAAAGAAGAAAATATTTCTCAGCATTTGAGTGAGCAGAGAGTTCCAGACTGGAGGCCTGTTTTCCTCAAAAAATTCATGCAAATACTCAGTTGTAGCAAAACACACACACAAGGCACAGAATGGCCATGGGAGATGTGAAGGATAAAAACAGTGTTCTTACTCTGCTTTTTTGTTGTGGACAACCCTCATACCTCCTTCTAAATCTGGCAACAGAAGTTCCTTCTCCTTCTGCCCCTCTCCCTCCCTCCATATTTTAAGTATTATAGAAATTTAGAAGTAGCAGCATTTCTAACTCCTTTTCAGATGAAGGGTAACAGACATCCTGTAACCCCCTGTGCTATCCCTTCTGCACCACAGCCAAAATGTAATAATAGAGCTCAGCAGAGCTGTGAATTGCTTCCATTCATCCTCACCAAGTATTAACTTCATACACTGGCATTCATCATTCCAAAGTCTACCTATCAGGGCAGTCAGTGGATAGCCAGGCTAGTTAGGATAATACCCAGGGATTAAAAACAATACTGTAGTGATTTCTGCAGCGTGACAGGAATCCACTGTAAAATTAACACTGCATTTCAGGTATTTTCTCAGTCACATTTTTAAGATGATGCACACAAACCCAGCTGCCTGGGGGCAACAGAGCATGGCAAAACTCAGCTTTTTCAGGGGGAGGAGGAAAGAGCAAAAGCTTAGCAAAGCTTTATCAACTTCTGTCCCCTCACAGATCATCTAAGTATTCAGAGTTAAGCCTTGTTGGTTAGTTTAAAATAAAGTGACTGCAGTGATGTCCTACAGGTACACTCCATAGTATTTATGAGAGCAGATAATAAATGAGAAAGAATTTCCATAAAAATTCTAATAAATACACTACCTAAATTCTAGTGTCTGACAAAAATCCCTGAGTTCATTCTCATCAATTTAAGGTCTTCTGTTTTCCTACGAAGTTTTGGTTCAGTCACACAGCAAATCACTCGCTGATGTACAGCTGTCATTGCTTGCTGAAGGCACACTTTTGTAAGGTACATATTTAGCTTTTTACAGTACTGCCAGAGATTCTCTGAGTGTCTGAATCCCTGTAGTGCAATGAAGCCCACGAGACACAGCTATCAGAGGGCAGCTACACCTGGTTATCAAGAGTTAAACAAGTTGGGAGAACTGCAACAATAAAGTGAAATTAATTTTTTTTTGGCAGATAACATGTCACACCTCTCAGTCATGTTGGTTTTCTGCTGGTTAAACAAGCTGACAGAAGCCACTGCCAGTGCTATAGAACGAGTTGGAAACCCTGGCCAAGAATGGACATGCTGTTTCTGGTACTGCCAAACTAGATGGCTCACCTGGAATCATAAAACCTCTATTAGAAACTTTATTATAAAAATAACTGCAGTATTTTCCAGGGATTCTTTTCTTTGGTAACCTACCAAAACTTCTGAGTTAGTTCCCAGGCCTCACCACACATGTCTGTTTCTATATTAAACCCCTAAGTAGAAGGATATTTCCAAGCAAAAAGGATTCCTGAGGCAGTACCAAGCTGCACCACCCGGGTGCTTTCAGGCCATCCATCAAAAATGAAAAGTATCTTATGGATCCCAAGAAAGCCAAGTGATCTGTTGGCATGAGAAATCCTGGTTTTCAGGCTCAGGAATAGAGAAGGTGATTCCAACTCTACTCTTTGTTGTTCCTTCCTATTAGACAGGTGAGGATCAAGCACATTTAATCAGGCTTTGCTTCCTTAGGGCAGGAAGGCTCTGAAGAAATTAGGCCACTTTAAAGCCATGAGATGCCACCTGACAGAAACAAATGTTAAAAACCTTACCAGGATACCAGCCACTGCTCCCACTCTACCCACAGGAGGACCTTTTTTGGGGGCACTCAATACTGTATTCAGCAAAGCCCAGCTGGTGTTGAAAATTGCCTTCACGTTGCATTTAGGGGGAAAAAAGGAATTATAAAGGACTACATGGAAGTTTATAGAGGTCTGAGGTAAAGTTCCACAAATGTATAATTTCCCTTTGTCTTCAACAGAGACAGATTTTCACCTTTCAAGCCCAAAACTTCTCTGACACACAACAGAACATAAAACATGGAAACACTCTAGTTCAAACCTGTAACACTTGTAAAAATGGGAATAAGAGAGAAAAAGAAGAAAGTCTTTTACTGGGAGAAATACTGAGGTACACTGAGCAGTATTCAAAAGCAGATACTAATTGAAAAATGTCTATTACTAGCTGCAAAATGAAAGTACTTCCTAATGCTACTAAAAGCTATTATGCTCGATGGGCAAAGCCTGCTAATTTAACAATTGCATCAGTATGATTCAAGTGTGCTGACACACAAAAACTGTATTTCAAAAAGCAATTAACAAATATTATCATGATGTGCCCATTAAACTGGGCTAAGGTAGCTCGTTTCTGGATCCATCTTAGGATAAATTAGGGTAAACACTTGGAATCAGAAAGTTCTTACTATGAACTGGCTGAAATACTGGAAATTATTCAAGCAATGGAAGTCTTGCACAGTTTAGGATAATGTGCACTATCCTAACTGGAAGTATCATGATATGCACATAATGACTGATATAACATCTGTTCACCTCGTTGTCTTTAAAGGGGGAGTTATTTCAAAAGTTCTACTTTTGTTCACTATCTGCCCCATAACCATTTTTGCACCGCAGAAACTCTCAAGAGACCTTTTTACCTGTCATTGTTACATCATTAAAAAACAGTCTGTCAGAACGGCAAAAACTAATTAATTATCTAGCAACTGAAGAGAGTGATTGCAGATTAAAGCAGGACCATCACAAACGTAGTTGAAAAGAGCATTATTTCTTCCACAGGCAGCTTTGGTCAGTGTTTCTTTAGGATGTCCAGCCTTCACTGCAGTAGTGTTGCCATGTCTCTGGTTCTTGCTGTCCTCCTGAAGCTCAGTTCAGACAGTGTCAACAGGCTCCTACTGATCAATCCAATTGTAAATTATCAGAACTAAACTCAGAAGGCCAACACAAATGCCAAAAATAACCAAGGCACATGCCTGTGAAGGAAGGGAAGCAAAAATTAATGTTTTGCTGGAGGAAGCATTTTACATGTCCAAGGTTTACGATCAATGATGACAAACCCCTGTAAGAACAGGTATAAATGGCATCTTTTAAAATAATCTTTATTATTTCAAATTCCTCAGTCTTCAAACACAAGGTATCTGCTTAGGGGGACACTAAACTAAGCCTGGAACAGTTTCAGTGGGAACTCCGGAGCAGTCTGGTTTGCCTGCTCACATTTATCCATCTGCACAAAACAAAAATTATTTTGCCCTTTGCAACTCTGAAGGACTTAAGAAACTGAATTTGTATTTTACTCAAAATGCAATTAAAATTACAATAGATTCTCCACATTTTTTTAATAGCCAGATGATAACAAAATTACCATTCAAGAGATAAGGCCCCAAGCCTGCTGGAATACTCCTGACTTTAAATGGTCAGAGGGCATCATGATTAGAATTTCTTTCAGATTCCCTGTTTTGTCAATACAAGAGCAGCCCTGTGATTTGTAAGAATGGCAGAAAGACTATACATAAACAGTTTGTCAGCATTTTGGTAACTGGCATGAAGTTGCTCTGCTGAGCAGTGGTTAAAATGAAGACAAGCAGTTACAGTGCAAAAAGCAGGCCTACTGCACAAATCCCAACCAGAACTTAACCTACTATTACCAAAAGAGAAACCACAAAGAGCAGCAAAAAAAAAAAGGAAGACAAAAAAAAAAAAAAAAAAAAGATGCTTGCATAGAAAAGAAGCATAAAAACTGTTTCACGTAAATGCAGTTTGGCTTTGTCCCAGCTGCCCAGACAACATCAGAGTAACGTGTAAAAACTGAGGAGAAATTGGATTAGAAGTCAACATCTGAAAACTGTAGGGAAAGGCACATGCTCAGATCAATGGCCCAGCACATGGACACACTGCTTGTCAGAAATCCCTGGTGAACAAGGAGTTTCAGAAAAACCAGAGCTACTACAAAGGATAAAACAAAATGCTCACAGATTTTGCGAGCTGCAACAAGAACTTTGTCCCTCGGATCGTGTGCTCCAGAGTGTATTAAGATGCATTTAAAATGAGCCTATTTAAATGTTATTAGTGCACATGAGATAAAAAAAAGCATACCCCAAGTTTCTGTGGTGATACGAAGTCCTCTCTGCTAAGTTTAAGATAAAATAGTCCAGGATATACAAAAAGCAAACACGTTGATGTGGTTGAACCTTTAAAAAACAGAAAGTAAGATTTTCCTTAGAGAAGACTGAAGTGCATTACGGAATCATATACTGAATTTTTTTCAAGTTGAAATAAAACCCAAGGAAACCAACCACCACAAGAACTTACCAACTACTCCAAATACATTCTTAATGTCTGGCACGTACATTGCAAACAAAACAACAATTGTATTCAGTGTTAAAGTGACAAGGATATGGCAAATCCACGACACGGGAAGATGAGAGAAAAATACCATCAACAGAGCTTTCCTTGCCTACACAATACAAAGAGAAACATTGTGTGGGTAAATACATACATATACATACTTTTAATCTTACTTCACTTTCATTACATTAGGAATTATACCATTCCAGATGTGAAAGAATATTTTAGAAGTCAAAATGCCAAAAATTTAGAAGTAGTTTAATGCTTTTGTCTTTCTGCAGCATGGAGTTTAATTTATTACTTTGTTAAAGCAAGATCTATGACATGGATATTAGTCTTAAGGAATTACTCCTTTTTTGGAGGGACAAAAGAAGGCCTGGGTGATAGTGCTTTGTCTCTCTGAGCATCCTTGGTAGCAAATGTCAGTATGTTGCCAACTGATACATAATCTATACAATATTTCTATATACATAGTTTTGCATGCACAGTTCTACCATGATATTAATAAACTAAAGTAGGGGGTTTTTTGGTGAAATAGGTCAATGTGTGTTTTTAATTTACAATTAAATTGAGTTTCAAGTATAAGTGTGTTTGTGTGGGGGGGTGTGCGTGGGTAGAAAGGAAAAACCAAGTCAGCAAAACTCAATTTAAGGGGGGAAAAAAAAATCAAACTAAATAAACTTTAGAAGTTCTGAATTCTCTAAATTAAAAACAATGCTGTGGGCTAGTTTTAATCTGAAATCTGTCTCAAGAGCACAAATTAGCTTAGTGGTTAGTTGTTATTTTGGAGCTTTCATGGAACATATGCAAATATGTGGTCTTTGATCAATCACTTGACAAGTGAATAAGATACACAAGACTAGATGTGACTCAAATATTGCACTCTGCAAAGCATTAGCATTCCCAGTGCTCACTGCCAGCTTCAGAACACTCAAGAGTACTTACTGGGAAATGGATTAGAGGGACTGTCAAGAGCACAGCAAACAGGATGGCTACTTTAACAGTCATGATGACCATATCATGGGGCAGGTACCTGGAGTAACCTCGTAGCAATTCAGAGTCCACTTTGTCTGGAAACAAGAAAAATTAATTGCTTTATTAATCATTTTAGGACTAAGATAATTTACATGGCATATTAAGCTGGCTCCATCTGTCTGTGACTAACACAGTGAGAAGGGGGATTCAGATACACTCTGGCATTAGTGATAAAGTAAAGTACATAATCTTCAGAAAAATGAAAAATCTTCAGGAGGCAAGTCCGGGCAGAGCCTCTGCTGAAGCCAAAGCTGCCTAAAAAGAGCATAAAAATATAAAGGAGACAGCATAAAAAAGAAAGATGATGCAACACGAACCCAAGTGTACAGTCAAACTTGTTGTGTATCTGAAACAGTCAACACCAGAGTCTTCCGGCTGAATTAGAAGCCAGAAACAAATTAAATTTTGCTAAATTGACTGAATTGCATTTCCTTTTTTCCACCAGAAATGCAAGGTAAAATTTCAAGCTGCAATTCTAATTTAAAGGAAGGAAGAAACTCTGCTGGTGTGTGTGCCTTTACTGGCTGTGGGTAGCAATATATTGCTGGATGGCACAGAGAAGGATAAACAGCCTCAGTGGGCCAAAAAGGGATGAATCAGTGATGAATTATTCACCTTTAACCACTGCCCTTTTAAGGTGAAAATTTTCCCTAACTTAACAGCAAAAGTCAGAGAGCCATGAAAGCAGTCTGCTACCCTGACTTTTTTTTTTGGTTTTGGCATTCCTGATTTCTTTGGACTTCAGAATGGACCAAAATTTCCAAAGTCCAGTCACCCTGTGAAGTTTCAAATTCACAGAAAACAGAAGAAGCCATGCGAACCACAGAAAGAGGAAACATGTCTCATTTCAAAGAGGGAACTCTTCTTTTGTTTTCAATTTAAAATAAAATGTTTTACATTTTCTCAGGCTGGTGTTTTAGGACCAGGGAACAGATTCTCTCTATTTAAAGAAGTTAGTTAAAAAAGGCAACTAAAAAGTGAAAAGGAGAAGAAGTATGCAAGGGGAAACAAACAAACAAAACAACCCTGTCACAGACATCCAGTGTTGATTCCAGCACTTCAGGCTCTTGAGTCTAAGAATTACCAAAAGAATTCAGGCTTCAGGAAACTAAAAATGTTCCCAGTGCAACAGAATAAAAGGCTACAGTCAAGACAGAGTCTTGTCCCATTCATGACAACGAAGGTAACAAGAACTGGGATGGTTTCCAGGACTGTTCTTTTTTCCCATATTTTTCCTCCCCTTCTTATTGAGATTTCACCTGGAGACAGATGGTTATCCTGCACTGCTGCTGAACCCCCCAGAGTTGCACTCAAAATTTTCCAACAAACCACATGGAATCACTCAGGAAACAGTAATAGTGGCTGATACACTATTAGGGGCTTTAAGACTCCCCATATAATTATTCAAAGGTTTCCGAGTATCAAGGGAATATTTTCAGACATACACCTACACTTGTGGGACAAAGGTACAAAATTCCCTCAAAATCTGGAATTATTAGCTGCTGAAAGCCAATATTCTTGGTGCTTTTTCAGACACAATCCCATCCCTATGATCAAGAAATATAAAACACTCTGAAAGGAGAGGAAATCCTAATCAGAACACTTTTGTCTTACTGTTTTACTGTCTCTTATAGGAATTTTTATTCATTCCAATCAATAAAGATTTGAATGTGATCATCCTATAAAAAGGGTAAGCTTTCAGAAGACATCAAAAGAATCCTCATAGATGACTGTGATGCACTTATGTGACAGAATTTGCATGAAACTACTCCAGAATCAGCAGGTTGGAGCAAAGCACACAACTCAAATTTACACCAGGACACACAGAGCCAAATTTCTTGGGAAAAGGCATCCCACAGTGATGTTATGTGAACAGGACACAAACATTGCTATATAAAACAGACACTCACCTATATTTGTGCCAAGGTTGGGCTGGACCTTTAAAAAAAGGCCACTATGTAGGTAAGGGGCCTGAAATCTCTCTGTGCACTTGGGAAATTTGGCCAAGAGTGTCACACAGACAAAGTCATCTAGGTTTAAACTCAACTGAGAAACTGTAACAGAAGCATTTGTAAGTCCAGATGCAGTTATTACACTGGTACTGAAGCACACTGTCACCTAAACTCTACAGCAAATGAAAGGTGTCTGTAGAGTTTGGTAGGGCAAGTGTCATACCCCACCCACTCTTCTGATTGGTAATAAAAAGGTACATTTACTTCATCAAGCACTATGTCGACAACATCTCTAAGAAATGGGCACTTCTTGGTGCAGTTCATGTATCAAACAGACACATTTCTGGCTCAGGAACATGTAACACGAATTACTGACAACCAGAAGCATGTGCTGAAAAACCCAGGTCATAGTTTGTCCTTTTAAATTTTTAAAATCCTTCCCCAGTCTTTTGTCATTGCTCTTCACTGCATCCAAGTCACAGAAGTAGATGGGAAATTCTGTGATTCAGGCCTTCTCTGTCATTTTTTTTTTTCTGGAGTTCTCTGGTTTGTCTTTACATTATACTTAAACTAAGTTACCATGAAGAAAGCACTTTTTGCAATCCTTTCAAATAAGGATTTCCATGGGAAAAACATGCTGCAGACCTCCATGCCTTCCCAGCATTAGGGTTGGCTTGCTGTGGGTCAAATTCCTCTCAGAAAAGGCAACAGCCTCGGTGCTACTTAGAGACTACAAATCACAGGGCTATCACAGGGTCAGTAAGTGATAACTCCTGGTAGAAGGTAAAGCCTTGGAACAGACCTTTTGAACCTGTTGGACAAGCAGATTGTTATCGGATCCCAACATTTCTTACAGACCATGATAAATCTGTTCCCAGCTTTTAACTGGGTATTATGCAATTATACAATCCAAGATATAGTGGCAATCAGTTTAACTGCACAGTGTTAGAGAGCATCAACAGACCAGGAGCTCCACTTTAGGGACCAATATCTTGTCTGTGTATCATTTTAGGGCATAAACCCTGGGAAGTTCAGCTATATTACACTTTGAGAAGTCAGTGAGACTGTCAGTGTTGGGCATATTATTAACTCTTGACAGGAACGAGATTTCTGAGGATTCAAGTGTATCAATGCCTGCAGCATTCCAGGCAGAAGACATTTATCATTAACTTTCATTCTAAAGAATACCTGAAGAACACACTTACCATAAAATGTCAGGTACCCAAACAGAGCAGACATAAAGTAAATTAGGAAACTCAGACCAATTCCTGTGACAGTTACATTCTGCATTCTACTTTTGGATGGACTAAAATGGAAAAAAAAAAAAAAAAGGAAATCAGTGTTGCTCTTGATCTGTATTGAGGACAATTAAACACAGCACCATCTACAGAGCACCTTGACTTTCACAAGAAGTATTGTCTTAATTTAAGGCCACTGAGTATTTGCTGAGTTCTGTGCTGTCACTAATATTTAGGGGGTTTAAAAGTATTTTTAGACTGGTAATTAAAGGGCACTTTTCAAGCAGACAACTAACACTGTACCCATCTTGCAGGGAATTTAGACATCCCAGTGTATATTTTAAATCAAAATTTGATTTATACAGGATGATATCTATTCAGAGCAAGGAACAGAATCTGAGTCAAAAAACCCCACTGCATCAGATATGGCTAAATGCAGATTCAGTTACAGCAATAAAAATTTACTATTAAGATACCTTAACAAATGACCTTTCTAGTCCTTGAGATTGTCCAGACCAGGACAATATACTGACACTGATGAACCATATTTGCTACTTTTCTCTCCTGTAAAAGTCAGTACAGACTAAAACTCTACATTTCCCAAAAACATGAGAGCTAGTTAGTTAGCATTGTTTGATGGCACTGACTTGAAAATAAAAATTATTGAAGATTAATTTGGAGAAAATATTACAGAAATGCTATAATTATATTTTAGTATTTCAAGTGTTTTCATACATTACCTTTGGAGCTCACAGTAGATGGGTAAGACTGAGGTATGGCAGAGAAAAGAGAAGGCCATGGTTGGTATTGCATAAGCACTCTAAAATAGAAGAAAAACATCTTGTAAGTTGTTTGTTATGACTGTTGGTTGGAAAAATATCTGGATGAACTCAGAATTCAGTTCAAGTGTTGGAAGTCAGAGGAAATATTTCCACATTAATGGTTTGAGATAAATCTCCACAACACAGAAATCCCACAAAATTGGACCTTTTCAAGTCATATCACTTCAAGTGGTCATAGCTCACTATTTTATCACCAGGAGAAGTCATGTTGTCTATAGGCCAAAACCTGCAAGATTCTTTTTTGGCTACACTGAAGCCAACTGCTTATGTAGAAAGAGTAGGATCTGTTCCAGAATCAGCACATCATTCAATAAATTCTGCAAGAAGTTTTCTAAATTCTAATATCCATAGCTACCTGTCAAACTGCTGATTCCTTCATCCTGACTTCATTATTTTATTGCTCCCTGACAAAAATTTGGATGCAGCGTGAAATATAAATATTAACAGGAAATATAACATGCTCTGGCATCTGAAGGTTTAAGAGAGTTATGTAATTAAAGCTGCAACCACGCAATTAGTGGTTTATTACTCCAAAAACTTGTAATAGAAGAGATGAATCATCCAGTATGGCTTGCTGCAATTGCCAAGTGGAACAAACTGAACTACAACAAACACTCTTGTGCTGACATAATCAGGCCCATACTAGTAAAGATATGCCACTTTCTACTGATAAAGCCAATTTTAAAAAAGAACTAGAGGTGAGTCCCAAGATTCTTCAAAGCACAAAAGGCCAGACAAAAGGCCAGAATCTCACAGTAGATGTTTCTGGTCTGCTTTGATCTACAGATAACATTTGTCTCATGGGTGCATTGCCCAAGCTTTTTTTTTTTTTTTTTTTTTTTTTAATTTCCTCTTCCCTTTTTCTTGGGAGGGTGGATTTTGTTTTTTTCAGATAAATGCAACCACGTCCTTCCTAAATTCCACTACAGGGCTACCCCAGGTTTAATCTTACCTTTTCCCCTTCCTCTTCACCCCACAGCAACTAGGGTTCTACGTGACACTTCCTCTCCTGCAAGCCTTGATGGGTGGTGACATGATTTAAAAGCCACATTAATTAACAAATACCAGGGCTGGCGCCCAACGAGATGCACAAAATTGCATGAGTCCTGAAGAATTAGCTTCAGGTATGGAAAAACTAAGGTTAGGTCCAGGCAGTGTCAAGAAACCTGTTCTGCCTTGCCAGGAACTAAGAGAGTACCTACAGCCAAGTATCACTGACTTGCAGCTGAGGGCACATTAAGCTGGCTTGATCTGATTGCATCATGACCACTGCTGCATCTGTTAGACTTTATTCTTTGGTCATACTTGAAAAATATTTTCATAAATGTTAACTTGGACAGTCAGCCTTCGTATATAAAAAAAGCAAGACTGGATAACACTTGGCAGCAGGTATAGGAAATATTTCAGCAGCCTATAACTGGTTTTACAGAAGGACAGCTTACCCTGGATAAGGCTTAAACCCCAATTTTTTAAAAAAACCACCACCCCCCTTTAAGTTTGTGTATTGTTAATAGAGATTACCTCTTTTGAAAGATGAAAGAGCTTTGCTTTACAATCCCCAGTAGAATTTGAAACCTGTAAAACACAAACACACAAAAAAAGGCATAATGAAAGAATAAGCCCAAGCCACAGACATGAAACTTTTCACTTTCTGTGATGATTAATAAAAGAAGGAATTTAAATTGCAAGCCATTCTGAAAGTGTTAATGCAAAAAAAGCACTACAGTTTACTAGTAAAATTAGAACTTCAAAACAGAGTGCACTTCACCTGTAAAGCCTCTATGGCACTGCTCAGAGGTAGAGGACAAGGTATCGACCATTTTTTAATCATAACCTGCAAAGACAGCAGACATTTGACGTGTGAATGATAACCTAAAAATCAGTTTTCAATTTAGATACACGTAGCTAAAATATCAGCCTGTTGGAACACACAGCAGGGAGCCACACCCACAGTAAATTACCAGGCCTGCCTGGCAGACAGGCCACCAGAAGGAAATTCTGACAGAAAAGCCTGTCAGTGCCACTCCATCCAGCTGCTCACTCTGCACAGCTGGCAGCCTTATGGTGTGGGGATCTGGAGGTGGGGCACTGCAATGGGCTCTGACATGAGCTGAAATACAACCAGCACTCCCCATCCACTCTCCCCGGGCTCCACACCGAGGGCCTCCCGTACGGAATGGCTGCTGTGTTAGCGATCCCAGGCTCGCGCCCGAAGTAGACAAGCCCTGAACAGAGATAGAGCAGAGCCCAGGGCTAATCTTAAAAGGCAGAAACATATGGTTTGGACTAGAAAGCAAAGGAAAAACAATAAATGCAATTATTGTCCCAGAATGTCATTGGGCCTTTAGCTACACCCTGCTGGTTTAGGGACTGACAAGCAACAGGGCTGAAAATCAAAGGGAAATTAAAATAAGAAATGCTACCTCCTTTTTCAGGAGCCCAGTTTAAAATGATAGTTGCATTGCTCTCCTCAACCCTAATTAATTTCCTATTGTAGTTGCCTGGCTTTAGAGGTTATAATTCTTTTGAAGCCTAGAGCAAATAATTAAAAACTTAATTAAGGACTCGGATTCACGAGAAGAATAACATGGAAGGGAGCGCCTCTCCTGGCTCAGAGAACCACATTTTGCTCGCTGCCAAGTGGTGTTTCCCAGAGGATTAGATGCTCCCTCTTGTCACCAGTGCCAGGAGAAGCAAACAAATGTTACCTCTGGACAAAACGTGGGGAAAGGGAACTGTGAGTGCACAGCAGGGTGAGCGCGTTGTGGCAATAACACACGTCTTGGACTGCACAAGGAGAACAACTAACTCAAGGTATGGAGCTCAACAGCAGCCTGAAAACGTTGTGAAAATGGATTTTCGAGGCAAATCCTCCAGTCATGTTTCTGACAGTGAACTGGCACTGCTTTATGCCATTTACTGACTGTCTGAACTGTCTCCCTCTGTGCCATGGGAACCGCACCCTCACCTGAGGGAGGATGTGAGAGGGGACAAGGACATGCTGGGGGTACACCAAGAAATTCAACTGAAGAGCAAACAGGGGAGAAGGAGGAACAGGCCAAACACTAAAATATAACTTGGGCCTCTCTGGTATTTGAAGGCATCCAAATAGGGGAAATGCAGAAGGTTCCAAAGTAGTTGGCTTTGTGGGAGTGTCATCTAAAGCTGGGATAGGCTTCCTGAGCACTGAAAAGGGCCATAGAGCTGAAGGGCAAGGTTTGGGGAAAGTAAAATGTGCCTGGCAGTGGTGAGGGCAAGGTTTCCTGCCAGCTAAAGAGCAAAGTTATATATAAACATTGCAGAGCGAGGACAAGCCAAGCCGAACCTAAAGAGCTGAACAAAGTTTTTCTAAAATAAATGTAATACAGATTAAGAAATGGAAACTAAAAAAAAAGGACAAAATAAAATGCATTAGGTGCGTTTAAAATTTATATTTATATTTGCCCACCTGCTTAATTATTCAAATCTGTTTGGGTTTCCAACTGTAGTCTAATGAGGTCCCCCCAACAGGAAGAAATTTTTAAGCTGGCAGCACAGCCCAATTAGCTGAGTAGTCACACAGGCAGCACAACCTTCCTCTGGAACTTTAGGCCTATTTCATATAAATGTTCTTTTGAGTATAACAAACATTTGGTTTTATGTAAAAAAAATAAAAAATAAAGAGAAAGTCTAGTGGAAATAAGGTATTTTAAATCCACACCAAAAACACTGCTAAAAAAATCAAGTTAGAGGCTCAAAGTGTTCTAATATTCTCAGTGATGTTGCCTTTTCATATCCTGCAGAGGGAAAACAGGAACCTCTTTACTCCAGCAGTACTGACAGCACTCAGCAAAGAGTGCATAACATCATTCATTACATATGGCAGGTTCCCAATCTGCATCACATTTTCTTCTGGGAACATAAACAAGAGATTTAGAAAAATACCATCAGTAATCATTAACACCTTTTTGAACAAGCTACCAATAATGCTGTCTACACACACATACACACACAAAATGTGTCTTTACTCTTCACCAGTATTCAACACAGCAAGAGGGGAGGCAGTAAAAACGAAGTTTACCAATCATAATTTCTTTTCGTTAAGGATTCAAGTCAGGGAACTATTCAACAATCAGAAATGAAAGTGCTCAGGACCTCACAGAATCTGGCTTTGAATTTAATATGTATTTGTTTATCTCCCAGATCAGCTCATCTCAGTGTTTGCAAATTTTTCCTAGTGAGGACTAGGACCAGCATGTTGGCTTTAAAGGAAAAGACACTGAAGATACTGAAACTTCTAAAGCACAGAGGGAAAATTTGTGAGCTGCCTAAGCTCCAGAGCAGAGCACAGAACAAAGAAGTCTCCAGCCCTTTGCTCAGTGCACTCACTGACCAGACTGACCAAGACCTCTCTTTTCTGCAGGCTGCAGTAAAAATGTGGCTTCCTGGCAAAAAGCTGAACAGATGGTGTGCACTTGAAAAGGCACAGAATTACTGTATATGCAAAATATAATTATATCACTTCCATATGACTAACACAGTTTTCTTCTGGAACAAATTAAAACATATCTGCCACACAGAAATTAACAGTGTGCAAACTAAAACACCATTTCAACAGCACATATCACCCACTTCAAAGCAATTAGATATGAAAACTAAACCACATTTAATGCCTTTGACTTTCAGTGCCTAAAGAAGTAGGAGAGATTATTCTGTGAAGAGTATTGGTTTTCTTTAAATATCTGTGACGGCTTTTAAAAATTTTGACCTCAATTAGATTTACCATGGCTGCTCCTTTGTCATTTAACAACAGAGAGTAAGCACACAAACTGAACCATTTCCTAAGAAATCCAGTAGTCTGTGCTCCTTCATTAGTACTTTCCACCCATCTTTTTGATAGAGAATCAAAAGTAAAATCTAGTTTAAATCATCCCAGCTTGACATGGCTGCACACAAGTCTTCCTTACACATTTGCTTTTTCAGGGGCCAAAATTGCTTTCAAACGCATCCACCCATTACAACAGCTTTCCTCACATTCCCATCGAAATCCAGGAACTGAACTGGTTTTAAAACCCTTGCAATTAGCTTCAGTCAAAGGCCTATGTCAGCACTACAGTTAGTGCTTTTTCTACCCTTTTTTTTCCTTTTTTTTTTTTTCTCTTAAAGATAAATTTTAGGAGAGAGGTCAAAAGTTAAGGTAATTTATAAATATTACAAATTAATTTCCATTAGCTCTGGAGGGGCTGTGGCTGCTCCTCAATGTTCATCTTAAGAAGAATACTTCCCAAGGTCCTACAAACACTGCAGCTCTCCAGGGATACCCCAGGGAGATGTTTTGACAGCTTTGAAGTTTGGTTTTATCACATGGTTTAGTTCCTAATGGATTGCCTTGGTCTCCTGGATGGCATGTTTGTTCAACTTGCCTTCAACTCTGTTTATCCCTTTGTAAAACAGGTATTAAATGCAAGTCAATGCAAGCCAGAATGACAGGGGAGAGGGGGAACATTTTGCCAGGCTCCCAAAAAAGATTCCAAGAGATGACAGAGTGAGAGCTGCTCGGTTCTACGACATATTACACATGTGCATTAGCACACATTTTCCCTGTAAAAAGAAAAATAGTGCAACTTAAAGGCACATTTTCCCTCTTAGATCTGCCTAGCAGGTCTCACTTTTGATATTTGGAAACATCTACCTCACAGGGGCCTTGAGAGGGTGAACATCAGGGTCAAAAGCCCCCATATGGCTCAGAGAAAAGAACTTTTCCTTTCAGCTGGAAAGAAGAATAAGGTCATTGACGTATTAATGAATCTTGTAAACTGCCTTAATGAAGTTCTAGTTTTCTTTGCCTTTTTTTGAACTCTGTCACTCCATTATACATGTAAATTTAATTTATTTGGAGTATATTAAATTTTCTTCTGCACTAGTTGCAGTAAGTAATAGTTAGAAGCTAAGAAAACAGAATTCCATTCCTCTGCTAGTAGGGAAACAAAAATATATGTGCCAGCTCCCTTTGCTGCACTGTCAGCAAAACAAAAATATTGTTACATTTACCAGCCCAAAATATAATTATTTTAAATCTTTTCACATGTTTGGAAGTTCATAGACATTTCTAAGCCTCAGCAAAACAAATGTAATCTGTCTAAGCCAGCACATACTGAACTTAAGGAAAACTCTGAATTTCACACAAGAAGTTAAAGGGGGAGGGGAAGACAATTAATTTCAGAACAGTGTTATGAAAACATTCAAACAATAAGGAAAAAAAAAAAAAGATAAGCTGTGCAGAGATTTTTAACTTACCACAAGAGTAAAGTACACCGTAAAGAAAAATGATAAACTACTTGTGTAGCCAAGAAAGCCTGTAAAATAACAGTAAAAATAAAAGAGAATTTATAAGGAAAGTGATCCTAATGTACAGCTAAAGCTTTACATTTTAGGCATGTTTTCTATTACAGTGCTTGGTATCTGGGGCTTAGGACTCAGAATAACAACATTCCAACTGCCTGTCACAGATCATTTATGTAGTTTTGTAGGGCAGAATTAGAACTGGCTTACCACTAATGGCATGCTGTAAGTAAATGCAGCTCTTTAATGTTCTGCTGTAAAGATTTTATTTTAGTATTGCAGACAAAATACTACTGCAACCCAAGTAATAGGTTAACTAGGCAGGGCTGGAAGGCAGAACACACTACTACCACTTAAGCAGTCACCAGCACCACCAGCCCCGTGCAAGCTTAAATAAATAAATAACCCATTAAGGTTTTAAAGTCTTCAGTCGTAATTGCTACTAAAGTAGAACAGTATTCGCTTCTCTCCTTTAATTACTCACCAATTTTAGGGAGAAGGGCAAGAGGAAAAACAATGCAGACTGAAGTAATGAGCAGCAGCAGCCTCCCATCGAGGTACCAAGACCTGTTGGAAAATCTATTCAGGACTGATACAAAGCTCAAGAGTCCTATAAAATATGTTCTCATTTAGAACTGTGATCTTAGACAAAATAACCACTAGGACAAGAAAAAGAAATCATTTCCGGTCTCACACACAATTTACATGAATTTGTATTCCTAGTTTCTATACTGTGATATAAAACAGAGCTCCCAGATAATGAGGGGGCAGAGCATCATCCCAAACTAACCAGCACTGCAATGTTCCACAGGCAAGGGTCTGCATGGATCAGGGGTCTGATGTGTGTCAAGTTATTTCTCAGCAGCACAATATGCAAATCCCTGCCCTGATTCACAGCAGTGATCAGAGGGAAGGGGATTTCATACTCTACAGATTTCCAACAGCAGTACTTACAGAGCACACTACATGTATTTTAAATTGGATTACAGTGAGGTGCCTATTTACACTGCTGGCAGAAACAGCAACATCAATTCCCACTCACTGCTGAGCTTCCCTTCCAGTTTATCACTTCTCCATGACCTTAGTTCCTTACCATTTCCAAGAGGTGTGAGACAGAAAGCTCAGCTATCCAACCGATTTGTTTGGAAACACAGTTACGTTTTCTGAACGTATCAACTTTCTCTTCTACCCAAGTTTCATCACAGCTATCACTGTAGCATTCGAGCAACAGAAGAAAACAACAAGGTAATAAACTTTCAGTTGCTTGGAAATTATGTTTCCTGTCCAGAGGATGTTCTTCAATTTTGCACAAAGTGATCACTCATTCTTTGTATACAACCACACAAGAATTGAAGGACAAAAGAGACTGAAATTATGATAATGAAATCTGCTATAATATTTAACCATAAAACTATACATAATAAAAAAGCCTTGTAGAGGCACGTGAAGTCCTCGTGCATTCAAAATCTGTTCGAAGTGTCAAAAAATCCCACCTCCAAACTGAGGAGAGCACAGATGGATAAGTTGTTAAGAAACAGAAACATCTTGAGAGTGGCTCCCCTGACTTGGCAATAACCATATCCTGTACTGATAAACATCTTGCACATCAGCCTCCAACTTTACTACCTATAAACACCCTGACCTTTGACCTTCCAGTTTATTTAGTCCAGGATATGGTTAGCACCTAATAAACAGGCAGCACCTCAAGTTATCATAGGGAAAGTACCATAACACCTGTGTTCAAGAAGAATTATCCAACAGGTATATTAACTGCTGTTGTACATCGTGGGCAGCCACTTGTGTTATAAAAGTGAGCAGAGAGATTTCAAGGCTGAGGGCATCTCCACCAAATCGAAACCAAAATGACCATTAGGTGACAATGTCTGTATTAAAAATTAGTTAAAATACATCATTCTCCAAAAAGTGTATCATTAGCCTAAGTCTCCTACTGCTACAGTGAAGAAGCAACTTTGCCAAGATTAGCTCCCTGCTGTAGTATTTATTCTTCACGTTGTTGTCATTTAGCATTCACATATTTTTACATTTTTTTCTTTCCTTTTTTTCTTTCTTTTCAGTATGGTGGATGTTCAGATCAGGATGAACAGCATCATGGCAGTAGACATAAGTATAATGCACTATGTGTGCATGTGGGACCTCTGTTTCAGTCTCCTGATTCTAAACATGCAGCAACCCCACAGCTGCTGTCAAGGTTCACAAGCTCAGCAGGACAGAGAGGAAATTATTTTGGTTCCTTTACTGTGAGTGAAGGGGGGAAGAGAGAGGAAAATGGCAATAAGGTGATGGGAGGGAAGAAACACAATTTTGTAAACTCCTTAATTTTGGAATACCAATTCTTATACCGAAAAATACCTCAAAAAAACCTGAATAGGGGACAATTTCCTGGTTATCAAAAAATACACCCATTTTATCCTCAAAGTACTGTTGTAAAAATACACTTATTTTCCAAAGGCAGAATAAATGTTTTGATATTGCCTCTAAAATCAATTTGATCTGCAAATTTAATCCCATATGATAAAAGCGTTCCAAATATGAAATACAGAATATAAATCCTCGACTCTACTGAAAATGCTTTGGCATGCAGATGTTTCTCCTCCCTCCTCCATATTTTAACTGAAAGCAGACATTTATAAATCGCTTTAATTTCATTCCTGAATTCAGCAGAACAAGATATTCATATGTTCTAAATTAGGATCGTACTCTCAGTCCATATCAGTTATATAACACACAAGCAAGACAACTTAATTGCATCAATCACATCCTCTGACAGGGTCATTAAATGTTAGCAGAGGGCTCACAGATTACAACTTTTTAACACAATCCTCATTTAAAACTATGTTCATGTCATCAAAACTACGTGGAATTCTTGTTATGCACACAGAAACATCTCCACCTGCAATTGTTCACGTTGTATGAGTTTGTTTTTAAAAAGGCACGAGGATGTGTTGGACTGGCTCGGAGCCTTTCAAACACACGCACACCTGCCAACCTTTATCTATGAAAACAATTTAATGCACAAAACATTCTTTAAATGGTTTTCCCAAATGTACAGCTCGGGAGGGTTTATGCATATAGAATACTTTCACAGATAGTTTAGCTGACACTTTTGATACATTCTAACTACAGTTAAAGATAAATGCTGCACCAAATGGAAGTGTATCAGATGCTATAATGGCTTAAAAACAGAACAGTCGTGCAACCACATCTGGAAACAAGTTATCCAGGTAAAGAAGTTGATTTAAACTAGTCAATACTTATGCCCTTTGCATAAATAAGTTGTTGCTTAGGCTTGATATTTGATTACCTATTTTTGTTGAAAAATTGCCTACAATTTAAAATGTCTGCTGGAAAAAACGTACACTTAACATCTGTGGGGAAACCCACAGAAACAAAAGATTGTGATCCACCATATGGCAAAAGAAATAAAATATAGATGTGAGCATACAGAGAAGGTCAGCTGTGTGCATGTAGCTGGAACACTGCTTGACCACTGCACTTGAAAACTTTGCTTGGACAAGTATTAGGGGAGGGAAATCGTGTCAAATAAATACTGATCAATGGAAGAACTCCCGTTAACAGAGGCAGAAAGTGGATGAGAGCTGGGCTGCCAATCACCACTGGAGCCGTGGTTAGGATTCCTATGGTCAATCTCAGCTCTTTCCAAATGCAAAGTTGAACTTCATTCCCACCTCAAACTGTAATTTCAGCGAAGGAAGAAGCGTGGGTGTCGGCAGTGCTGACAGTGCACTGAGGATTACACAGCCCAGGTGATCTGTAATAACCACTTCAGCACTGTAACCTGTCTGTGCCTTCACCAGTGCTCCCATCCAGAAGATCTGAGGTGCATTATCACACAGCCACCTTAATAAAGCAGTTTTTCATGCTGCCTTTTCCAGACAAAAAGAAAATCCCTTGAGCAACATGTGGGACCTCCAGGTTCTACCTACTACGAGTTTTCTTAAGCCATTTGTTTTAAAGTGTGTCTTTGCTGGGAAAAGTCACTTTGCACGAACAGAGCTGACATAAAATTAAAACCAGTAGTAAGAGATGTAAAGATACTAAATTTGGGGGCAGACAGACTGGAACACACACTCAGCACATACAGCAGCAGCTCAAGGCCAGTGTGTATGAAGAGTGGGGTTAATGTATGATCTTGAAGAAGGTTATAGCACCCAATTGAAAAGTTGATGACTACCACAGCTGGAAGAGATACATTAGCAGTCTAAAAATTACATACACACATAAAATATAATAGCTTGAAAAATAAAGAAAAAACAAAACCAACAGAAACCTTACTAAAACTGTAAGGGTCAAGAGGGCAGAAAGACAGAAAGCAAGATTACAACCACAGTTCATTTCTCAAATTCATTATAAAATTTCTAAGATGTAAGTGAAAAATTATAAAATTAACTAAGGTACCTTTTAACAAACTGATTTCACTTAAAATTCACCCACAGCATTCAGGAATAATACAAGCATTGCACAGCCTTGAGACAATTTCAGCACATTTCAATCCAGAGAAAGTTTTGAGCTCAAAACATCTGAAAATAGCAATTTGGAAAAACAGCTGTAACCCCATCCAAGATACACTGTTATGAATGACAGTGGACTGGAACAGCAGCACTGGAAGAACTCAAACAAGGTATTTCAGTGCTGAAGCTGCAGTGTTTGCCTTAGCACAGGCACAGATTCCTTGTGACAGTTCTGATGGAAACGTGAGGGACACACTCCTCACACACAGCTTTACAGCTCAACTGCAAAGAATCATTTCTTTACTGGGAGCCAAGTCAAGGAATTATAAACCAAGTCTGGAAACCTGGCATTTTTCCCATGACAAGTCCAATTACTAGAGCAAGACAACAAAATACTTAAATATAAATGCCTGCCGTTTTTTGTCCTGTGGTTTTGAAATATGTGAAGTGATAACACGACAGCAGTTTAAATGTTTCTCCTCCTCTCCATCCTGCTTCCCCTTTTAAATTTTTACAGAAGGGAGATTCTTGTAGATGGAGTTTTGCCACTGACTTTAAGGTCGTCTGATGGGAAATGGCTACGAGGAAAGAATCCCGTTCTGTGTGCAGTAGAACACTTGCACTTGCCAGATACATTTTATATTCCAACAACTGCTGTAAATAACTATTTTTTTTATTTTTTTTTTTGCAGATCAGAGGAAATGTCAGCACCCACCTCCACCTGATCTGCTTTTTCCTTCAGGACAAATACAGAGTGCACGACATGAAGCATTTTTCCTTACCCGCTCTCGGCTCCACTCAAGAACCCTGCAACAGCCCCAGGAAGCTCAGACTTCACAATTAACAGATAAGATGACATGGCTGCAAAGAGAAGCAGGACAGATTTAGCAGAGGAATACCAACATCTCTGGCTGTGACAGCCAGCACGGCTGATCCGGCGTGGTTCCGGCTGGAACATCCCGGCTCTGCGTTAGACACCGCGGCACCAGAACCAGAATTTATTCTCTCACACACTTCCTTTAAAAATAGCTGCAAGTCCCCAAGTGTCAGCTAATGCCTCCAAAGAGACTGCTACAATGTGAGTCTTGGAATCCAAAGGACTAAAAGGCAAGATGATATAACACACAGGTCTGACCTTTTACCTGGGAATACAGACCCATGGGCGAGAGACAGACGACGAGGCTGCAGGACTCCTTCTTCACAAGACATTATCAATGATGAGAGTAAAAAATATTGATTTCTATCAACACAATAGGCTTTTTTAGTGACTCTGTTTTTAGTGTTGTTCAACTGTTCTTGTACTAAATAATAATATGACAGAAATTTATATACAAGAATAGGACTTCAAAGGGATTTTTATTTACTGCAAAGTTTGGCCCTCAGAGCTAAGAGGATTATCAGTGACAGACCCCTGATTCTCATGCCAAACCCACCAGCCAGAAGATCCCAGCAACAACACCAAGTGCAAAATATACAGGAACTGCCAATCAGAAGAGAAATTATTAGCTACTCCTACAAAAGTGTTGACTTGAAATTAAGTGCTTATAATTCTATTCAGCAGAAAGCAATGATACAAACACATAAATCCAAAAACTCCTTCACTGTGTCAGTTTTCTCCTTTACTACATAAAATGATCAAAGGCATAAATGAGAGGGTTATTAAATTACAACTTACACTAATCTGACACCTTCACACACTGTTCATGTCACTTTTTCATGTAAGCAGCAAGTGTTTAAACAAATCAAAAACTAGCAGAAAATTACTCAGAAAAATCAGCTTTACAAAGAGCTTCAACAAATATCAAAGTCTACATGAAACTAATTTCCATCCTTCAGCATCCAGTAATTTTAGTGACTTGCCAATAAAAATTTAGTTACATTTAATCCTTGACAAAAATTTATCTGTTGTGTTCCAATTTTACTGTTCTGTACTCAGTAATTCTGTAGAATTTTACCGTGCCATATTTATTAATGCTTTAAAATTAAAACATACATCTTGGAAAGGTAAATCAGCAAACTTCCATAAGCTGATATTTGGTTTGGGGGTTTTTTTAAGGAATGTTTCGAACCTTAAAAGAAAAGAAGTGTGGACTCAGACACTGGTGTCCTACAGCAGTTACTGTTACATTTTGAAGAAAGGTAATGTAGTCTCTATAAAGAAAGCAAATTCTATTAATACAAAGTGACATCTACCTACCACAAGGTTAAATTAAAACCAATTTGCCACATCACTAAATAAGGAAATATTCACTTCTTCATAATTAAAAGCACTTTTTCTTCCAATATTCAAGTGCATTTCCCTGTTGACACATAGCTGTTGATTGTGCCTGGTGAGCTATTTATCTGCTGTCCTGATTTACTCTCCTGTTTGCATACAACAGAATGTAGATCCAACCAAAGAGAAGGCTGCAGCATGCATATTTCTAAATCACCAGAATTTGTAAGTAAATTAACACAGTTTCTCACACTAAGCTGCAGGCAGATGCAGATTTCACCCTAAATTTAAAAAAAAAAAAATAAGAGGGAGAGGAAAACTTTGCTAAATTGTAATTCAACTTTATTTATCCATTAGCCCTCTTTCTTGTATGACACAATACTTTATACACAAGCAAGTCAGAATTTGCACGTATTTATGTCCTTCAGGAAGATTTCAAAACTGGTTCTTTTGCAGTCCCCGCTGCAGAAAGCTTTGAATTAATTTCCAGATCAGATTTCCTCCTAATATGCAATCTGTCACTCTGCCCTTGCATTCCTATTAGCCTCTGGCTAATCATTTGATCACTTATCCTTTGTTGTGCACTTACTCTTTGTTTTTCGGAGGAGTCCTATTTCACTGAATTCCACTCCTAAGGAGGGAGCCAATCCTGCACCAAGAAACTTGCATCTTTCTTCCTTTCTCTGGGCATATGGGAAACAATCTCACGTAGTAGGATTTTTCTCCCCCCCTCTTTATATTTTCTTATTTGTTCTACAAGGTGAATAATTAATAATAAATAATTTTATTTCTATCCTGATGCTTAAATAAGACCTGAATCTCATACATAAACCTGAGCAGGATGCCCACAGTAAATACAGTTTCAAAAGCCAAATCCTGCTTTTAGTTCACTTACAAACACAATTTTAATTCTCCTCAGAGAAGCAGCTCCTTGTAGCTTTACTCAGTGTCAAGTGAGACACTAACCACTGTGTAACTCTGAGACACACTACAAAAAGTGAGCAAAGAACATGGTTTGTTTGGTGTTTTAAAGCTGAAACTAAACCAAGAAAAAACTAAAACAATACAACACAATTTTGTCTGTCGTGTTCTATGCACTTTATTCCTCGACTAGGAATTCCTACTAGGGGAATAAAGTGCATAGAACATGACAGACAAAAAGTCCTGTATCCTTTGCTCCAAATAACAAATTGTACTTCACTTCCCTGACACCCACCACGAGCGAAGCCACGTCAAGTTACATTGTGCAAATTAAATGTCAGCTCTCCTTGGCAGCCCTGATGTGGAACGGAAGGAAGAGATTACACAGCCACGAGACTGAACTGTGACACAAGTGAGCACAACAAAACCCCACCGTGTGCTCTGATTTATTCCACTTGGGAAATACTGACATGAGACATCTATTTTGGGACTGAACGAGACAGGTTTCCTGCAGAACAAACTGTGTGCAAGGGCATAATCTGAGGCTTCAGCAATATGCAGATGCAGGAAGTCCTGAATTACGACTACATGACCAACCTTCGTACAGTCACTTCCTAATTTTCAGGTCCCAAATTTGCATGTATTATGCTATTTTTAGATAATTTTCAGTAGGCAGCAGGAGCTACTCGATGGAGAACTAAGCAGTTCTGAACATCTCAACAGGCCATAAACCAGTATTCAGCAGAAATCAAAATCATATTCATAGTTTATTATTCAACAGGCTCCTTGAAAGCAGCAAGAAACTACACTCCTAAAATACGTATCACTTCATCCTGTTCTGAAAGCCTGGTATTAGCTCTCTGACAGAAAAAAAGATGTTTGATAAATACAAAATATATTTGCTTTACACTTCCATTATTATAGCCTGCAGTGCCACCATGAGCTGTGACTCTCTAGAAATATACATACCATGCATATATTACTCAGAATGCCCTTGCTGTGCTACAACATTGTTCAACACTGAAGATATGTGCCCCTACCTGAAAAAAACATTAGGTGCTGGAGAAAAGGGAAGCCAAGGTTATGTTTTTAAAACTGTCCCCAAAATATCTCTTCTGAGGTAGCCCAGTCTTAAAATCAAACATGTGGATGGCTTTTTGGCTACCAGGAAAAAAAAAAAGTGTAACTTTTTCTTATTGTCCGACCCAAAACGAGACCAAATGCTGAAGTCCACAGCAATTACACCAGAGAATATATATATTAAATTTATTTGTGATAAATCCCTTCAAATCATTTAACTAAACAGGCTGACCAACTTTTCTGATCAGTTTTCCCTCATCTACCACTGATAATATTAGAGCTCTATAAAGATGATAAGCACTGTGGAAAAATGGAAGCAAGCTCCCTTCCAGCCTTCCCACAAGAGAAGACAGAAGGCTGGGAAAAAACCAGACTGGATCAATAAAAGCACACAGGCTCCACAGCTCCTACTTCCAAAAATATTTGGGAGTCAAAAGTAGACAGAGCAATCTTGATTTTCAGCTGGGGGAATACCAGGTAAAACAGGGATTCCTCATAAATATCTATAAATAAAGGAGATAAATGAAAATGCTTTTAACTCTCATGCTCTAAAGAGTTCAGACAGGAAGATACCAAGTTTTCCCAAAATACTGAAAAAGATTAGAGGCTGAACAGCAGAAATAGCAGAATAAACACTCCCAGTCCCTGCACACTCCAGCCCATCCAAGCTGCATCCTTCATATCAACTGCACATGACAAACCCCTTTGGGCTCCTGTCTCCCTCTGCTGATACAGGGGTTGTTTAAAATGGAATCTGTCCTAATCCAAACAACGTGGCAAAGTTAAAAAGGAAAGCAGGGAAGGAGCTCAGGAAAGAAAGTGAAACTAGGGAGTATTTTGGGCAAGCTTCCATTCTTCCTGTTAAAGAATAAGAATGGAATAGGAAGCACTTCAGTGTTGCACTGAGCTTCTTACATGTAAATCAAATTGTGGAAACATCAGGACTGACGTATGGATGCCACTGCCCTCACACCTTATGGCCTTAGAAGTCTGCTCTTTGTGTTCATTTTGCACTGAATCCCTCACATATTCAATTTTAAGAAGCCTCCCAATACCTGGATGGATTGTTTGTAATATTTCCTCTTAGTGGAAACTTAAAAAAAAAAAAAAATCTTGGGATAAACTGTCTGTTTTAAAATACATATGTAGAATAGAGTGTGTGAAAGATGTTTGTTAACATGGAGATATTCCAAGAAGTGAAAAACATTGTCAACTTCCTTCCTTGACAGTCTTCATATTATGGACACTCATCCCAATGAATTTCTGCTCCCCTGTTTCCTTTTCCTTCTACCTTTATCTTTTACCCCAATTTTTCTGGAACTTACCTATGGCAAGCTTAAAAAACAAGAAGTCCTTCTTATTCTATAGGGAACACTTGGGCAGTAGATTTATTTTGGTAAAACTTCATTAGTTTAATTACATGTGTACATTTATGTTAAAAAAAAAAAGAAAAGTTTCCTACATAGTTCATCACATATTCCATTTTGAAGTACAGCTGTTGTGATTTTGTTGTGGGTTTTGTTGGGGGTTTTTTGTTGTTGTTTTTTTGTTTGTTTGTGTGTTTGTTTTTTTGCAATTTTTTTAAGTTTTTTTTTCTTTTTTATTACTTAAAGCAGGCTTAATATTCTTTACAGTGTCAAAACTTCCAAGAACTATTCACTGCAACAGGAAAACATGGGAGCATGGGTTATCAATTGTTAAATTAGTACAGGAGCTGACAAACCTGCCCTTAATTAAGGCAGCTCTGCACTGGAAATCCTCACTTTGAATCAGTCAGGATAATTAGACTTTCAGGTCAAAAGCAAACCGGGCTGTGAAAACAAACATTTGAGTTTGTTTGAAAACAGAATTAGATTTCCCATACTTTAAGGAAGCTCAGTAATTTCTTAAGGTATTAAGGATGCAGGTCTCAGCATGTAACAGGCTGTATTTTATTCTTCCATAATTTGCACCATTCATTTATTTCCAAAGTTGGTTGAGTATTGTTCTCTCTGCTTACAAAAAGAAGGTTATTCTCACCCACCCCCTCATTCTGAAAAAAAATTTGCTCTGTTTAAATTTGAAACAAATTTTGTAAATACTTTTAGAACTGAATTGCAGAATGAATGAACTCTGGGGGAAAAAAAAAAAGAAAAAAACACAAAAGAAAATAATTTGCAATAGGAAAACGCCCAATTAAGTTGATAAAACAAGGTCTTTAGTCTCTGCAAGCAGTGACTCACAGAAAGCACACATATATAAATTTGCATGGGGAGGAGGTAAGTTAAATATTTCATTGTTTACCCCGCAGAAAAACAAAGGGAAGGGGATGTGGAATACAGCAGGAGAAGGCTGGAGGTTCCCGAGGCGCCGGGCTGCCGGCAGCTCTCCCGGGAAGGCGGCCCAGGGCGTGTGGGGCCGGGCCAGGCCAGCAGATGGTGGTGCTGCTGTTTTTAAGTATCTGCCTTTCCCGGTGGTGATGCCTCTCGATTCACTTCGGGACGCTTGAAAAATACGAACCACCCGAATGTAAATACATATTTAGGGTGTATTGCACTCACAGCGGGGTCTCTGTGTATTGTCTGTCACCTTGATTGTATTAACAGGCCATAAAATGCAGCTACAGAACAGCATCGCCCATTGGAACTAATCCTGCAGCTTCCAGTTACTGCCTACAGCGCTCAGGCAGCACCGAGGATAAAACAGCACTCCAGGGACATGAACAACTTTTTTTCCCCTCATTACTTTTTCTTAGAAAGAAGAGAAACGTGTACCTATTGAGGACATGTGAAGTGCAGAATATGGAAAGAAAATCGGCAAGCACCAGTTACAGAAATTACAGTGAATTAAACTGTATTTATACTAGAAAGCAAGTAATTTTTTGTAAGATTAGGACAGCTCTCCGGAAAGCTTAGTTCCAAAGAATGACTACCTGGGCACAAGCCAAGGCAGGTGAGTTACTCACACTGACCCACAGCATCCTGTGTATCTCAGCCTATCTGAATCAATGGAAAAGAAATAAAACCCGTGGCAGAAACTCCTCACATGGACCCACCCAAGCTACACGTCTGCACTGCAGGTTCTACTGGAGCACTTAATCCCGCTGCTAATAAATTTTAAATAATTAGACTGCTGCTCTGATGTTTGTGTGTATCCCAGCCACCAGGCCCCATCTCCAGCAGCGGTGACCTTGAGCTGATGGCAGCCCGCAGCCCTGGGAAGCACGCTGGAAAACTCCGCATGCTTCCTGCTAGACCTCGGTGCTGGGGATTTGTTAGTGTTGGCAAGGGGCTGCTCTTGTGCAATACTTCATTGTGTTTGCCTCCATTTTTCCACCAGCCTTGCTAAAATCAGCCCTTCTCTGTCCTTACTACTTACGCTGCAAGATTCCTGAAGATTTTCTCCGGGGCACTCGGCCTCCTTTTCAGTCACATCCAGAGAGGATAATTCTAGAAGGAGAAATTACTGTCTGCCTTCCTCCCCTTCGGAAAGCACCTAGGAAGCTCACAGAGCTTTCCTGGCAGGAGAGGGGGAAGGGCTTTGGCCCCCTGTGCCTCATCCCTCACTTCCTAGAAACACAAAGCTATGAAAACAATAGCAGGGACTCCGTCCAACTCCAGTTGCTGCTGGGAAGGATGACACGAAGAGCCAGCAGAGCCGTGGAACTCAGTGTTTTCGATAGCAGCCTCCCTCCCTCCCCGTGTGCCTCCAGGGCTACAGCTTGCCCTCTCCTCTCTTTGAGGGCACCTGACAGGATCTGGAACCCTTCAAGATCCTCTTCTGCACAGCAGGCAAGAAACGGACATCGGGAAGATCACGCCACGGAAAGATGTGGGTGGCAGGAAGGGGTCGGGAGGAGCGGATGGACAAACTGACAGCCCGGTAAGTGCAACGTGATGGTCCCCCCCTCATGTCCACTTTGCACCCACACACACAACTAACCAGCCCTTTCTGGTTCACATGTAACCAACCACTAGTTAGTTACATTAAAGGGCTGCTGGATTGGGCCAAAATGCTGACAAATAGAGCAACATAAAAATTAGCAGCACTGGCCCTCCCATTCAACCTTTTGGCTTCCCTTTATTAACAATACCTACATTGCAAGAACAAGAACATACTGATTATAAGGAAAGCAAGGCAAATCTTCTCCAAGTTTAATCACTCTAAGCTGTACATATTCTATAAAGTCTTTAAGACACAGTACTAAAATTACCTTAATTTACATTTGGATATTGCATTATCCTGATGCATCCTTAGTTAATCCTTGGTACTTAAATGGATTTTGGTATTTGATTTGTGTTACTTGAATCAACATTACAAAGTGTTCCAAGGGATGATTAAAAATCCGCAGGAAAAGTCGAGCACTCTTGTTAGAGACACATGTTAAAATTCCAAGCAGTGCACTTGAAGTAATTTTTTTAACCTTTTAAATTCCAAATTTGACCAACCAGTGCTTTCCTGCAGCTATACAAAATTTTTTATTTTTTTTTTAAGTCAGATATACTGCCAGTAGAAAAAAATCAATTCCCCTATCTACACAAATCCCTAAGTGCATGCAATTAGAACGTCACATTCAAATTTGCACATTAAGCTTCCTTTTTAAAAAAAAGCAAAGATGTCAAATTGGAAAGCATAACTATTAAAATGAATACTAAAACGCTCTCTCCACCACAAATTAATGTAAATCACTTCTGCACTTAGATTATTTTAGAAGGGATCAGACAAAACTGTAAAAAAAGCCCAGAGCAGATGCAGATAGTGACAATAACTCTGGCAGAGTTGCTTATTTTAGCCACAAGGCATCTTTCATTATCTTATGCTCTCCCATCATTTGTGAAATAAGACACTGTATGATGCAACGTGCCCAGGTCTGATGATGGAAGAGGTAAGAGAAAACAATTCTATTTTTAGCCTTACTCTGACATCAAAGATGCTGACAGAATCTGGATGTCTGCCCAACAGGCACCGTGCTGCTGGTCCCTTCAGACAGAAAAACCAAGAGAGGGGAACACCTACCAAAAGGCACTGTGGGCAGAGCCCAAGTTTTACACTTAATCCCAGCATGGATCCCATTCAAGGACAAACTATACTCCACAGTTGCACCACTCCCATTTAAAATCTGCAGGAGGACCAGAAAGACAAGAAAAATTCCTGTCTTTCCATGCAGTCCTTCAAGAGTCAAGGCCCTGAGAAGTGAAGAGAATTATTTGACCTTCCTTATTCTTTTTCAGCAGCCTGTCAGCCTGCAGTACAGTCCCCCTCAAAGCTGGTTCCTGACACAGTGCTGGCCTGGGCTGCAGCATCACAGGGCACTGCCAAAGGTGGTTGTTAAGGAGAGAAATAAGGCAGCTGGAGCTCTGCTCCCAGAGAGAGCTCTAAATGCTAAAGAGAAGCTGTGACAGCTCCTTGCAGCGACAGAGCAACACATCTGCTGGGTAGGAGAAGGTGCCAGAGGCCCAACTTGCCACCCAGGCTTCCACAGATCACCCACCCTCACAGCCTGGGGCACGTTTAGCCCTACCAACACCAAGAGATTCAAGGCAGGAGCGTCAGCTTTCTCTCTTAAGTGCATTTGAAAACAAGCCACCCTTGCAAGTGAATGTACTGGATACAAAAGCCATCTCAATGAAACCTGTTGCCCTTAGAACCAGAACCACCAAACCAAAATTTTTGAAATCTTCCATCGAAATGAGGTCACTCAAAATATTTGATAGAAGCATTTCAACTTGCAAACCCCTACTTTTTAATTAGTTTGACAGAAACCCGTTGGTTGGCAAACCAGGCCCAACTTGCAGGCAGAGAAAGCCACTGCAGAAGCTGGAATAAGGAGTTTGGTAATATCCAGCATGCACTAGTTTGGGGCTCTAGAGGTACTGAGCTGAATTTTATTAAAAATGACACAGAGAAGGTTATGAACTGCAATGAGAAAGAAATGAGAGTCATATTTCCTTTGACCACAGAGTCTTGTACATGATCCCAGAATCTCCAGAACCTGCACTGTGTATCCCTCCTCTAGTGCTGTATTTAGAGATCCACTCGAATGGGAAAGGAAATTAAAAGATTTGTTCATTGCTACAGAACATCCTCTAAAACCTGTATGAATAAATAGTCCTTAATCTTGGAATTAATATGGTCACTCCTGCCTAAAATTAGTGCTTGGATTTTTACAGCCATTTCAAATGGGCAGTTTTTATTACTGGAACTTTCAGCATACAGAAATATTCCAAGTTTATCATGAAAGCAGTTACTTGGTCTAGTTCTAGATGTCTACATAGTGACAAAACCCAGCAATAACTGCATTGTCTGGACCTGACAGGTAATCCCTACAGGAAAGAACAGCACTGGAATGCTGTTTCCTTCTTTTGATGTAGGTGAACATGTGTATCTTCTTGGTGGTAGGGGACAGAGGAGGGAGCTTTCTCATGATTCCCTCATTTAAAAGAAAATATCCAAAACATTTAGAGCCAAAAAAATCTAAAATTGTTCTGTTAAACACTGTCTACTTTCAGATAAATAATTTCTAAGGGCAATACTACCTAGTGACCATCAGATATGCAAGCATCCCTGAGTAAGAGTTTAAATACAAAACCAGGTAGTGTAATTTTATTAAGCCACGCACCAAGGAAGACAAAATAAGTGTAAGAGGACAGCCCAGCATATGTCAGCATATCAGCCCACATGAACTAAGTTGGGAAAATAAACAACTCCCCCAAATAACAAGGTATTGAACTAACAGGGGAAAAAAAGGCTCCCATCAATGCAGAACATATGAAACATCAGAGCTAAGTAAACATTCAGTTGTTACACAAATCACTAAAATGCATAGGCAGGTTCCAACAGCAAAACCCAAAACACATGATCTGATAAAGTGCAGCTACCAGAAACAAATGTACAGAAAAGTGGAGCAGAGATGCTGCTTCCTCAGCCCCTTCCAACCAGCAGTGCCAGCTATAATGGATGTGCTCCACATCCTGGGATGCAGCAACAGGCACACAACCCAACCCCCATAATTGCCCCCATCTACCCCATGACTACAGCCCCTCTGCTTAGCATGATCACATAAGCCTTTCCTTTAAGTTTTCTGTCCTCTTATGAGCACTTTCATTTAATTATTGCCTTTGGTGTCTGTGGAGCTGTGTAGCCTGTAGAGGTTATACTCCACACAGTTAATGTGGAGCATCTGAAGTTTCTTACCTCCAATATTCTGGATAATTATTGTAGTTGCAACCAGGACCTATAAAAAAAGAATTGATTTCTTTAGAAAGGGTAAGGGTAACTAAAATCGTATGTCCCCGGCAGTCATAAAACACATGTGCATCATCTTAACCAGACCAGATGTGGCAGCGATAACTAGTCCTGAGAGGAAGGGCATCTTCTCCTTAGTGAAGGGTTTAACACATGGAAACCAACACAATCTAAAACAAACACAAAAGCAAAAAAGTTCTTCCTGAAAATCGTGTGTTTTCGTTCTGAGACGACAAAGCAAGAGTAGCAACTCGGCGAAGTTTGATTTGCAGAAGATCAGGGGTTCAAATCACTGAAAACATATAAGTGCATCCTAACTGATATCAGGTGAATACAAATGAAAATGATCATTTAGCTCTGAAAAGACAGAGAGCAGAGATTTGTACAAGCTCAAGTGCACTTTCCTCACTCCAAAAACTTGAGTGTTTTTAACCGTCAGGGATGTCATTGTTCCTTTCAACTTGTAAACCAGACAGACTTTTCTTCAGTGTTTGTGATTATTCATACTGGGCTGATATGGGAGCAAAAAATGATCACAGGCTACTAAAATACTTGTCTGAATCCAAAAGAAAATTAACTTCTAACTGAAAAAAAAACCCTAAAGGTGGCTATAAAGTTTTCTTCTCAGTTCAGTTCTAAAATATCACGATCGTCTAGTGCAGTTTTTCTTTTTACACACTGCTCTTCTTGATGTAGCAGGACACTCCTAAATGAGTGCTACCATTAAGTCAACTTGGTAAAAAATTAAGCCACAGATGTGAGAGTGAGAAGAAAAAACAAATTTGTACTTTTGAATAAAATCTGAAAACAAGAGTTGCCATTTTTTTCAACTGATCAACTAGAAAATCATTTCAGACTTTAAATGAATTCAAAGTCAGTTCAAAAGTCACCAAGGGAAGGAAAAAAAACCCTAAAGTATGGTATCTTGGAGTTTGCCATACATGGAAACAAATACTTCACCCCTTTGGAAAGGGAGAATCAGCAATCTTCCAATGGCAGAAAATTTCCATCCTCACAAATCTCAGAAAAAATATGTTTGAAAGAAAATCCCCATAAGGTTGAGTAACTGCTCTACTTCAAGAGTAATTAATCAGCCAGTAATTAGTCAGAGTAATTAGTCAGCCTAAGCTATCAGTTCAAGCAAGATCCTACAGTGGTCTGACTGCATCATTCCCTCATGAGTGAGAAAAAAGCAAAAGAAAAAAGTCTGTGCCTGACTGAAGTGAGAATTGCTCAGGGACAGATTAGAATTCAGAATGGTTGTGGTGAAACCAGAAAAGCCTAAAAATCAACCAGATCAGTTAAAAGGAAGGCATTCAGGAAGATCTCAAAAATATGATTCAGAGTTATTAGATTGCAAATAGAGAAAATAGTCTAACACAATCAGAAATAGCAAAGGCTGTTTTGCAGGCAAGTTTTAAGGAATTTGTATAAATATCAAAGATCCTTCAAGATGGAAAGATAAGTGTTCAGGAAAAGTGTTCATCAGGAAAACTGGGTGAACTTTGGTTAATTATTTTAGGTAAACAACAGCTTCCCAACCTAAAAATATTCCAGTGCTCTCTATGCACACTGAAAATAAAAGATAATTTTTAGCACAAATTATTTAAACTGAGAATTATGAAGAAGTATATTGGGGAGAATTAAAAAAAAATTACTGACTTTGGCTACATAGTGAAGCTGTGAAATTTCTTCATTTAAGCTTTTAAATAACAGATCAGACAAACATCTGCCAAGATTGGTTTATGTATGTTCACCCTGGGTTCAGGGCAAAGGCAAACTAAGTCACATTTTAGTTTGTCCTTAAGATCTAAATTTCTGTGAGCTTCACAAGCAATGGCTTATGGTTAATGTGTGCAGAACAGCTCCAGTAAAAAATAGCTGCATTTCATACCTTGCTAATATCAAGGTTTATTATCTCTTGAGGTTGATCACTTCAGAACTTTGATCAATAAATATTGATCCTCAGACTACACTCATATCTGCTTATTCATGCTAATGGAAGTCTCACAAACACCTGATATCTCAGTTTTATTTCTCAGTTACATTAAGACATAAAAAAATCAGACTCCAGCCTGATGAGCGGAACTAATTAAAAAAAAATTTACATTGTTTCAGTAAAATATTAAAATCATACTTCTGTGTGGTAAAACCTGCTCTTAGTTACTGAAACACAGAGCATAGAATTCATAATAGTAAGTGTTCAGTACTCAGAGGCAGTATTTCCTGTGCACCCAGTATTACTGGAAAACATTGTCTGTTAGGAAAAACGGATCCAGTACACACCTAAAAAGGGACAGCTAACATTTTGATTACTCTTATACCAGAAATGGTTAGTTTACTGGTGGTTTTGTTGGGTTTTTTGATTGTTCCTTTGTTGGGTTTTGTTAGTGTTTTTTAATCATAAAGCACCAAGTAAGAAACATTCACGTGAAGAGCTTATTAAATAAAACAAAAAAAAATACCACGCAGGAAACCTGCTCTTAGTTGTTCCCATTGTGGAAATTGCATGAAAGACAATCCCTTACTTTAGATCCCTGTGAAATGCTGCAACACCAACAGTGGATCACTTACCTGTCCCTCAGCAGTCTCCAGCCGAGGCACGAGGGGACAGTAACAAACCTGAGCCTGAGTGCTGAGCCCACCGATGACAGCGCCAGGGAGCACATTTGTACTCACAGCTAAAAACCTTGCATTTTAAGGAGGGTCTGTTTTACATTGAACTGAAGTCTGGGCTCCCACAGTCCAGACACATGAACTGAAACCAAGTGAAAAAGCTTCAGGCTGTGACAGAATTTCCAGCACACTGAGGCATCAGTAATTATACAACTTATTTCATCTAAGCCTTTTTACGACGCCAGGGACAGTTGCACATCAGAAGCATGAGACCAAGAAGGAAAAGAGAGGTAAAAATAAATACTCACCTTTCCAGCTGATCCAAAGGCAAACAGGCCAAGGTCTTCATAAGAAGTGGCAGCTGTTAGTAAGGGGAAAAAAAAAAAAAAGCTAAAATATTTCTAACTTCAAAATCGCTTGGAAGCTCTATCTCTGCCTTTTCCCCCCTTTTTAAATGAACATAATTCAGGTCAAAAGAGCATTCTGTAGCATTTTTTATTTATGAAATAGCTTTTATATAGGCCTGTACTCCTGCTATAAAATACAGCTCTGTGCTCAAACATTCAGAGACTCAACAGAAACTCAATTTAATATTTAAAGTACTAATATTTAAAAAATAATAGTCATACATTAATGACAAATTGCCTTCTCCCAAAGACTTTTTCCATAGGTGAAGAATTATGAAATTAGCCTCAAGAATTAGATATAAGATATTTCTATATTTCTTAAAAGACCACACTTTTCTTCTAAATAAAGATGATAACAGAGGATAAATTTTCATCTTTCTACAAATATAAACACCATCTCACCAGCTTTTAAAAGTCAGGCACTAGTTGCTTTTAAGAGAGCTGAAGGCAAACACCTTCCTTAGCTAAAATCTATTATTAAAAAAAACCCCAAAACTAAACCAAAACAACAGCAAAGCAAAACCCAGAACAAAACAAAAATCCTGCCCTTACCTGCATCCAACTTACATAATGACATTAAACCAGCCCATGGTTTCTTGTATAATTTTGTTGGGTTTTAGCTGAAGCTCACTTCTAATATTGCTGGTAACTCAAAGCAATCCCTTCTCAGAGAGAAGGAAATCATATTAAAGCCTTTCATTGTTACTCTGTATTTTGTTATTAGAAACTCAAGTGATATCAAAAAGATGAAAGTTCCCTGAGAAAAACCACTCACTTTCTCGGGATATAATGAAATGGCCCCACAAGTTTTAACCCTTCAGAGGGTAAAAATTCATCTCAAACCCATGTAATTTTACTGTCACAACACTTGGTTTCTCTTCCTTGGTTCTGTTTGGTAAAATACTGCTCCTGCTCCTGTCACATCTTAATTTAGGGCCCAACCCTGCAACCTGAGCTGCTGGGGCAGCCCTTCACACCTGAGTGAAGCCCCACTGCAGTAAATGACACGGGAGACACAGAGATCAGATGACAGGACTGGAGCCTCAGACTCCTCCGACTGCCCAAGATGAGGTGGTTTTATTTCACTGAAGTTCTGCACACATGCAGCAGAGGTGGAAAACAAAACACACAAAAAAAAATAAAATCAAAACGAACCCCAAACCTAACAAAACTTAATTTTCTCACATGATTTTCTCAGTTTCACATGCTGCTCTACTACTGACACCAACACACCGCAAAAAAAATAAATGAAATAACAAATTATTTTAAATAAAATTAAATGAGCAAGAGTCAGCTCTCAGCATAAACCTGGATTATCTCTTAAACCTCCAGTTACACGAATATGAGTTATACACAAATACAATTAAACAAGAAATAGGTCTTACTAAATTTTATCCTGATTTTTCTTATTTTTATTAATAAAGTTGTTGATCACAAGAGAAAAAAAAAAAGGGCATTTTAGGCAGCCAACTTTGATGGCATCAAAAAATAAAAATCAGCAAAATGTTAAAACACATTGAAGAGTGAGTTGTTTGCACCACATGGCAACAAATACACACCATACATGTGTGAGGAGTTATCAGCAAAAAGAACTGGCAGTTTTCCACACAATTCCAAAACAGCAATATGAAACCTTAGAATAATTTCTGTTTCTGCACTCAGTTTAGTTCTGTGAACACTGGGAACCCCTAACACTTAACTGCATTATTTTTGAGATTTCAAGAATATATGGATCAAAATATTAAGCACAATTTATATAAATGAGCTCTGCCTGACTGGTTTAATTTTTATCATGTCATTAACACTCCATGGAAATTATCCCTTTAAACGTGAAGTGAAATTGGCAAGTATAGCAGCAGCAATAGTTGTGATTCACTCAGAAAACAAAGAAAGAAAAAAAAAAAGCCACAAAACTTCAAAGTACATCCCATTTAAACTCCCAATTCCTCTGCTTTACAGAGCAAGCTTAGCCTTTATCAGCCCAAAACAACACAGGTCGTACTGAATTAACAGAAGGAGAAAACACTGACTAAACTAATCCCAACACAACACTTGACACTGGGGAATATTTTTTTTTTTTGCTAAGCCTTTTGGTCTACACAAATCAGGGGATTTTGTCAAAGTCCAGACCAACATAAAGAAGCACCTTCAGTTATTTTTAAACTGCAACCAAAATGCTAGTGCTCAGTAAATCCTGGTCTCTGTTTAAAATGGAATTCATTTTTAGAGCTTCCTTTTCAGAAGGTATTTTATAAGTCAGCTCTTTCCTAACGAACGGTTTACAAACACTTTCAAAGGTTTTTCTTCAGCCCCCTTTAAATTTTTCCAGCTTGTTTTTTAATACAAAAATACTAAAATTTCTTTCTGACTTGTTGCCACGGATTAAGCTTGATACTGTAACACTGTTCACAAATGAATGTGATTTTTTTAAAGAAAAACATTTAATTACCTACTTTGGAATCAAACATGTACTTTGTCAAGGTACAACGGGTCATATTTCCCACTTTTTAAAGACAATGTTCAAAGGAAAAACTCAGAATTCTATCTAACATTTAATTACTTCAATAACTGACAGTAATTATAGGGAATATAATCTCAGATCTTATTTAAAAAAAAATAAAATAAAATACAAAAGGTCATAAATCCAGCAAACTTATCCAGACATAGTTCTGGTGCTAGTCCTACCTGTCAGCACTGGGTGATAATTAATTTATAACTGTAAAGTGCTTGTTTCAGACAAGAAATACTTCATCCTGTCTCTTCAGTGGTGCTCCTTGCTTTCAGCTGTCTGCATCTTAAAAATGCTTTCTTGAGGTGGACTGTTGCTTTGGACAACATTCTCACATATTAGGTGTCTAGGTTCATATCCAAACTCTTCTTACTTCAAACAGCTTAAATCCTTAGTTTTCCCCTCTCACCGTAATTTAGGTGCAAGGAACTCTGTAATTATTATTATATTATTATTATTATTATTATTTAATTAGTATTTTACCATTTGCAACCTAATATCACTTAGTGCCTATGTAATACAGAATTTTTCAGCCTGAAAGAAGAGGCAAAAAAGGGCCATACAGAATTACCTCAAATCCACCCTTTTTTTTGCTTCTCATGTACATTTCTACCTACTTGTTTCAGGTTCTGATTCCTTTCTAATAAGCAGAGCTCCAGGAGGAGAAAAGTATTACCAGAGACTTAATCCCAAATAATTAAGCAGCCAAAAGTATCAACCATAAAAGTAACCCTACCTCTGAGGAGTGTTTTTTAAGAATGTGTGAAGAAGATCACTGGACAGGTGAGGACAGGAGCAGCAGATCTAAGAAGAATCAGGAAGCAATCATCTGAGAGACCAAAGGCAGCTAAAGAAAACAAAGCCAAGGAGGAAAGAAGCGGAAGCTTTCTCCCACCACCTTTGAAAAGAGAGGAAAACAGATGAGAGGGAAACAATAACCAGGTGACTGGAAAAGACAGAGACTTCCTGCTGTAATGTGATCTTTGTGTATGAGAACTCAGGGAAGCAGGCATTTCAGTTACAGCTAAAGGAAGCAAGAATTAAAACACCAGCAGATTTGTTTCTACTTGAGCATTCCCAAAGTAGGGCAGTTCCCAAGGACTGGGACGTGACTTCCCATTCAGCACAAAAAAATGCCGTAAAAACCTGCATCTGTAACGCACCACGACAATTCTGATGCTCCAACCTGATCACAAAAAAGGTACCCATTTCAAACCAGGAACAACATACACACATTACAAGCAGAAGAATTAAAGGCTGCTATTTCATTGCTCCTAAGCCTACACTGAAAACAGCAGCACACGCTGATGTAGCGTGGTCCAGCCAGCACCAAAATAATTTCGCTGCAGAAATACAGGATCCGTACATTAGGAAAGATGAGAGAGGCTTTTTGAAAGAACAATTAAAACTGAAAATCTAGAAACCAGTCGGTTTGGCAGCGACAGCTCACAAGAAATCTCGAACTCAGATTTTTAAATGGCAAATAGTAATCATTAAAAACGTTAAATATTTCAAGAGCGGTGAGCCAGGCACAGCTACCTGTTAACATGCTGTTAATTGCAATCATCACTCATCAATATCACATATTCTGTGACAGAGCTGAGGAAATACTTCAGAGCTCACTGTTAGTTAAATCCTTTTCACTTACCAGTCTGAGTGCACATACTGAGCAGAAGAAACACAGAGTAAGAAGCAAGGCTGGCAACAATCAGCAGCAAGACACTAAAAACCACAAAATAGTCACAATTAAAGCACTTTTACAGCACAGTGCACTTTCTAGCTTTAAGAATGCTGCTTTTGCAAGAATTAAGCTACCACAAGACAAGATTTCCTCATTTTGTGGCTTGTATCTGCTGACTATGGTTCATGTGGTCCCTGACATTCCCAATACTTGTGAAGTTCCCTGCTCCTTATATTGTTCACTAAGAATATCACACGCTGTACAAGGCAAAGGCCTGACCTATGGATTACAAAAAGGACATAAACACAGGAGTGTGTGTCTACATACACACAGACAAACACACAGCTTCCAGTGAAGTGGAACCAACCCTCAGAAAATGGTGAAAGTGACAATTGTGGTGACTTTGGCAACATTATCCACAGGTCAGCAGGTACAACAACCAAGTGCAAACAAAAGCACAAGCTGATTCACAATTTTCAGACACATATCCATCCTTACTCCAGAAGGCCCATTGCTGGAACTACAGGAGATAACAGCTCTGAAAGGAAACTGCCAATCTATCAGGAGTAATGGCCAAGAAATTGCCACCATGTGGCAATTTAATGCAATGTCTGGGCAGGGCTTATGTCAGGCCTGATCTGAATGACTAAACCAAAGAGGGAAGATCTTATTCAACAATTCTGAAAAGCACATGCTATTTATTTCTTCCTCAGATTTGCACAGGAGCCTTAGTAATCAAGTTTTGTTCCACTTAAAACTACAAGCTGAGTTTAAAAATGAGGATATGTGAAAACTGAAAACTTACCTAAAGCCCATGATCCCTGTGTTGGCCATAGCATAGGATAAGCCAAGTATCCCACTGCCCATGATTGCATTCATTAGGTTGAACACCGAGAAAGCAAAGGAGGAACCACGACTTGAAGAACTCTGTGAAAAGGCCCAGAAAAAGAAGCACAATTAGCGCTAGAGGTGTTTTGGTCTCTCACAGGAGGCAATTTAAGGGAGGGGGCCACAGTCAACTTTTCCTTCCTTAATCTAAATCAAGAAAACCTCATTTCTCACTCCTAAGACCATGCAAACCCTTGCTGCGCACACAGCGACACGATGTTGCCCCGCAGGCATCCCAAATGCCCACAACCCTTGAGCACAGTGACAGTAGAGCGCAAAAGAAGATTTATGGCTCGGAGCAGGCTCTCCCTGCGTGGGCACATGGCAGCGCTTCCGAGCGCTCGGCACTCACAGAACCAAAGGGATCCGGAGTAGAACCAAAAGCACCAAGAGCAGCGGCTCAGCCCCCCCTTCCCCAGGTGTCAGCCCGGAGCCGCCCCGCACAGCCCCGTCCCGCCCGCCCGACCTTTGAGCCCGCGCTCCCCGAGCTCCCCCAGCTCCCCCTCACACCGCACCCAGCGCGGCCGCGCAGCCCCCTCGGGGCGCTCCCTCCCCGCCGCCCCTCACACGCACGCTGCGCGCCGCCGGCAGCAGCAGCGGGGCGGACTCCCCGTCCTCCTCCTCCTCATCCTCCTCGTCCTCCTCGTCCTGCAGGCGGGTGGACAGGTACCACCCGCGGGCGGGCAGGGGCCGGGCGCTGCGGGACCCCCAGGGCGGCGGCGCCATCGCCCCCCGCGTACCCAGCGCTCTGAGGGGCGCGCCGGGGGCGGGGCCAGGTTTTGGGGGGCGGGGCCATTTAAGGGGGCGTGGTCGCAGTGGGGGCCACGTCCGCCCTATTTGGGGCACGGGGGGCGTGGTCACCCTGGAGGGGCGTGGCCAATGCTCTGGCCCCGCCCTCCCCCGGCGCGGCGGTGATGACGCGCGCGCGCGGCGCGCGGGGCCCGGCATGAGGTGAGGGCGGGGGGGGGAGGAGAAAGGGAGGGGGGAGAGATTTCCCTGAGGGAAGAACGGGATAAACCGGGATCGCGGCGGTGAGGGAGAGGCTGCTCTGCCCACCTGGGAAGGTGGCGCAGTGGCCTCCAGCCAGAATACAGCGCGGGGGTGGGAGGGGGGAGTTTATTTTGTGGGCTTATCCAGAAGCGACAGGATGAGAGGACTTGGCCTTAAGCTGCGCCAGGGGAGGTTCAGATTGGACATCGGCACGCATTACTTCACAGAAGGGCTGATGAGGCATCGGAATGGGCTGTCCGGGGAGGCAGTGAGTCTCGGTCCCTGGAGGTGTTTAAGGAGAGACTGTACGTGGCAGTCGGTGCCGTGGTCTGGTTGACACGGCGGTGTTGGGGCACAGGTTGGACTCGGTGATCCCAGAGGTCTCCTCCAACCACAGTCGATTCTGTGATCCTGAAGTACTGATTCAATAGTTTCCGTCTAGGGAGAAGGCAAATGCCCCAGGAGAAGAAACACAGGGATGCTCAGGCCTCTGGATGAGGGGATTTCTCCTGTGCAGCTGATGTGAGGAATGCAGTGTTTAATTTCTGAGTCAACAGGCGAAGGAGTTGCTTCGCCAAAAGCCTGGCTTAGGGAAATGGGCTGGTTGGGAGATGCAGGGAGGATGGGAGCAGGACCAGCTTTGCCAGGGTTTGGGCACAGCAGGTTTGGGAAGGAGAGACTGCACAGCCTGGAACCCTGGAGGAGGGCAGTGGCTGAGGGAGGCAGGAGAACCAGTTTCCTTTCAGAGCTGGTTTGCATCTTTCCTATCAACCCTGATCTCAAAACAAGCTTCCCAAGAGGTCAGGAGAGATGCCAGCCTTGAGCACCGCCTAAACCATTGGTTCCTGCCTTGGAGCAGCAGACGCAGAGTCAGAAAATTGGCCCTTTTGGACTATCTCTAGTGGAGGAAACCATTTAGAGGAGGGTAAAGCCACTTTAAAAGTTCCCTATCCCATGGATGAACTGTAGAATGGGGCTCGGTCACTGGAAGAGCCATTACTAGTGCTCCCCTGGACCTTGTAGGGAATACTGGATTTAATTAATGATCTTCCTGGCATGCAGCCCATGGAGCAAAGACACTGTGGAGTGTGTAACACCTTACACTGGGGTCTGGGAGGCAGAAATCACCAAAGAGTGATCATGACCACTATTGCTAAAAACTGTTTTCTAGCAACCACCGCTTGGTAATGAATTTTATCAGACACAGAATGGATCCAACAGTAGGATCGAGACAGTAGAAATCTTTCCATGTGGCTTACTGGGATTAATATCACATTTATTAAAACAAGGAGAGGTCATTGTTTTTTGGCAGGAGGGGATTATCTTGCTGCTTGAAGTTAGTTGGTGTTTAAGTCTAAAAACACATTTGCAAAATAACAGACATTTGCAGTATATATTTTATAATAAAGAGCTTTACTAAACTGTTGTGGATTGTTTGGTACAGATGGAAATTCTGGTTTAAGAGAACAGCAAATCCATGTGATTTGCAGCCTTTTTAATGGAATGATTACATAATGTCTATAAAATGAATAATTTCTCTTCTAGGACTTTGTGGAGATTTGGATGCTCTGCCAGACTACTGAAAACTAATCATTTTAGGACAGCTGCATCAAATACATCATTTCCAGCAGTTTGGATGCTGTTGGCACAATATTCTGGCAGAATACCTGGGGCCTTTGTAGTAGTTAGAAAAAACACTTTCTCCACGATGCCTGAAACCGTGGAGGATAAAGCTAATCCAGAACTGTATTCACCACATCCCGGAGTGCGTGGGATGACACTGCTCAACAGAGAGGCTTTTAAAAGGACAGTTGTTGTTCCAGCTCTTAAAGTCAAGAAAGAAATGGTAAATAGTTTGCTGAAGTCCCTAAAACAATCGGTCCTGCAGCGTCCCGGTCTGAAGCGAGTGGTTGAGGATCCAGAAGATGAGGACAGCAGACTTGTTATCCTGGATCCTCATAAAATACCAGGCTTCTCATTGGGAGAATCAGAGCAGCAGGTGCTGAAAGAGCTCAGTGTTGATCCTGAGGTGTCCAGGTATAACCTGGAGCTGACCTACGAGAACTTCAAGTCGGAGGAGATCCTGCGAGCGGTGCTTCCTGAGGGTCAGGAGGTCACCTCTGGGTTCAGCCGTGTTGGCCACATAGCACATCTGAATCTCAGGGATCACCAGCTGCCCTACAGACATTTGATTGGTAGGTAAAACTGCTCCTCTCAAAAAAGCAATTTGTGTATTTTGTATATTTCCCAAAAGATATTTTATGAAGTGTCACTTGCACAAAGAAAACTTCTGATTGCTTTTTATTTTGGCTTCAAGTAGCCTTGTGCTGATGCTGTAGCCGTGCCCAGAGGGCACAGTTCTCTCCTCTCCCTGCACTGAGCACTGGCTCAGGGGGAAGTGTGTGCCTTAAAAAGGTGTCACAGCTGCAACCCTGAGTCAGGAGAGGGAGGTTGTTCCAACACACACTTAATTTTCTTATTTTTAACTGTTAACAGCAGGTTTGTTGTGGCTGTTGCAGAACATTAAAAGGTTGTGGTCCCGTAACCAGAATATCTTTTGCCCTTTCTTTCAGGCCAGGTTATAATTGACAAGAATCCAGGAATCACCTGTGCAGTGAATAAAACCAATATTATTGACAGCACGTACAGGAATTTTGAAATGGAAGTGCTCGCTGGAGAGAAGAACCTGGTAACCAAGGTACAGGCCTTTTCCCCCTGGTATTTTAATTTTAATATGCTAAAACCCAAGGGCATCTTCTGGAAAGAGGTGATGCAGGGATGCTATTGAGACCACTCCTTTGCACAGTGCCCTTCCTGACACCTGTCTGAGCATCATGGTTGGCTGTTACTTCTGCATTCCTTTGTCCTGGTCTGCCAAGGGCAAACTCAGCCATAGGGATCATGAAGACACTTATTCTTTCAAGTACACAGCGTAGATTTAATGCTGTGTAAAAGCAGCTGCAGTAAAGGTTTCTTACAGAAATACTAACGACAAACTTGTACTGGGGGATGTTTCTCAAAGCCAAAATATTCAGCGGAATTGATCTAAGAAAATGCAGGTTTTTAGTGTCACCAAGCCTTGTACAGTGGCTGGTATAGAACCTAAGAGTTTGTTTTCAATCTGATTGGCTTTGCAACTCAGGCAGCATTTTGCCTTTGCCTTTTTCCTTTTCTGACAGCAGCAAGACAAACCTCCTCTCTCCTCTGTCCTGACATTTATCAGGTGCAATCACTGTGGGACTGCCAGGCATCCTTCGCGTAGGGTTTCTTGTCTGTAGCTGGAAACTTGGCCACGGCTCCCACAAAAATATTTTCCCTATCTGTGAGCAGTTTTACACTTTCAGAAGAGAAGACATTAGATTACCAAATAAAAAGGTTGAATATCTTGGTAGAACATCCTGTACACGCACAGAGAAGGCAGTTGAATTGTCAAGGCAGCAGCGAGGATCAAACACTGTGCAGATGGTGTTACCGTACACCTGGCACACCGTGGGGCTGCACCCAGCACTGCAGATACACTTCAGGATGTTTCTTGCTGGCAAAGCAAACGATGGGGTGATTTGGATCTGAAGTTACTGTGCTTTGGAGTCACACAATTCCAGTGTGGTGGTGCAAAGAGAGTATTGTCTTGCATCCCATTCGCATCTGAATAAATACTGTTTCTTTTCAGGTCTGTTCTTAAGATAGTGGTCATTCCAAAGTTTGGGTTTGGATCAGTTTCCAGACTCTGTCACCTTGAGAGATGAAATACAGTATTTTTCAAGCTGCAGAACTGGCTCCCAGTGGCTTTGACTTTGGCTGAGGGTTCCTGTTCTTGTGCCGCATCATTCTCAGACGCTTATTTACTGTGTGGGCTCCTCTAAGGAGGGTTTGAGGCATCTTCCCAAGGTCTGCTTTCAATAAAGGAGTTGTCAGTCAGCCACAAAGCTGTTGAAAAGCCTCATTTTTTCTTATGGTCATTTTAAGTTGCTGCTTTGTTTCCACCTGGTGATTGAGAGAGGCGCGAGCCAGTCTTTGGATTGACAGTGGGGGACACTCCTCATGGCAGTTTCTGATGAGCTGGATCTGGTTTTACAAGGTTCCTGTGTCCTACCAGTGGGACAAATGTTGATGTACCCGTTACCTTTCGACAAGGCACCTTGGTTTTTTTAGCTCTCTGAATTACTGATAATGCTTAAACCTGCCAGGCAATTAAACACAGAAAATGTTTTGGACTTTCAGGTCAAAGAAAATAACATTGCGTATGAATTGGACTTTTCCAAAGTGTACTGGAACCCACGCCTTTCCACGGAACACGGCCGTATCGTGGAGCTGTTGAAGCCTGGCGATGTCCTTTTCGATGTCTTTGCTGGGATCGGACCTTTTGCCATTCCAGCAGCAAAGAAAAAGTGCCGCGTGTTCGCCAACGACCTCAATCCCGAGTCCTACAACTGGCTCCTGCACAACTGCAGGCTAAACAAAGTAGAGACCAAAGTGAAAGCGTTCAACATGGATGGCAGGGAATTCCTCCGGGGGCCGGTACGGGAGGAGCTGAGCAAAGAGCTCCCACTCATGAAGGAGGAGCAGAAAAACGCTTTCCACATAGTCATGAACTTGCCAGCGCTGGCTGTTGAATTCCTGGATGTTTTCAGGCATCTCTTGGTCGGGGAGCCGTGCAGTGCTGCTGCCCTTCCCACTGTGCACTGCTACGGGTTCTCCAAGCATGAGGACCCAGCCAAAGACATTCAGGAACGAGCGGAGGCGTCGCTGGGAACCTCCCTGGACGGACGCTGTTCTACGTACCTGGTCAGGAACGTGGCGCCCAACAAGGAGATGCTGTGCATCAGCTTCCAGGTCCCAGCAGATGTGCTGTACAAGAGGCCCTGCCCTGATGAAGGTAAGGAACAACCCTCCCACGTGGCACTGGGATTTCAGGCTCCACCTTTTGCTGCCTCGGGCTGGTCCCACCCTGTGGGCCACTCTGGCCCGTGCGACAGCGACACTGGATTTGGGATGAGTGCGGAGGTGGCCGGCAGGACCGAGTGCCTGCATGTGTGCAGCAGCTGCAGGGCTTCCTATGCTCCTGGAAACAGCAGCCTGCCCCTCTGATCCCAGCATGAGCCTCCCCAGAAACATGGGGGACTGGATAGGATCACCCCACAGGCCGTAAAGCAGACCTTTATGCCTTGGGTTGTGTACTGGGGGAGGATGGGGACTCAGCGATCCTTGTGGGCCCTTCCAACGCAGGATATTCAGTGAGTCTGTGATCTAATGCCAAACAGTTTTCTGTTAGCTCAGTACTTAAGAGCTGGAGCTGAATTTTCACCCAGAACGGTGCACTTCCAAGGGACTGGTCCCAGCTCTGACCTTCTCCCTTATGCTCACATGGACTCAGTGTAGGGCTGGAGCCACCACATCAGCAGAGTCAGGTTCTGTGCAATTTAACTGAGACAGGGACACCCTTAGAGAGCTTCAGTGCTGAATTTGGTTACTTTGTGTTTGGGGTTTTTTTTATAGTTGGTCATTTGTTTCTTACAGTACTTGTAGAAACTGGTTGGTTTTCATGATCTTGGGCTTTGCAGCACGTGACAAGGCTGCAGTTACATGAACTTAAGGAAAGGAGGGTTTTTTAAAGCTTTAATGCAGTGAAACTTATTTTTATGCTGTTGTTGGGTAGCACTGAGATGTAGGTCAAAATCTATTTCCATACAGGTTTTTTGAAAGTCCTTTTTGGCATTTAGTAAAGATCCCCCATTACTGCTGTAACAGTTTTCGTTTGTGACTGTTAATCCTGATTTTAACTCTCATCTCTTCCTGTTAAATCCCTCAAGCGTTCCAGGGCTTGTGGTTTAGCTCAGTCTGTTTACTGCACATTAAATAACTTACTTTTTCTAACCTTTTTCCAGCACAACCAGCCTCAAAACGTCTGTGTACCAGCCAAGGTTTTTCTGAAGAGAAGTTACTGAGCTGAAGACCGGAGTTATGGTGACTACCTTAGTTTGTGTAAAGGGTATTTAGGGTGCCTCTGGTCTACCTGTTGAGTTATTCACAGCATACCTGTGTTACCCATCGAGATGCACAGTGCATGTTGCAGCTTTCCTTTGGGAGCCCTGCTTCTGCATTTACCTTTTTTTTTTTTTTCAATTGTGGGATCGATAAGCAGATTGAAACTGTTGTTACTACAAAAAATTAAAACTTTGCTCTTTTGTAATAAGTGTGCTTTAGTACTTCTCTGCTCTCTATTGTTTCACGCCCTGTGCTGATTCAGTGACACAGCCTGGGGTGGTTTTCTGCTGTGGCATTTTGATAATGTGCAGTTTGTGGGGAGAACAGATTTTTATATTTTGCCGGTTCTAGGAAAGTGACTTATATAACCCCTGCCTTGGATTCTCTCTGACAAACATTCTGCTGTTTCAGAATATTGGATTACGGTGAGCAGATGCACAAGCAGCCCTTGTGTAAGGAAGATAACCTTTCAGAAACTTAACCTGAGATACAGACAGGGCCAAATAGCCACATATCCTATGGGTTTGAGTAAAAAATGCTTTTGAACGCTGAGATTTAGTTAGGGATTAGTTGACTCCTGACTTTGAGTTTGCCCACTGTTAGAGCAGGAAAGACTCTAATGCCTTTTGCACATTTGCAGAGTAAGTACATGTTTGTATTGAAGTGCCAGACTGAAACCAGCACCTGGAAAACAGTCCTCTCTTCCTGAAACTGTGTCCTCCCGTGGCTTTTGTGCCTCTGCCCTCTCCCAGCTCTCCCCCACCTCCGACTGCTTCCCTGCTGCAGTCCCGGGATGATCTCTCTGACTGGCTGCTTGTATTCTGCAGGGATTTGAAAAGCCTCTGCCTTTGATTTCCTTTTCTTACCCATCCAAACTATTGTTGGGCAACATGAACCACAAACAGTTTATTTGGCCGGGGAACTCAGCTCGCCCTCTCGGTGTCAGATATTTCCCCTCAGTCCCCGCTCCCAGCTCACGCCCAGCAACTCCCTTACCAGATGTCCATCCCACTCCTGGCTCTGCTGCTGTGGCTCCATCCCCGAGCCTGCAGCCTGCAGGATGTTTGGTTCTCACCCAAGCACCGCTAAGGGCCGTGGGTTTGTTTTGCTCGTGGCTCAGTGTGACAGCCTTTCTCTCCCTTGGCTCCACAGCCCGCGCTGGGAGCACATTTATCAGTCCGGAGGGAGAAGGCCGTCATGACTCACCCGGGCTGTCCTGAGCGCTGCCATACACATTCCTCCCTGGACCGCACTGCAGCCTGAGCGTTCCCCCTCTGGCCTTTGTGGTCTCAGCAGCTCCAGCCTGTGTGTCCTCCCAGGCACTGCTGCGCCAGGAGCGCGCTGGGCTCTCACCCCCAGCCTGTGCTGCTGCTCTGCTGCTTTCCAGCTGCTGCCCTCTGCCTTTCCCATAAACATCTGACAGTGGCTCCTGTTCCCTGGAGCCCTCCACAACCGCTGCTGGAGTGACAAGGCCCTCGACCATTCTGGAACGATGCAGTGAGCCTGTGAGCTCTGCTGACACGCCTGACACAGACTGCAGGTCCCTGTGACTCTGCGTTGCTTCACAGCCCAAATTCAGGGCTTCTCGGCACTACTGCACCAGCAGAGACCCGGCCTTGATCACCACTCCTGGGTGGAGCAAGTCAAGTGCGTAACTGATTTCCAGCACGTGACTAAAGCGTCCCAGGGAAGGATTTGATCCCAGGGCAGGGAAGGATTTGAGTCGGTAAAGGTTTTGTTCCCTTAAGGACTGAATGCCAGTGCTATTCCAGCAGCATAACTTTGGTTTAGATGCAAGTCAGCAGATGATGGGTGGCTATACTCATAACCAGGAGGTTTTCCAGATTCCTGTGCAGTTGCCACTTGTGTGTACAACCCTTCCACACGAAACAGCAAATGAGGCAAGTTAATGAGTGTATTTAAATGATACATAATTAATATGTATATGCAGTTCTGCTTTTGCTAGGGCATGACCTGAGCCTTTACAAACTGAATACAAACAGACCATTGGTGAGGTGCAGCCTTACCAGTCTGGGTGAGCCTGGACTCTCCCTAGTTGCTGCTACCCCCTCCCAGGGTCCCAGAGCTGAATCCCAAGAAGACTGGTGCCATCTTGTACCTGGCAACAGGATGTCAGGCACCTGTGACAGACGGAAAAAACTCCCAGGGACTGGAAAAATGGTGGGCATGTCAGCCCTCTCATCAGGGAGAGAGGAGAAGAGAGGAGAATCCCAGGTGGGAAGCAGCGCTCGTCTCAGGGATGGATTCCAACAGAAGTGGCCTCTTGGCGCTGCACCCCCAGTCCTACAGCACCCAGACAGGCTCTGTGTCCAAGGCCAGGCCCCCTGCCCCTTGCAGGGAGGTGCTCCACAGGCTGTGATCTTTTCACCTCTGCCTTGCATGTAACATTCCCTGTCAGCAGCTGTTCCGGGCACAACCGGCAGGATTTCAGGGAAAGGGAAATTTTGCCACCTCCCTCTACTTTCCTTAATAAAGAAAGCACCGAGTCTGTAATAGAGCTTGTTCTTCTCTTTATTACAGCATAGAAAATATACATCCATTTAGTGCACCCCTCAGAGCAGGATTCAACAGCTATTAATGGATGGCCCATGAAACGTGGTCCAAGCTCCCTGTCCTGAGCAGTTTCCCATCTCCTGCAGTTTATACCCACTCATGGCAAGGTCCAGTCCTCCCATGGGAAGCCCAGCTCTGCTGCCATTAGTCAACATTCCACTACAAGGAGAGGGGAAGGAATACATGAAAGCAGCAAATCAAGTGGCAAGGGTCATCCCAAAAGCCAGGCAAAGGGATGTTCCCGCCAAAAGAAGCTCCTGAGTGCACGACAGAAAAGTTGCAAATGGAGCTAAACAGGAGAAAACAAACAAACAAAACCAAAACAAATAAACCCCCCCAAAAAATAACCCCACAATTTTAACTGCTTCAATGACTGTCTTGTTTCTTAGACTGCTTCTAGAGGAACTCAGCAGAAAAACTTTCAGCTAAAGATTGGTTTTCCAGGCAAAGGTAAGAACCAAGTGTCACCCAGAAGGAGTTGTGTCAGCATAGTTCCAGGGTTTCTCGTCTCATCCAGCTGGCAGGAGGAAAAACCCACTTGTCTAAACTTGGGGAAACTAGTTTTATGGGAAGAAAATGTAGGCTTGAATATTGACACTAAATGTTATAATCAAAATGGCATTTAAATGCTTGTGCAAATAAAACCCTGCAATAAGAGTAAAACCACAAACTTTAATAAAAAAGTCTGGCTTTATTTAAAAAAAAAAAATTACAAGTGTATTTCTTTAAGCCTCAAACATACACAGCTGAGTTATTCACATCTCCCATTAGATGTGGCTTATTGCTTCAGCCTCCCTCAGCAAAGTGCCACATGACTAACGAGTTTCCCCCTCCACAAAAATGTATCTCACCATTTTACAAAGCTCTCGTGCAGACGGGGTTTGTTTTCTTCCCTTTAACACTCGAACACAGCTGGTTTTGCACAGAAAAGTGCACGAGAAAGCGACGGCAGCACGGCCATCGCAGATGGCAGCGATTCTGCCCCAACCTTTGCCGGCTTGATCGGCTTCTTGCCCTGCTGGCTGTCCCTTGGTGTCAGGCCAGCGGTCCCTGGCTAACTGGGGTGCCAGAAGAGCCCGCTGAAAGCGTCCTGCAGGGCTCGGTGACAAGCCAGGGAAGACGTGTATCCCCCGGCGAGATCCTGCGGAGAGGCGGCTCGTACGTGGGTGAGGTACCTGCAGCAAAGAGCAGCGTCGTTTTAGAGCAGGAATGAACACATCAAACACCTGTGCAGTGCATGGTACGGTGAGGTGGAGGCTGCTTCTGGGAGAAAGCAAAGAGGTGGGGCTGCCCACTGCCAGCCACCCATGAACACAGCAGGATAAAGCTTCCATGAGTTAAAACCAGGACGAACCTTCAGCCAGGCTGCCCCAACCATCACACTCAGACAGCTCAGTTGCCACAGGGCTAAGGACATTCACAGGTTTGTATTCTCTGCTTGCTCTGGGGAGGGTTCATTTCCACCCTTCTGTAGTTCTTTCTAAGACAAGGACAACTCACAAGCTCTCGGTGCTCCCACAGGAACAGGAGGGCTTCAGCTCTGTCAGTTAATGTTGGTTCCTCTGACAACCTCAGGGCTGAGCTTTGTGCTCTCAGGCCTATCTGTGTCTGGAGCCCACTGACACCTGGGAATCAGATCGTCAACATTATGGCTAAAGGAGCCTCTAAACTTCCCCATGAATTAAGCATCACCACCCATTTGCAGAGTCATCTAATGCTCCCCCAAACCTGCCAGCCTGATGAGTTGACATGGAAACACGCTGCCTGTGCTGGCACACCAACACACTCTTGGCTCCCCTTGGCTCCTTCCAAGGGCTCCAACCCAGCCACACACGCCAAGAGCTCCCATTAAAGGTGTCAGCTCAGGGGGGCCAGGATGGCTTCTTTCCACGGTGTAACCCTACGTGAGACAGGTACAAGACCAGATTCTCCACTAGTTTTGCACCAAAACCCCATCATATACACAGAGGGATCCACAGCCCAGCACGACAATCATTTCAAACCCTGATCACCAGATACACGACCATGAACAAGAAGTGCCTCTCTCCCAGTGGCCATCTGAGCTGCCCCACTTGAGCTGGCTGTTTTGATTCCTCACTTGGTACATGTTGCTCCTGGGAAGGTTGAGTCATTCCACCTCTGGCTTGGCAATTCAAGCATAAACTTGCAAAACGCACACAGCCTTTTATAATGTTATCCCGAGAAACCTAAAACAGCTGCACTTTTGGCAGGAAAATACAGGACCACCAGTAAAATATCCAAAACAGTTGCATCTTTTAATTTATGACTGTACATTGTTTCCATAAAGAGTATATAAAACAGGTCAGATTTTATAGGTAAGACATAATAAACAGTCATACCCATTGATGCCATAAATTTGCAGAAAAAGAGGTTACTGAGAAATGATTAAATACAGTTTTAAAAACTGTATTTCTTGCACCTAATAACTGCAAGGCACAGACATGAGCAAAGTTTCTGAGCGATTCTTGATGAGATGCTGAAGCTGAGACACCTAATTTGTCTCCTGTGGCCGAGCTGAGCTCTGCTGCTTTGGATCAGCTTGTGATGGAGACCAACTCTCACTGCTGGATATTGGTTCCCATCAGCATGGACATAGGCAGGAGGGCACAAACCCTTTTAATAGTGCTCAGTTCAAAGGGAATCTACAAACACAGCAGTAACCCTGGTCCCATCTCTTAACTTTCAAGGGGAGGTGGTCTGCAGAAAGCTCCTGGTTTGTGGCAGAACACATTTTATGGTTTTAATTTTTTTTTTAACATTCTTGTTACTTGTTCCTTAATATTTCAGGAGGAAGATCTCATCCTTCCCAAAGGACTTTTACAACTGCTGTGGGAAATGGGAGCTCCTTCCCCCAGCCGGGAACAATGGATACTGACAACAACAAATAATTTCCTTCGAAACGCTGGTGTGAAACTACCTCCACCCTCCAAACTGGAGAGTCTTACAAAAATCAATTTCCATCTCGGATTCCACTTCTATCCTATTTACTTCATTACACAAACTTCATTTTCCCCTCATGCATGAAACAGTCCAGTGAAAACGGGATTATTTTACATTTCAATATTAACAAAGGTTGGTTGTGTCTTTCTCATCTTCTCTTACTTACATATCACTGAAAGGAGAAAAGCAGAGTCTATTGTTTCCCTTTTTCTAGGACATCTGAAACTGGAGCGTTAGTTTCATAAGACAACCTGATTTACAGCCATTACAGCATTTGTAGTTAATTGGTAGGTGATCTCTGAAGCAATACAAAATCATTGCCAAAAAGGCTCAGATTGACTTTCACTGCACAACCTGCATTAATTCTCCTTACTCCTGTGAAACAAGCACGACCCGCTGCTGGCTGTCAAGTGAGGTCTTTATTTTCTTGTTAAGTATCTGAACTTACTGCTCTTGACCCATTTAATTACTGTGGTACACCAGGCAATTGCAAAGAATCTGCCACGCTGAAGCCACACAATGAGAAGCGAATGTTTCGCCGGCTTTTCCACACCGATCCCCATCTGTGCTGCCCGAATCCAGCCATCCCCTCCACAGGAGAATCTCTCTGAACTGGATTCCTGGGGTTTCTGGCAGAGGTCAGCACATCTTTTCATGTGCACCTTTACAACAGCAGCAGGAAGAAGCGCTTGCCAAGTTTTATTTCCAAAAAGCCAAGCTCCGTTAGGTCTTGGGACCTGGAGGTAATTGCTCTCACTAGTTAGCAAATTCCAGCACACTGGGTCTGTTTTTCATAGGTTTATTTTAAGTACCTGTAAATCTTATAAGCAGAAACCAGGAAAATGAGGTTTGCTTTTTCTGGTGCACGGTTTTTTAATGTAACTTGTTTTTACGGAGGGCAGACTAAACTCTGAAGTTAAAAAAAGGCCTGCACTATTATTTTTGAGCAGGGCTAAAGGGCTGTGTGTTCCCTGCCCCACAGTTTCACACTTCCCATTCCCTGTAATGCTGAATCTTCGCTTCAGGCTCTGCCCAAACAAGCCCCCTTTCCTTACTGCAGCCTTTGGATGTTGATCTTCCCCATTAACCTTTCACATCAGTTAAAACAGGTCGTGTTTTGTTCTTCATGAGCCTTCGGGGGGCTCATTCCTGACCTTCAGTTTCTCATCACTGTGGAGGGGAGGGAGGGGGGGCAGAAAAATAAGCCTCCTGTTTTTAAGGAAAGAGGTGCAATTCACACTCAGTGTGAAGGCTCAGAATCAAGCTGGTCATTCCTGGGAGCAGGTTTTCTCTGTGTTTTCTCTTTTCCAAAAGCTGTGTTACCATCACTTCATTGGGAAGGACTGGGACAGCTGGAGAACTATGCAGTGGTGCTCAGTATGGCAGGGGATGTAATTCCCTGTGCCTTTCCAGCCTGGCCCAGGCAGCCTCAGCATCCCTTGGTGCTGCTGCTTTCGAGAGCCAGAGAACCCAACAGCAGCTCAGTAACACCTGAGACCACTGGCAAATGTCCCCTCGCTGCTCAACAGGGTGGTCTTGTTTCAGAGAAACTCAGGAAGGACTTCAGAAACCATCAGAGAGGATGGAGAAAGGACACAATCAAACCCGGCTAAAAAAACAACCAACCAAAACACAAACAAACCTAAAAACCCCCCACCTAAACAAACAAACGAAAAGAACCGAGATGCCAAAAACTGCCCATAGCACTTCCCTTCACCCACCCAACTGAAAGTATCAGTGCTAGGAATTATTTCACACAGTCTTCCCCGTCTACAGAAGATAAATACACTCCCACTGGCATTTCTGCAGATGCGCCGCTGGAGGTACATGTGGAATAACTTGGATTTGGCACACAGATTTTTTTTTTTCATCTATTAGGTATTTTATGGGGGTGAAGAAAAGAAAAATCATTCACAAGTTGTTTGACAGGAAAAAAAAAAAAAAAAGATAATGTAATTCTACTCCACAGAATAGATTTACTGCTCATCTGATTATCTGCAGTATCCAAGACAGAAAGTAATGGGGCAGACATTAGATCTGGGAAATTTTCCAGATTTGTCATTTAAATAATAAATAGTGGTTGCATGAAAGCGAGCAAAATACTCCAGTCTGGAGAACTGTGTGAAGCATTAGCAAGGCAGTAGCATAGGCTGCTGCATTCCTGAACCTTTCTGGAGACACTCTTTTCATTAGATTTACCAAGGCCCTGAGATGAGCTATCGCTGCATTACTCAGAGCAAGCTTGGAGAGACTGGGTCTCATCAGACAACAGAGGCACAAAGAAACTGGATTGTGTCTGGCCTGTTTTTTGTTCAGGAATGTGCAGTCTGGGTTACTCTATAGTCCCTGAGCAGGTACAAACTGAGCTCCTCTGCTCAGCTCTGTTTTTGTTTGAACCAGTCAGCTCTACCACAGTCAGTCCATGCAGCCAAACAGGATTTGTTTATAAAATGAGCCGAGTTCGTTGCTGTTCTCCATTAAATAGCCCCGGGAAATTCATTTGGGAACAGGCCTTTGCTGGGTGTTATTCAAATATGGTGTGGTTCTCCCTGTCTTGGACACTGCAATGTCTAAGGCAGGGCAAAAACACAAGACACAAAGCTGGTACTCAAAGAAATCCAGAGCAGCAATTCGTCCTTCCATGGAGTTACAAGCTTGATCCCAGGTCCTCAAAAATGAAAAAAACCCCAGTCTTTAATGTATTTTAGCAGACACTATTTGGGCACTATTATTGAATTTAGATCTTAACAAACCCACTAACTATTACTGGTGTCAGAAATTTCTGCTGAACACCAGCCAACACAGCCTGTTCCAACCTGGAATGCAACTTTAACACAGCCATAAACTCGGCAAGGGCTCCTCCTGAGTCCAGCTCAATCCCTCTTTGCACCGTGCCCGAGGTCACAGTGCCAGCCCTGATGGCACTGAGGCACCTGCCCTCAGCCACTCCTCTCCTCCACCCCCCAGACAGCAAGGATAAAATGGGGAAAAAAAAATCTATTTAATAGCTGCAATCACCGGGGGCGGTTCTCTTATTTGTTTGGGGTTTTTTCCCCAGTGCCTCTGAGTATTCAATTGCAGCAACCAGTGTGAATGTCTAAACAATGCTAAGCATGATGAGGTCCAAATACAACAGACCCCAAGGCAGAGAGAAAAAGAATATATTTTTACCCAGATTATGGCTCTTTATGGACCCAACACAGCCCATAGAGCAGGGGGTAAGGAAAAGTCACTCTAAATACCACAATACAGTTTTGGCTGCTGAAAAATCCTACCAAAGACAAGCAAGTCACCACAGACACCCCTGCAGCCTCAGCAATCCCACCTGCAGACAGCAGTGGTGTGCAGACAGCTTAGTAAACCAGTCTGTTTTGTTATTATTACTAACACTGCTTAGCTGTGCTAGTTTCTGAGGGCTCAAAGAGCAGAAACTGCTCACCAAGGTGTCAGATGAGTGCCAGACCCTTTTCCATTTGCCACAAACCTGCTCAGCCTATTTCACTTACCCATGCCCCAAGAACCTCCTGCAGAACCATCTAAATTTCAGTTTCCAACAAGGAAAAGTTAGTGCCTTCATCTTGCAATAAACTCTTAAACAGCAGATTCCTTCTGACTCTAATGGATCTCTATTTGCTCTAGTTATGGATTACAAAAAAACCTCCTAATTGAGAGTTTGAATTCATGGCTCCTAGAACTTTTATTTCTCTGGTTTAGGTCTTCTAAGGGAAGAACTCTTTTCTACCAGAAATAAAATTTCCCAGTAGAAAAGCCAGGAAACCCCTCAACCCACCAAATCAATACAAGAAATGCAGGACCTCTAGTGATTCTTTTTAGCCTCCTCCATCTGCTTTTTCTAAATAGCAATTTGTTTCAAATGCTGTCAGAGTATGTCAGGGCAGGAGTGTGTGTCAACCGTGTGTGGTGAAACAAAGTACTTCAAAATTAAAACACACCTCAGTTAAGATGGAACAGCACAGAGCTCTGCTACTGGACAATGAAACAGGAAAAAAAAAAAGCCTAGAAAAGTAATATTAGCCATGAAACAGCTGTCACTGATAAAGCCAGTTCTGACTCCAAGGGTAAAAATCAGTGATGAGTTATTCCTCCCTCTTTTTGCTCATAAGAAAGGGCAAACATTTCTGATCCTGGGAGCCCAAAGCCACACGTGTCCTGCTGCAACAGTGACCCAGAAGCAGCTCTGGGCTCAGTGCTCCTGCTCCAAAAGGAGCAGCTTCACTCCTTCCCAGCCCTTCCACAGCTACTGCAGTGACCAGTAAAAGAATTTTCAGACTGTTTAACATAAAAACCAAGGCACTTTTACGTGATGTTTTACATTAACTGTTTTCTTTTTTAATGGTGAAAATCATACGTAACCTGTAAGATGTTTCTAACGACCCATCTCAGAGTTTATTACAAATTACCTGTGGCACTGGTGAGTGAGACTGTGAACCCTGGAGTAGAAAAACCTTTAAATGCAAAGACACAAAGTCCTCAGTGGGGGAACAGAACAGAATCAGATTTTCCCATACTATTTTCCTTGAAAACTTCCTCTTTTTGTGATGAAATCCAGACTCCAGAGCCCAAACATTTCCACTGAAAAGCTAATACACTGGGGGATGGAACAGAGGGAAATTTCCTTGTGACAGCTACCTCAAAATACATCTTCAGTACTTCTAAGTGAATGTGTCATAAAAAAACCAACTCCTCTACTGGTAAAAAAAGAACTTTAAAGGAAGAAAAGTTTTAGAGAACACCTGGTTCTCCAGCATTTTCCTAGCACTGCAATTCCACTGCTGCTCCAGTTTTTAAATAGACATGAGACCAAACTCAGGTATTCACATGTATTTAACACACAAACATGGGCTTTTGGAGTAACTGAAAAGCCAGTGCTATTGCCTAGAGGTAAGATGAAAAAGCACGGAGGAACTGAGATCAAAGGACAAGGAGAAATGCCTTCTGCCCCACAGAAACTGTCTGATACAATTTTAAAAGAAGTGGATGTTTTAAAGTGTAAAGACAGGAAACTAACGATGAAAAAGGTTTTATAGAATAAAGGAAGCTTTGTACTCCTCTGACCTGATCTGCATTTTGCACATTTTCTCTGCTGCAGGCTGGATGCAGCCCTGGGACAGGTTCTGCAGGCACTGCCATAACAACGGGTTTTGGACAACTCCAGTCCCACTGCAGGGTCTTGCCCAAGCAGGCACCACCTTGATACAACTATTTCTTGTGGATAAGACTATAAACTCCAAGTACTATGGACTACAGAACTTGAGACTATCAACTTAAAGCATTGTAGACTATACAGACTACAGATTTTGAAATAAGACATAAACCTCATAAATGGTGCAAGTTCACCTATTCCCATCCTCAAAAGGAACTGCAAATCCAATTGTACATGGAGATGTTAGAAATGTTAACAAGTTATATAAACCACCTCTTTTCACTGAGGAGTTATGCAAGCTAGAGATTTACATTAGACAAGAATTCCTGTGTGTGAATCCAGTGCATGTTTGAGAAACACATTTGGCCCCTCACATGAGCCCAGCATTCACAGCAGGTGTCTGCATATTCGTTTTGATAATAATAAAACGCTACATTTACTCAGGTTCTCTTAGCATTTGATCAGGCAGCACCACTTCAGATGAGGTGTTACAGTTCCAGCCTCAGGAAATGTAAATACCAGTGCAAGAGAGCAGCCACTGTCAAGTCTTTGCAGCACTTGACGATCTGAGCTGATGCGGGAAATCTTGAATGCAGCTTCAAAAGTTAAAGCAATGATCATCTTGTTTTGTTGGGTTTTTTTTTTTTAGTTAAAAAGAAAAACAGCCCTGAAGGTGCTAGAATACACCATAACCCCACTAGGCAAGCTTCAGAGAGAGGAGGCACATCCTCAGCTGTCTAAGGCAAGATGGGTTATAGTTTTCTGTGCTGTTGCAGGGCAGATTCAAAGCAACGATTATCTGAAAGTTCTCCTCACTTTAGCACGCGACTGCCTGCTTTAAAATAAAAACAGGAAATGGAAAGCAGAACCTGCAGATACATGAATCCTTTGCAAGCAAAGGAAAACTGGAGGCTACACAATTTCTTTTTATTCACGTGCTTCAACCCTGTAAAGAATATTTTATACAAGTTCTGCACAGACTTTTCTTTCTTCAATTGACGGGGTGCTTCCCTGTGTCCCAGTAAAATGCTTAGTTGATTTAATGGCTCCACACCTCAGAAAAGAGCCATCACTGACTATGCTGTGTGAAGAGTTTGTTTCTTGTTGCTCATCACATATCTCTGCCCCACACATTCCTCCCGACGTTCCCAGCTCCAAAATATGCACAAACCACTACGATTCGGACGAACTTTTTTTTCCTCTTCCTTTAAACTGAAAGGATTTCTGCTTCAGCTCTTTCCCAAAGAGCTGCTTGAACTCATTACCCCCACGCCCGTAGCCGGCAACAAGAGGTTAATGTTTATTTCTAGAAGCCTTGCTCACAGGAAGCCTTCCTCCAGCGCAAGTGATTTCCGTAACTCCAGAGGGGTTGGGAGCGCCCTTGGATGAGCGGGGGCACCTGGTGCCCCATTTGTCATCTTCCTGAGGTCACCCGCCAGCTGTCTGTCCTCTCAACACCCGGGCTCACCACGGCGGCGAAGGCATTCTCCCGCGCTCGGGTTTCCAGGTCTGAACTTCCAGATACAGTAAATCAATCAGCCATCACAGAAAGTGCTCAAACAACTGCAAGTTAAGCATTTTAACACCCTTGAGCAGCCTCACTGCGCAACAAGGACACTGCAGTCCCCGCTGGAATCCGGCAGGGAACTCGCCCTGCAGGACTAGTATGGATTACACTCGGGAGCACTGCAGAACTGCAGCTACATTTAGTCTATGACTAAATCAGCCTCCGCTTGTACTTGACCCCGAGAAGAATGTCATTGAACACAAGGGCCTTTTCTCAGCTATGATTTTGTACTTTTTTTCTTTTCAATGGCTAAAAAGACCATTAAGCCACCACTCTGTAACTGCAAAGCAGCTCTCTTCGTAACATGTTGTGGAAAAGTTTTGGCAGGGATTGATCCCCAAATTCCTTATCTTTCCCCCTGCCTTCCAATTCTTCACGTTTAGGACAAAGGTCACCAGAAGAACATGGATATGTTTAAAGAATTATTATTACTCTGAGGAAATTAACCATTGTTTCCTATCTTACTACCTGAGTCAGGATTATTTTCTTTTAGGCTTATCTCTTTTTTTTAAGGATAGGGCAAGTTCAGTCTTAAAGACAGCACTGTGTCTTTCCCTGGGGCTCAGGGAACACTTCCCTGGGCTTGACTCTGGGAATACAGCATCACTTCTGCAGGCAAAAAGAGAGAACACAACTTTTATTCTGAAAGACAGTTCTTTTGGACACACGAATTTTTATTTCAGGATAAAAATTCCCTACTGTTCCTCACACTGCCGTTTTCTTCATCTTCCGCACAGCCCACCGCGTGCCATAAATCCCCCAGCGCAGGGCAACCACTCCATATTGATGAACTGGGGCTTTGAGAGAGCTACATGAAAGAGATTCCTCCAGGACCAGCTTCCATGTAAATTATGCAGCTGCGAAGCAAACAGAGCACTTTCTGAACAGAGCGCTCAGTCAGGAACACCTACAGACAGAGGATGGAGATGCAGAGACATTTCCCCCCCACCACCACCACCTTTTCAGTACATTTTGCTTGATGCACAGTTCTGTGGCAACAGACCACAAGCATGGTCATGGTTGTGTTATAGAATCATAGAATGGTTTGGGTTGAAAGGGACATTAAAGACCATCTTGTTCCAACCACCTTACCATGGGCAGAGATGCCACCCACTAGCTCAGGACCACAACTGCAGAGTCCAGGACGGCTGCCAGCTGAGAGGAGATATTTCTGCCCCAGGAGCTCTGGTAAGGACCTTAACTTTGGGCCCAAGTCTGGAAAATGGACAGTTTTAGAGGTTTTCTTGCACTAGAGGACTATGCTTTAGTCCCAGCAGGGGAGGACACAGCCCCAGAGTGACTCATGTATCAGGCACAGCCACAGGCTTTGCCCCCAAATCACTGCTGATGGATAAAACATCATCTTAACACAGAAAAATCTGGTTATAACCTCAGCTTGAAAATATGGTCTCCGTAGGTCAGATGGTCTGTTCTGTTTTCACTGTGACACAGCACCCTCTGTGCTGACCGGGCAGCAATGAATTCATGTCATATGGTAATTCCAGCTTAATATGACTCAAACAAAATAGCACAAGATGCACAAGAAATTTTAGAGCATTGATACTGATCAGATAAGTAAAGCTGCCAAACCCAATAATTATCTCAAATGAATATCCACAAGCACAGAGCAAATCTGCTCTGTGCTCACAGTTGTTCATTTTAGACAAGAAGAACCCAAAGCTATTTTCTTTAGGCAGTATGTGAAAAGTACAATTGCTGAAAGCAAAGAGACTGCAGTTTGGATGGTGGTATTTAAGGATGAGATTGTTCGGGTCAAAAGAAGGTGAAAACAGGTCGCCTGCTCTTGCAGCTGCTTAGTGCTCTAATGCATCAGACCCTCCGCTGCCGCAGGTTCTGGTTGCTGCTGATCAGGTCAGCATTTAAGTCTGATGCTGAGGATCAAGTTTACAGCTCTCAGCCATGCTGGCATCTGCTCCTCGGGAAGGCTTGGAAGAGGTGGGAGGGAGAAAGGAGAGGAGGGCAGGAGCTCGGAGTGAGGCTTCTCCTCAAAACTACGGCTGGGCAAAGGATTAGAAGCATCTGCCCCAGTCCTGTGCAGCCTTTGGGCTGAACTCTCACACACCGACCTGCAAAGGAGCCACTCAGCCCTACTCTGTGTCACAGGGTACTCAGACAGCTCACAAAGGTGGGGGGATGAGGAGGGGAAAGAGTTGCTCTGTTCTCCTGAAAATACTTTTTTTTTTGCAGGGGAATGAAGGAAAAAACCCACCCCTTCAATCCTAGGCAGTTTCCTCCTATCTGTAGGAGCTATTATTATTTGGCTTAAATCTAAAGCATCATTAAGCCTATTTTTCTATTTTAACAGTTTGACAATTCTATTGTGAAATCTGGGTGTAATTCTCTGGATTTTATTGTCCTTCTCCATTGTGCCCTGGTGGAATTTCTAGGGGGGAAATGGCAGTGATGATAGGAGAACTTCATTTTACTGTCCTAAAAAGACAATGAGTTAAGTGTCTAAATGGACTTGTTCTTTAATTTATATAATTTCTGTTGAATTAATTTTTATTCTCTGCTGCTTTCAATCTAACCCAATATCCTGAACCAGCAGCAGCACAGATACCAAAGCAGGAGTGTGCTGAGATAGGCAGAGTCCTTTAGTTTCACCTGAGGGAGAAAAGTGCTAACAGAGTTGTTATGGAGCAGCGACTTTCACAATTGCTGAAATTCTCCACGGATTATTTGTTAACAACTCGACTCAAACACTGTCTCTAAAGAAGTTGTGCCTACTGATTGAACTGATTCTGCAACCCTCTGGTCAGAAAATGTCTTTTAAGGATTCACAGAGCGTGCCCAGCAACTGAGGGGATTGCTAATAAATAATGACATTTAATAAATTATCTGGTGATTCCCTGATGAGAAGAGCTCCCAGTAACACTAGGTGGCAGAAGGCTCTGTCACATTGAAGACACCTGCAGACAGATATACTGAGACCTAGACTTGAGCTTGATTTTAGAAAAGCTAAGGGGAAAACAGTTAAAACAGCTCCAAAATCCCATTTTCCATCCACTCTTCCAGTTTTAATTCTGCCCTAGTATCCTTAGTGCACATTGTTTGACCGTTTAAAAGATCACTGGCTATCCCTGAATGTGAATGTACCTTCTAAATCTGAACCTTGAATTGCCTCTTATTCAACTCAGGTGAAATTCTGTACGTGACAGGTGATTCTATTGAGCTTTTATTCAAGTAAAAGAGGAATTTGCAGTTGAAAGAAATAAATGACCGTTGGGGAGAGCACACAATAAAAACATAAGCTGCAAGTTACCCTGAAACATTCTTGAAATCCAGCTACAGCAAACACACTCCTGCAGCTGAAAGAAAAACAACAACCTACAAGCAAACTCATTCAAAACCGCTCAAGATTTACTGCGGAGAAGGTCTGCTAAAAATGGCATCTGCTCCTTCATGGAGATGCATTTTCAGGAGGTACTTTTGAAATTACACGTAAAATTCTTCAGTATCAGCTGGTTGCTTCTAGTTTTACATATTTAACCCTTTAAAAAACATTTATGCTCCATTTTCCTTTGTTCTGGCCACTTTCTTTTCAACTACTCTAAGTTTCTCTCTCATCCAGTATAAATCAAATGTATAAGGAAATAAAGAGGTGTCCCTGCCTGTGGTGGGGGTGGGGGACGGGACTAGATGACTTTCAAGGTTCATTCCAAACCCTGAACATCCTATGATTTCCAGCAAAAGACAGGTGAAGAACTATCAGCAGTCACACTCAAAGGCAGTATAAGAAGAACAATCTGCTGCATGGGCTGTAACAGAAAAAGAAACAGAAAAGAAAGCAAAAGCAACGCAAGGAGGAAGCTGTAAACATGGAGGGGAAGTGGAAGACAAGCAATGTCTGGATGTTGCAAAACAAAAGGCGGTGGGGGGAGAATGACACTTTATTTTCTTAGTCATGTAAGTCTGAGTTGACAGCAAAGATTTGTTCTAGGAGCCCATGGCTGCACTGCTTTTGCACTTGCTAACCAGTAACATCCCAAATTTACAGCACTTGAGGGGCGGGTTCCCTGAGTGAAGCTGCTGCTCAGTGCATTGAGGTGGGCTCTTTTGCACCTCTAGACACAGAGGCTCTTTGTGTTTAAATACAGTACATATAGTTTATCATTCCCACTTGTCAGCAGTGGAAATTGTCATCTAAGCAGGAAAAGATGCTGTTGAAGAAACAGGAGGGGTTGGCTAGAAAGTAAAAATTATTTTGGCCATGACAGCTCATCTCACTGCCCGTTTTGAGGGTAAGGGATCATGCCACCCATTGCAAATTGCTGCCTGAGAGGCAGAAAAATCAATAGTAGGTAGGAAAGCCGACTTGCCAAGGCCACAGCCACTGCCAGTGGATTATTAATGCATCTGTCTGCATTCTTTAATGTTTCCTAAGAAGCAACTATGTTAACTGAAAAGGTGTGACGTGTCACCAGCCCTTCTCTTCTCTCCTCTTCATTTTCTCTCTATATTAAAACCTTGGCTACCAAAGAAAACAATCACGTTTCACCTCATCTTTTCCCAGCTTTTCTGAGGTTCAGTTCCTGCTCTAGAGCAATATATACAGTCTAAGTACTACCCCTGACAAGCTGTTTGACAGCCCTAAGCTGCACATCTATTTTACCCCCAGAGCTTTGGAGTTGGTAGGGCTTAGATGGGAAATGGAGGCCAATTAAAATAAACACAGACAATATCAATGAATTCTTCAGAAAGGCACACGACAAGCAAAATGAAACACTACTGGCTTTTGCCCACAGTCAGAATTCAGCCCATCTCACAGGCTGAACGCTCTGGCTGAGGTCCAGAAAGACACTTAAGCACATGTCTTATTTTAAGCATGTGAGCAGCCTCATTGATTTTTCACTCAGGCCAGTAAGAATATTCAATGCGCTTAAAGTTAAGCACATTGTTAAGTGCCTCCCTGGAACAAGGCCAGGCTATTTAGCCCTTGCAAGAGTTAGTCTACAGAATATTTACCATTATTTTAACTTCTCAAGACTATCTTTGAGATAAAGTTTTATGGTGTATGGAAATATTTCATTCATACGAGCAGTGACTGTTTTACAGCAACCTTCAGGGACCAAGTATCCTTCCCCTTCCCACATCCTCTAAAGCAGTAACTGGAAGGGTTATCAAGACACATAAGCAAACACACTAATAAAGAAAATCAGTTTTGAAAGGGAAACCAGCAGTCTTACTGATCTGGAGAGCAAAACAAGCCCCATAGTGAAAAGCTGACAGATATATTACTTTTCAGTGAAAACTAATAAAGTCATTTGCCAATATCCCATTCCAATATCAAGTCCTGTGCAGGGACTTTGAAAAGCAAGCTAATTGTAAGCTAAAATTAATCATCACAATAAGTACACATTCAATTTCATTTTTCCTTCTTGCCTTTACACAGAGTTAAAAACAAAACTCAAGGAAAGGCTGGTTAGTGCTTCCTCAAGATGATCTCACCACATCAGAGCACTTTAGAGATCAAAGGCACAACAAACACACTATTGCTTTTTGCTACAAAGAATCAGTGCCATTTGCTCTGCTACAGATAATTAGATTATTATCTGGTTGGCATTATCCAAGTTCAGTATCATACCCTGAATAAGAGCTGGAGAAAGATGTTTTAAGCTAAGGAAAGCTGCACTGGGTCAGACTCAGGCTTCCCCCATCACAGCCATCCCTCTCCAGGAGCAGAAAAGGAGTGCTTGGAAGCCCAACCATTCCACTGGGACCAGAAGGACACTGTGACAATTTGCTCCTCTTTTATGAGCAGATGTGGCTTTTTCTTTCAGTACTTGTTTCTTTCAGAAAATTTTAAACTCAGTGGTGAAAGTACAGATCTAACAGCAAGATACACGAACAGAAAGCCAGTTTAACACTAGGTCACCTCAAGTCTGGGGGTGACTCACAGCTGTAGCACTCATCATGTCTCACACCAACACAGCTCCACTGATTTCATGTTACCAACCCCACACCTGATGGCAATTCATGCCTCAGCATCCCACACACCACTTCAGAAACTGGAGGACCACCCTCATGGGCAACCTCTGAGACCTTTGCAAAAAGAAACTAAGATGACAAAGGCAGCCTGAACACTTTCTAGTGGATTCTAGTTTAGAAGTCCTCAACTTGAAAGAAATAATATCTTTTTTAATATCTAGAGTTATTTTACACATCTTGTTGCTGATTATTTGATGACATTTTCTCACCTTGCCATGCAGAGTCTGAGCAGACAGACACAAAGATGGTCAACACCAAGAAAATTTTGAGGCTGGAAGGCACATAGGGAGACAAGGTATTATTATTATCATCACACACAGAATATTCTGAGTTGGAGGGGACCCACAAGGATCATCAAGTCCAACTCTTAAGGGAATGGCCCATTGTGTCCAGCCTCCCTGTGCAGCAGGGTCAGCTCAAACAGGTCATTCAGGGCTGTGTCCAGTCAAGTTTTGGCATTTCCAAGAAGGAACACTTCACAAACTCTCTAGTCAACCTGCTCCAGCGTTTGACCTCCCTTGCAGTAAATGCATTCTAATGGAATTCCCTGTGTTTCAATTAGTGTCTGCAGCATCTTGCCCTCTCACTGGGAATCACTGAGAAGAGTCTGGCTCTGTCCCTTTCAACTCCATGCCTGCCATCAGGTATTTACTCACACTGGCAAGATCCTTCCAGACCTTCCCTTCTCTAGATTAAACAGTTCCAGCTCCCTCAGTCTCACCTTACATGACAGATACTCCTATCCCTCCTATCCTTACTCACTCCAGTGTGTCCATGTCTCTTGCACCAGGGAGCCTAGGACAGGACCCAGCATTCCTGATGTGTCCCTCACTGGTGCTGAGCAGAGGGGAAGGATCACCACCTCCCTCAGCCTGCTGGTAACACTCTGCCTAATGCAGCTCTGGAGACTGGTGGCCTTTCTTTCCCACTAGGACACACTGCTGGCTCATGGCCACCATGGTGTGGGTCATTCTCCACGGAGCTGTTTTCCATCAGGTCAGCTCCCAGCCTGTACTGGTACATGGGGTTGTTCCTCCCCAGGTGCAGGACCCTACATTTCTCTTTGCTGAACTCACAGGAGTCCCCCTGAAGGGCAGCACAACCATCTGGTGCACGAGCTGCTCCTCTGGACTTTGTATCTCCTGCAAACGTGCTGAGGGTGCACTCCTTCCCACAGTCAGCTGGGAAAGAAGAGAACAGGGAGCACTGGTCCCAGTATTGACCCCTGGGGTGTATCACTGTGTCCTGCTCTGCTTTGAAACCCAAAAATTAACAGGTGTGTTAACAACACTGGATTGTATTGATTTAACCAGTTCCCATTCGTAAATTGAGAGAGCACAATATTTTAGTATATGCAAGAATCAAGTGGTTTTGAACAGTACTTGCTGGCTCAACTCATCCTTAAAAGTGAATTTCCTTTAAGAAAACTTCAAAAATAATTTATGACTTGAGAGGAAAAGAGAGACTTTTCTTTTTGAGCTGCTTTAGTATGTAACTAACCCAAATGGTGGATTTTCTTAAGAAATCGTTTCTGCGGACAAAATTACCCCTTCACTTGAAGAATCAAGAGCAACAAGAAAGCTGTATTCCAGAACTGGGATTACAGCCAGTTTATGATGGATAAACATTGAATGCTTATGGCATAATTATAATGTCACAGCATTTGCTGCCAGAATTAGAAAAAAATATTCTTAAAATTATGCCCTAAATAGAATGGTGTTTAGTTTAGCTAAACTGAAAGCACACTCCAAGAAATGTGAAAAAACAAACTTACCATGACTCCAAATCTCAATTATGCATACTAAGGGCTTGTTTTAATAAAAGTATATTTAGTAGCTGAATAAAGTTTCTCAAAAAATAATTTAAAAGATAATTGATTCCCAATGTCCAAAAAAGTGTCACATGCAATTTCATCACTGACTCATGTAAACCAACCTCAGATTTAACCAAATGCAACTGTGATCAATATTTTGTCAATCTGAAACTATCTGGGGTTTAAGGCAACAAAACCAGATGCAAGGATGAGTAAAAAGTTGGAACCCACAAACAGAATGGAGTTCTTGGCTACTGAAGGTCTGGAACAGTTATACTGACAGGGAGAAGCCATAAGAATGAAAAATTTTGATAGTACTGCCATGCTGAGCAGGAAAAGAGTCAAGTGCAGAAGAAATGAACATGATAGTTTGTTTCTGTTGCATTTTACTTATTTTTTTCTCTTTTATAAATGGCATCCTCCACTCAGCTCAAGGCACAGACTGTTCTCCACACCTCTAAATTGGTGTACAGTCTCTAGCATGATGGACTTGCAATTATGTTCCTAGGCATTTTCGTAAGGCAAAAACCAGCAATAAACAACCAGAGAAACCAACCACATGAAATATAAACACTGTCAGATTTACCAACACAAGCTCTTGAAAAGGTTGTAAGAGTTACTGAACAGTGAGACACAAAAAGGTTGGTTATACATAGTAGAGCTGGGCCACAGAAGAAAAGAACATTGGAAACAGATTCTACCCTCACTGTGAAAAAAACCTGAATACAGGGTTTGTTCTTTTTCACCCCCCCAAAAATGCTGATCACCTTGCAGCCTTAATTAGGGGTGACCATCCTCAGCCCTGGTTACCTAAAGGGCTCAGCCAGTGAGAAGCAAACCCATCCAGTGGACAGGAACCTCATGTTTGTCAGCCAGGCAGGACTTCCCAGCCTGTAAAAACCACCTCCTGCAGCAGTTTTATCTTTATTCTGGTTCAGCATGTGACTAACTGTAACACTCACTGGAGAGAGGCAATGCTGTCTGGTTACCCAGTCTCACTGGGGATGAAGTTCCATGTATCCCAGAGACACAGACCCCTTTAATTGCAGCACAGACACCCAGCTTTATGTGTTTGTGCAACGTGCACGCACAAACACGTGTGCACAACCTGCCCACCACTGCTCTGACACCCATCCCAACCTCAGGAGAAGGTGATAGGGAATAAAAAGCTGCCTACATCGATCACTTTTTATTATTTATTTTACTTATCATCTCTTGGCAATAACACCTGCAGTGGAAAAACCCACGAACTAAAAACAAAAACGGGGCTGAGGGAGGAGAAGGTGTCAGAGTGGAGAAAATGGAGTTTTACTCCTCAAAACAATAACCCCTACCACGACAGCCTCGCTGGCTCCTTCTCCACTGACAGGAAATTTCTGTAAAAGAATCATGTGGTGCTGGAACACAAAACTGCAGAGGTTTATATATGAGACAGGCTATAGGCTTGACCAGGGATTGACGAACAGAGTCAAAAGCCCAGTCCTCTCCTCTGCCTTCCAAATACTAAAAACTTAGAATGTGACAGAAACCTGTTGACTTTGACAGAGTTTAAATTATACCAATCTGAAGCCAAAGAAGCAGAACATCTAACACTGGCAGAAAAATAAGTCTGAGGCTTCATTGCTTCACAGTCTCCTGAAAGTTTTCATCTTCACAAAAACAGGTAGAAAATCCTAGAGGACCACAGAAGGGCAGTGGATTTATGAGGTCTGAGAATCCTAAAACAAAGAGGCAGTTGAGCGAGTTGATTTTATTATTTTATCCTTGAAAGCTTAAATAATAAAAAAAGTAAAAATAAAAATAAAGCACAGCAAGCACCTACTAGAAAAGCACAGTGTCAGTATTGTCCTTCAGGCATGTTTCCCTCCCCACCTCTGGAAAGTTGTCTGGCATTTGAAATAATTGGGAGGAAGAATTTTCTCCCCTGGCAAAGTCAATTAACTTCACCATATTTGTATCATCTGTCAGAGTTGACTCTGCTCTCTTCTTCATGTCTGACACAAGCTTCTACACCTACTTGACAGATCAAACAGGCTTTAAAGAAATTACTGTGCTTTAAAGGGAAGTTCCGTGGTTACATCAAGTCAGAAGCTGCAAGACAAAAGGTGAGTGATTATTCTATTAGTACCTGATACACTCTCCTTGAATATTAAAATGCAGTGTAACTTTGTCCTGAAGTTTAACCTCTTTTATGCAATTTGCTGTTTCATTATGAAACTCCTTTAGTCTTCAATCATCATAAACATCTGTAGAAAATTAAAGTAGGTCTTTTTCTTGCTCTGTGTTCTTGAACTGCTTAATTTCTCAAATTATTAAGATATAAGAGCTCCTTGCTAGAACAAGATAATTTAAGAAACAGTGTGGGCCACTGCTTTAACATACAGCCATAAACAGGTATATGCATGTTTATGCACTGAATGTTATAACCAAGTGTTTTATCTTATTTTAAGACTACATAACATATCAGTGGTTTATGCAACACCGTACACAGTGATGTCACCAGATTACATGTCACACCACTCTTTGGCATCATAAACCAAGTGCCAGATCTCATCCCATTTTGTGGTCACTACAACTGAGGCCCAAACCCATTTCCCATTACCTCCAGTTTAACATTTGCTGTACACCGGTGTATAAACCTCATGATTAAAGGCAGCAGAGAAAGATAACGCACCCAATGTGCTTAATGCAGCTCTCCAGTTAAAACATAAATGAACCTATAGCAGCATGGTGGGTAATGCAGTTGTTGAAAAAACTTCGCTGTCAAAATGCATCTCCTTGTAATCCACTGTTTAAAGCAACTAGACCAGTACTGCAGCTCTCCCAGATGGCAGCCAGGAACTGGGAGCACTCACTGGATGCATAACTGGGAAACAACATCAGGGACTCTGCGTACCCTTTGCAGATTTCAAGTCCCTGAGCAGCACTGAAGGGCAAATCACAGAAGGAAAAGTCACTTTTATTTGGGCATGGACCTATTCTGTAGTAAAAAGCTGCGTTCTACTCACCAAAGGCACTCAGACATTCTGACAAGAAAGGGGGTTTGGCCCAATAAAACCTCTTTACTAAGAGAATAAAGCCAATAGTTCCTATTGAGTTGGTCGAGCACGGTGCATCACGTCTGACAGGCTGCTGATGGGATTGAAGGGAAGAGAGCACAGCCCTGTATCGATCCCTCATCAGCAGGGTGAGCACTCCTCTAAGTTCACTTTAAAGCAGCCCCACACAAGTATTGCATTATCTGCCACACGAGTGCTATGGAGGTTTTCAAAGGCTTAAATTATATCAAAGGCTTATATTATGGCACATAAATCTGCTGAGGGCTAATGTGATGCCCTCTGTGACTGGGAACTTCTTGTACTACAAAGGCTTTATCAGCTGGAGCCACAGAAGAGCAAAAATCACAGGAGGAGCAGAGCCAGCTCTTCCCAGACCACCTGCACTGTTCCAGCACAGGCTGGAGCACATCAGAGTCCCAGCTGCCCTAAAAGCCAACTCAAAGGTAGCCCCCACACTTTACCATGAGTTTTACACAATTTGCCTGTAACTCTTTGTGGAGGTTAAAGCTGTAAATTCCTCACTTTTTGTGCGAAAAACATTCAATTTCTTCAAGGAAAAAAATTTGGTACTATTTCCAGGGGAATCTTATGAGTCTTCTTTATGAGGAGAGGCTGAGGGAGCTGGGGCTGTTCAGCCTGAAGAAGAGGAGGCTCAGGGGAGACCTCATCACTCTCTACAACTCCCTGAAAGGAGGTTGTAGCCAGGTGGGGGTTGGTCTCTTTTCCCAGGCAACTATCAGCAAGACAAGAGGGCATGGTCTCAAGTTGTGCCAGGGGAGGTTTAGGTTAGATATTAGAAAGAATTTCTTTATAGAGAGGGTGGTCAGACATTGGAATGGGCTGCCCAGGGAAGTAGTGGATTCTCTGTCCCTGGAGATTTTTAAAAAGAGATTGGATGTGGCACTGAGTGCCATGGTCTAGCAACTGCAGTGGTAGTGGATCAAGGGTTGAACTCGATGATCTTGGAGGTCCCTTCCAACCCAGCTGATTCTATGATTCTATGATTCTTTCTGAGTTAGCTATCCTTCTGCATCAGAATTATTATCCCTTAATCTCACTGCAGTACAAAAGCTCTCACTATATGCTCTGTCCATTTAATGCACTGCTGCTGAATATATTCTACGCTGATCTATGGATTAGTTTAACCAATACTGATCTTAAGTGTCTTTACTCCAAGAACTAAAACTTCTTCACCCCAAGAACTAACACACCTCCCAGTGAGACATCCCAATAAAAAGCTTAAGCTCATCTTGAGGTTTACAACAGAAGCAGGAAGTATTTTTTTTTTCCTTAAAGTACCACATGCAAATTAGTTTCATAGGTGATGCACCAAAAAATATTTAACCATGATTTACACTGATAGATCTCAAGAAATAAGTGTAAATGGGGATTCATCATCCAAAGAGGTATTTTCCCTGCAGGGATCTCATTTTATCATATTCAACAACTTTCATCTACGATATGAAAGAAAATATAAAAGTCACTCTTTATAAAATATACATCTGTCAAAAAATCTGAGGGGGCTGGGAAAACAGATAAATGATTCAAGCTAATCTGCAGCACTTACTCACGTGGACATTTTCCAACCAAAGACAGCTCAGTTGCAAAGGACATGCAGTGAGGAGCAAAGGATGGGACACACAGACACAGCACCACAAATTAATACTGAAAACAACAAAGTTAATGGTGGCCAACTTACAAAACCTGAGTTCTGGTTACTTCTGGAGGTAAGGAGGTGAGTACAGACACAAAGTAATATCAAGCAGGGCAATGGGGAGGACATGTGGACTGAAGCCAAACTCCAAAGGTGTTCTGGTGTTTAACTGCCTTTAGGGATTTCAGTCTTTCTGATGTAACAAAGGCTACAGAGGAATCTCTGACAGGATGAGATCTGATTCATCCCTGCACAGTCAGTCTCTTCCTCTGCAGCTCTGCATCTTTCCAAGCAGCACATGCTGCCCCACTCACCGATATGTCCCCTTACACCAACACCTTTCCTTCTCTACTCTGATTATCCTAAGCTAGTTTGTGTTTTCAATCAATTCAGTTCATGGAAACTTGCCAAACAGACTCTTCTTTCTATTAGTTGCTCTACAAAATGTTCCCTTTGTCTATTCAGAGTTCACCCTGGTTTTCTGCAGTAAGCTCTCTTGAGTGTTACCTTCTCTCTTCTGGGGCAAAAAAACTTCAGCTGCACTTGCTGAAACAATCCCTGCCTTGACATGCCTACAAAACACCTAATAACACAACAGCAATAACAACAAGGTGTTATCACACTGGAAATGGGAAATGTTCCATAACAATCTCTGCATGCACACATATGCACACACAAACATATAAACCAATAAAATAATTCCAGTAGAAACAACAGCTTTCCTGGGTTTCCTGCATGATCAGCACAGATCATGCCCTCAAAGCAGCTGTTCTTGATGCCCTAACTCCTTCTCTCTACTTGGAAGAATTAATAGTACCACTGTAGTATCTTCATCAGGAAGTTTCTTCTTCATCTTTGCCAGGAAGCAGAGAGTTTTGGGGAGCTCTTGTCCTCCCCTACATTTACCCTCACCACGTGGCAGACATTCTTCTGGGAGCATCCAAGCTTTTTACATGAGTAAAAGCAAAATTTTTGGAAACAGCTCATCAAGAGAGAATGTAAGCAATGAGTTTATGTGTGGGCTGGAGAAAAGGGGGAGAAAAAGAAGGTGAAGGGAATCCAGGAACACACAATGCTTATTTAGATGTCACTTTCCTATTACTTCAAGAAATTCTGCTAAATTTAGCACGTTTTCTGAATATTTTTTGTTGATTTTTAATTTATATTTTTTTACGTCAGAAGTATTTTAAAGCCTCTCCTTTATTTGCATTTCTTGCTTTTCATATTGTATTTGCTTTCTTAAGGAAAGTGGCAGCTGAAATGGTGTTCTAAAAACAAGTCACAAACATTTAGCAGTGTTGCCATTTCAAACACCAGGCTCAGCTGAAACTGCCATGTGGTAAGATGATGCTGTTTCAGCTGCTGGAGCCCTCAAAGGACAAAAAAAAAAAAAAAATGCTGAATAAAACCAAAATATAAGTCATGAGTCAACAAAAACTCTGGGATTTGTTGCAAATAACATCCTTCAAAGCAGCCCAAAATAGAGGATGCACTACTCTTTGCAAACAACAGTATTATCACCTCCACCCAGCCAGTCCAACTCGTGTGGTTCTCTCTGCTGGCAGTAACAAGTATTTCCCAGAACCTAGTGCTGATATTTCAAACCAGATATTCCCATTTTCAGGTAATGAAACAAAGCACCAGTGGGGAAAAGGAGAAAAAAAAAAGAAAAAAAGGAGAGGTTCAAAAGGAGCTTAGATGTAAAACTACCATAGATTTCAGCAATTTGACCTTACTGTGGAAACATGACGTGCACACGTGAGTGAGGAAGGTATGAAATGGACCCACACATGAGCACTGAAATATCCTGTATTTGCTAGCCCCACTCACAAAGTATTTTTCTAAGGGGATAAAAATAGCATTAAAAGAAAATACATTGATTTTCTGTTCCTTTCTGATCTCGAATTCCCAGGGCAGAGAGCCTGTAAAACCTGCTGCTGCAGTACATACAGGCAGCTGATCTGAGCAGAGAGCTCCAGGTAGGTTCTCAGCATTTGCCTCCAAATACAGGAAAATCAACTAGCAGGCAACAGCTCCCAGAAAAGCCAAACACCTACAAATTTGAGCATGAACAGCCTGCAGTGCCAGCACATGGCCTCACTGCCCACTCTGTCCTGTGCTCCATCTGCAAACATCCCTGAGCCATGTGAGCACACTGCTCAAATATATGGAAGTGCCTGGGAGCACACACAGTTCATCCACTGTGTTGCAAAAGAAAGTAGTATCCACCCAGGCTGCCCAAGGGTAGGAACATTAAAGGCACTTCTGTAAGGCCTGATCCTGTTCCCACTGAAGCCACTACAAATCCCTCTGCCAGGGCTGAGAGCAGAACTGGACCTATGTTCAGCCCTTATTTTTAAACCTACAGCCCTCAGCATCCAAGCAAGTTCAACGGGAATTTTTCAGAACAGTGGTTTGACACAAGAGCCAAAAACAAGTCAGGGAACATATGAACTTCCTACAGCTCTTTGGAGAAGCCAGAGAAGGAGTCTGGAGGTGTTAACTGTGAGAACTGTGAAAATGCTGAGGAGGGCAGTTGCACTAACTTATCACTGCTGTCATCTCCATGGTCTGATACCACACTATTGATGGCTCAGATGTTTGTAGAACTGGATAACACCAGTTTCGTATGTTCTTCTGCTAGTCCATGCTTTTCCAAGCCCATTTAAGACCTGGATAAATTGATCAAATACAGCACATCTAAAAAATCTGTAGATCACAGAATCAACCACTTCTGGATGAGCAAAAAAGAGAGAGAAGTAATAAATACAAAATACAAAACTAGTAACTTCAGTGACTGCTCTTAGATAGAAGCCAAAAGATCAAGAAGGATCCTACAGCATGGTCTGCTCAAGGCAAGGGACTACTCAGTCATAGCAGAGTCCTGAAGGTGAACTCCTCATTGTACTCACACCTTCACAACAATATTTGCCTCTCTTCTGGTGAGAAAAAGAGCAGGATGTACCTACATCATGGAATGAGGAAAAAAAATAAAAAAGGAAGATAAGGTTTCCATATTTCAGATTATATGGAGACTCTGTATCTGTGGGACTTTTCATTCCAAAGTTAACTGTGTGCTGAAGAGAGTCTGGAACAGCAGAGCCTTTATGCTTCCAAGTTTTGAGGTGGCCTCAGAGTGCAGATCTGCTCTTCTCTCTTGTTTCTGGAATACTTTTTGACAATTAGCAGAATCAATGACCACAGAGCAAGAAGTCTGCCCAATCCATCAGGGCCCAAATGTGGAAAGAGGGGGACGAGAGAGAGAACCTTCTAATGACAGGAAGGGGAGAAGAGGTGTAGATTTTCTTTGGCTGTATTCAGGAGCATTTCCTCATGAATTCTGGAAGAGAGTCAGGAAATAAAGATAGCAGCCAGCACTCACCTCCTGCATCCTTTTAAGGGAGAACTAGACAAATGCAGCAGTAGCAAATAAAGGAAACCATAAGTAACTTTCTCTGTGCAAGGCAGACACTACTCTAGTACACAGAGTTGGCACAAACCCAAGGTATAAAGGCTGCTTGGTAAAATTCTCAATACATATTAAAAACTCAAGTATGCTGATCTCTGCATTTTTTTTCCCAAAGTTGGTGGGAAAATTAAAGCATGGGTTGATGCTGCTGAGAACAGAGGAGTCAGTAAGATTCCCATGTTTAAAGGAAAGAACAAAGAGATGGAGAAACTGTTATCTTGAATCTCAATTAGTGTCAATAGACTCTGGAGAGAAGAAAACCTGCCCTGGAACCAGGACCACAGCACCTTTTCCATCCTTCCAGAAAGGCTCACCCAACTTCTAGACATGAGAGAGCAGAGGTGCCTGGAATCTTGTCTAGTGGAATAATGCCAGCAAAACATGGGACCTCTTCTTTCTACAGGTTTCATTCTTTTCTCATCACAAGCATATTTGTTGTTCCTATTGAGTCTACACGGACAGAGGAGAAGGAAAGAAAAGAGAGTATTTCATTTTCCACAGAAGGTAATCCTCATGTTCTGTGGTTATATATTTATTTGTCTGTTATTTTTATATGTGCATATATTCCTTTGCAGAGGAACAGTGGAGACCAAGAGCACAACCACCACCTGATATCAGCAGGAAGTCAAGAGCACAGAAAATGTGCTCACTTTAGGTGAAACACCACCAGGTCAGTAGCTGACTGGATCCCTAAGCAAAAAAAACCCTATCCCTGCAACAAATCAGGATTGATGGGTCATTAAAAACAGTGACTAAATTAATTTTTGTGTAGAAATATTTAAAATACAGAATAACACAACCACTTTCAGTACAAAAGTAACCAAGCATGTAGCAAGTCTATTACATCAACTTCAATAATAAATCTAACCTGCTAATATTTTCAACACTATATTTGTTCTCGCACACTTTTGAATTACTCCAACACTATTTTAAACAAATCCTTTCACTGAAGAAAACATCAATATATCAAAACTGTTTTTTAAACTAATGAGTTTCCCTTTTTGCAAAGCAATTACTCTAAGTACTGAAAAGGTTTCCGTGGCACCCTCCACTTCCAACTGACAAATATCAGCAATAGCTGGATATAAAACAAACAAACTGAAAACCCCAAATCAGCAGCGTTTGACTCGAGGAAAAACATTAAATGTTTTCAAGCAGAAGCACTGAAAAACTTATTCCTACTGAAAGAAAAAAGTATGTATGCACACCTGCTGCTCTATCAATCTAAGCAGGAAACCATTTCGCTGCTGCATCATAAGTAGAAGAAAAGTGCTTATTAAAACATTAATCACAGTCCATTATATTCTGACTCCAAGCCAGAAGTTCCCATTACATCACTGAAAATATCTATTAACCAAAACCTGATTCTGACAAGTTACAGAAGTGTAGTGTTTAGGATTTAGTAATGTAAAAGTCAGTTTTAGAAGAACAGTTACACAATTGATTTTGCAGTGGCAAGCAACTATAATTAATTGTTTTTGTGACATTTATTACTGCAATGGGGTTGATTTAACTGGTGTTTCTACTGTAAAATTATTAAAAAATTATTTCAAACTTCATCTACTTTTATTAAACACATTTATTGTGAAGGCATTTAATACCTGGGACTGGCTAAACAATTTTAAAATGTGCTGGATATACCAGTACATGTAAAACTGTATTGTCTTGTGTAAATATGGGCCTTGTTTAGAACCACGTCTCACAGGAAATTATGCCAAATGAAAACCATCTCCCCTTCTCCTCTCCCACTGAAAAGGATTTATGTTTTTACATTTAATACCAGTTAAAGAAACAAAACCATGGTGGCGTTACCTTCAAGCCTGAGCAATAGTTCAGTTGTGCAGTTCAATTATGCTCAAACCCCTGTTTTGTTATTAGAAATGTGGCCTAACTCAAATGCTTCAATTTGGAAGAGGGAGAAGTGAACAACTCAATTCTTTCTGGAAGCCTGGCACTACGTGGCTTGTTAACCAAGAACAGTTTTCAACTAACTATCAGCAAGCCAAAGCCATGAAAATCAGTTCCTAGATGTGCGCATATATAATTTCCAGCCAACCATTTTAATTGCAGGTACTTTCCTCAACCCCCTGGTAGGCAGCACCACTAAAAAAAAATTTTAAAAACCGCTATAGAGCATGATAGGAAACACATATTATGTTTTTTTGCGATTCCACCAAGTCCAACTGCAATCAGGGAACAGATGCACAAACTGCTGGACTGGAAAGAGCTAAAATCTCCAATTCTTATTGGTGTGCAATACTCAGATTTTTTTTGTTTTAATAGGAAACTAGGAAAAATAAAGAAGAGATCACACATGTGATGGGATAACATCAAATCTTAAGAAAGGTTCTCCAGTTCCACTTTTTCAAAAAGTTCCTCCAGTGTGAAATAATCTGAGGGACCACAGGGTCATTATCAAAGTAAGAAAAGAGAGACTACCAGCTCTTTAAAATCTCATCATCCACCCAGATCAGTAACATACACAGGATCAAATTTATCAGTGGAATTACTGACTTTGGCAAGTGGCATGTTCCTCCAGGAAGAGATCCCTCACTCCTACCACTTCTTCAGAAAAGCTTTAAACATAATTGACTCCTGCAACAGTTAGCTGAAGGGGGTTAAAGAATTACAAGCAACTGCTTGAAAAGTTGCAGAAAACTTCAAGAAAGAAACTCCTGCACTTCCCTCTGACATATCAGAACTTGTAATTCACCTTTGCAGCCACTGATACCTGAACAAACAATTTTCATTCAGGAGGCTGCTTTACAACTACATTTACCAGTGTCAGAGTCAAGACTTGACTCCTCACGACTAAGATGTTCCTGCCTCTGTAGTCCAACACTGAGTTTAAAGAAAGCATTTGGGTCTCTGTCCCAGGAAGAACTACAAAAGTTGGAGGACACTGAGGCCCTGCTGTTGCTGAAGTGAGAGATAAGCAGGAAAGATCACTCCTGCACGTGCAAAACGTATTGATTTTTCTTGTGGCAACTACACAATTCCCAACGCAATTATCCATCTGGCTGAGGAGTTAGAGAAAGATTCAAAAAGAGCAACATGATGGAGCACAGGAAAAGCAAGGAAGGAAAAAAGTAAAGAAAAAGAAAATACTGAGCACAAAAACTACTGACCTCAAATTTACCACAAACTTTCAGAGAAGCAACAGAAGATCTAAAACTTACCTTCTATAAAAACACACTTTTTCTAAGCAGATGGAGGACAGTCTGTGGACATAAAAAGTCACAGGAGAACCAGACATCAATAGCAATATCAGAGCAGGAGATGAAGGGAAGGATGAAATCAAAGAAGGGCTTTCAATAACAGATAAGAACTGTCACAGACAATCAGATATTTTTAAATGGCTGGTAGTAACAAGGGTTTGATTTGGTGAGACACAAAGAGTGCAGAAAATAGGGCACTTGGCCCACACAAATGCTGCCACGTTATAACCCCTCGGCAGGCACCTTTGCATGAGTGGGCACCATTCATGTGCCCACTCAACAGCACTGCCCCTACACCTGCAGAGACAACTCAGGGCTTGCCTCCTACCAATTCACAATAATAAAGCCAATATTACCATCCTGATCTTCTGAAACAATTTTAAACATTTACTGATTCATCCCGTAGTACAGTTTGCAGACAAATTCCCACTCCTTATTTTAAGGCTCTGAAAGATTTTTTCCTCTTCACATTATTAGTATTTTAATAAATGCATGATTTAGTATTCAGCAAGCCCACACTACAGAGAGACTATTCTAGAATAAATGGTATAATTACATTTCCTACAGCGACCTTGTAATCTCTCGAGTATTTATTCTAGACTAAACAGCCTTACTCAGCTGCCCTGTGTCTGATTGCCGATGAAAGAAGCTTGTTTGACAACTGCTTCGAGCAGAAACATATTTTTTCCATGATTGCATGAAAAAGTAAAAAAACATTACCAGAGCAGTATTCCGAGCACAGAGGCTCGTGTTAGATCGATGAGTTAATTTCGAAGCCAAACGCCAACAAAAACAATCACTATGGACATTCTGCTGTCATGGCCAGCTTTTGAGGTTAATTTAGTGGTACATATACAACTACAGCCAACTTTACATATAAGAAACTACACGGTGTATTCAGGCTTCCTTCTTTGTTTCTTTATATATTTTCCATATTCTCTGCTTTTATAACCCCCCCGAGACCTTTTACAGTTACAGAACCCACACTATACCCACAGGTGGGCGGGCAGGAAGCAAAACTCTCCGTTTCATAAGCAGGCCACTTTTAATATATTCAACTGCTAATGACCTTGACAGAAGAGCTCCATGCAAAACACCATATTCTACAGGGTGTCGTTTGAAATGTTCACGGACGTTTCTGCCAGAAAGCTGATTTTTTAAACAGCAAGATTTCAGGCTTACTAAAGGCTCCGCTCCTCGATTTCCATTCGGCTGGAAAAACTGGTGCTAATCTACCTCCCCCATATTGAATTTGCATCCTTAGAAATCTTAGGATTTCTACGATGAAACTTGTAGGATTTCTGTGGTACTCTAAAGCAATACCAGACAGTTTCTACATCAAACCAAATCAGGATGGTTTACACACTGTTGTTGCCTTGGCCCACTATTCCAAGAAAGTGCATCCACACAGTACTGGTATTGTCATTCACAGGCTTTTATTCAATTATTCATAATAAAATGAACAAAAAAACAGCAAAAAGAGGCTGTATGCAAATGTATCTGTGTTTTTAAGGCAATAATCACTCCTTACTGGCCAATTCTCATTCGTTAGGTGCCTGATTCAAAATTCACTGCAGCTGACAGAGATCTCTCTACTGAGGATCAGGCCCTGCAACAGGAGACTCTGGGAAATTCAGACCATATGCCTTGGTAGCCAAGAGAATTCTTGCAAGGAGTGCAGTCCTCTACTTGCCCTCCAAAGCAAGACAAGCTTTCCTTGCTCTCACTCAATCTTTTGACTCTGACTGCTGAGCTTATTGAGAAACTAGATTCCATTAAAAGGAGCAGAATGAATTCAGTGTTCAAAATCAATGGGCCAAAGCAGATCAAATCAGCCCTTCATTTGCGGCTTTTCTCCTTTTCCAAGATTCAAGAAATATCTGCATACCTCAGTGACAGAGCAGATGTGAAAAATCACCTGCTATGACTTTTTAAAGCCCAGCGCTCCTGTCACCCATTCCAAATCAATTCTCAGTTATTTCACTGCCTTGAACCTGACACAGACACTGACAGGATTTTAGCAAAAACTAATCCAGCCAAAGACCAGCTCAGCTATGGTTTAAGAATACTTTGGAGAGCATCCTTACTATTGCCTCACTTCAAAAAAAAAAAAAAAAAACCCACAATGATTGACAGCAAAGAAGTTACACGAGTCATTTCTACATTAAGTGCCAGAACTCTACATGTGTTTTAAATTACACTACAACACTGTACAACAAAGAAATATGCAGAAATTTTCCACTTGAAGTGAAGGTTAAAAATTAAACACTAACAAAGCTCTAGCAGATATGAAATCCAACCTCACCTTAATGCAAAATTTAAAATGACTGAGCTGTCCTACACAAGGAAAAGAGGAATGAATCAATCCAGTTGTTCAAACTAAAAAGAACAGTGGGTTAAAACATGTTCATTATATGTACAGATTTTCACAGCACTCCTACTCTGCTTCAGTACTTACCCTCATCTCTTAAAATGACATTTTCCTTAGATTTAACTTTTAATTTATCAAAGTTTATTACCTATCCTCATTACATTAGTGGTCACTCTTGAACTTCATTTTCTTCATCTTATTTAAACAAGCTGCAGTGCTCCTAACAATGTGGTTATACGTGAAAACCAGTCAATAGATCAATGGAAATTCACATTTTTCCCGAGAGAAAAGACGATATTTTTGGAGCAAACCTGATTTTTATATACACACGTATATATTTGGGTTATATCTCTCCAAAGCTAAGTAGGCAAACACAATTTTATTTTAAGACTTGATTACAAGGTCTGCACAGAAGTTCTGCCTTAACATAAAGAATTCAAGTACAATGCAAATAGAAATTTTTAATCTTCCTTGTAAATTACCTCTATTTTATGAGAACATTGAGGATAGGACTGGCACTGTGTTATGAGTATAATCCACTTTGGATTACAAGAGACAGTTTCTAAACTTTGAGACATGAAGTTCATGTATCTTTACCCAAAATGTTAATCACATAAGCAGATTTTTGATTTACAGTCAGTTTTTAAGTAGCTTGTGTACAGCTCTTCACAGCTGTAAATAGTTGGGGGCGAGAACGCTGTGTGGCCACTCCTGCTTGACATACATACTTACAATTACTGCCAGGAATGTCTTTACATTTTTCAAGACCTCAAACAAACATCATTTTGATCCTCGGGGTTTCTTTTTTGTTTTGTGTTTTTTTTTCTTTAAAATCAAAACTACATATCAAACATCCAGTTTTAAAATAACACAATAATTTCCATCCCGGGTTATTCTTTCGCTACTTGGCATGTCAGCTTGTTATATTTTTCATTTCTTTTGTTTTGCAGTAAGAAAAATGCAGACCTCCAACCACACATATTCAGCTTACTCAGCTAAAACATTAGAAAGAAAGAAAAAGAGACAGGCCTTTTTTGCCCCTCTAAGAAAACCTCCAAGTAAAGTAAGGGCAGTGAGTGCCTGAGCATCCAGGTGCTCCTCATGTTCTCTCTCCCAGCCACCTTCCTCTACACCCTGAAAGCCATGGTAGGTCACACAACCTTGCAATGACTTTGGCAATTGAACAGATTTGGACCAATTCAAGAGACAAGGCTCTCAAAACATGACTCCCATCAGCAAGTTGCCTTCAACTCCACACAGAAACCAACAATTTCCCAACACGTGTCTCTAAACACTTCAGTAACTCAGAGCAGTGACCAAGTCACACAGACCCAGGGCTATTAGAGCCCTGGAAGGACAGGCAGCTGCAGAGCCTGCACCCAGGATGGGAATGTTATAGTGATCCAAGACCAGACTTTTCTCCAAGGGCAGCACCACAGGTTTGGGAGATGCTCTCACACGTGTCTTCTCCCCTTCTCCAGGTCACGTTTCCCTTTGACAGCTGAGACAGGCATGAGCTGGTCCTCACAGCCTGAACAACCAAAGTGACCTTTACCAGGGGGCTGAAGGACACAAACCCCTACACATTAAACCAATCATTTGTGTTGGGGGAAAAAAAAAAAATCTATTTCTTCATTATTCTCAGACTTCCAACACACTAACAAAAAATGCATCACGAGTATGTTAACGCTATTCTGCAGTAATTAGCAAAATAAAAGAAAATTTACATGTCCAGGGGAAACTGAAAACAAATTTCTGAAAACAATTTGAACATAAATTTCCTTTTTTGCAAAATATGCAAAGTCCACACAGAAGAGTAGTGGGAAGATGCAGAATCAAGTTTATTGGTCTGCTCACAAAGTTCTTTGCAAAGTCTAATAAGCAAATAATACAAGTTGTCTTAAAAAGCAATTTTTTTAAAATAATGAAAGATCCCTAACAAATGTTCTAAGTTACCCCTTAAGGATTAACCCTTTTTCTTGCTCTTTGCTAGACCTCCTTGCCAGCTGTCCTACATTACAGCAGTTTACTAAGAAATAAACTCAACACTGATACTGAAAACTTAAAGCAAGTCTTGCAAAAGGTAAGAGGTTAAGACGTGAATATTCAAAAAGCCCATTCTAATGAGTGTTTTGAAGAGAATAAATTGTACCTTAACAAAGAAAGAAGTCAATAAATTATGCTACCAGAAGAGAATTCAAAGTCTCCAGGTTGGCAGTGTCTTTGCAACAATTCTGGCTCCAGAAACTCAGATAACAGCCTGCACATTTGAGGGAACTATTTAGCAGCAATAAATAGCCAGACTGCAAAATTATTAATAGGAAAATGAGAAGAGGGAGAAACTAAAAAAACTCCTAAAATTAAATACATTTAGAATCATAGAATGGTTTGGGATGGAAGGGACCTTAAAGACCATCTTGTTCCACCCCCCTGCCACGGGTAGGGATGCCACCCACTAGGCCAGGTGCCTCAAAGCCCTGTCTGGCCTTTTATGAGTGTAAATGAACAGGAAACTAAAAATCTTTAGCAGGAGTGGATATCATTGTGCCCAGCTCTTCTGCCTCACCCAGGCAGCTGCATGCAGCTGCCTGAAAACCTCCAAAGCAGGGACAGAGGCACATTAGTTAAGCATTCATCATCAACAGGAAATGCGCATGAGTTCATATAAACACAGAAACACAAATACATAAACCAACAGCCTTGCACAGTTTAAGGCATTTCAGACACCCCATGGAATAGGGTTGGAGCTGTACTGGCTGGGAACCCACAGCTTTGATGTATTTGTTTTGGAATGGCAAACAGCCTCAGGACTCAGCAGAGCTCTTCTGGTGGGCACCACCAACCAACCAACCCACCCACGAGCCGCCCCTTGCTGCCGCAGCCACCCGGCACCCCTGTGCTCTTAACTCCTTCATCTCCTCCAGAGCTAAGCCCAGCAACTCTGGCTGTTCATGCTCACACGAGTAGAATGACACATTCCAAAGTGTTCCTAAGAAAAGACTGTGGTGTTGTTTGCAAACTGTACTCTGCATACACTCGCACACGAACGCTGCGACGCAACCGCAGGATTTAAAGGATTCTCTTTTGCAACCTGTTGTGCTGCCTCTGAACCACTGTCACAGGCAATTAAATGGGATGCACACAGATCACACAGGGTTCCTGGTGGATTTGGACACTAGCACTCACCTTACACAGGCAAAAGGACAGGGAGTGGGAATCCCCCCTGCACAAGTCATCTTTTTTCATTTGTGATGGGGCTGAGGGCTGGGAGGGCCTCAAAGCTCCCCTTGCACTGGAGGTCCCTCACAGCTGTGCTCCATCCAAACAGGTGGTGAAGGCCGAACCAGGCTCTGCCCAAGTTTAAACTGCTAATTAATATTTGGTCTCAGAAGCCTGGTATCAGATAATAAAAAATTACAGCCATCGGGAGGACATAAAACCAGTAAAAATGGAGACAACCTCAATTCCAGACAGCCTTGAGTTCTCTAAAGCACCATTAGGTTGCTTATTTACTTAGAAAAGTCTATCTACCTCTGTCATTTTCTGGATGAGATACAATTTCTCTCCCATGCCAGTGAACTAGATGGGATTCCTGTTTGGATTTCAGTGGTCTCCAAAACTGCACACTAAATTGTCTCAACTTTGCTTAGTACTTTGTGGCTTCAGTTTTCCCATATTGCACAGTCAAATGTAAACTGTTATCTTTTAAACTCTTTATTGCCTTGCCAGTCTGCACATTTGTTCTGCCATGTAGTTTTTCAGGCACTGAAAGTGCTGTTGACCTTGAAAGTTAGGCCATGATGAGTTGGGTGACCGTGTCCCAGTAGCTACACATTTTCAGCTGGCATTTCAGCTACAAACACATCTCTAGAGAGCACACTTCTGGACTTCCTATCCTCCATTACCCAGGCACAGCAGGCTTCCAAACTCCCTTCCAAACATGGCTGCACACCATGATGCCGCCAGGCTGCTGCTGGACCAGCCCTGCATTATATTTTTTGACATAAGTTAAGCTCTGTGCTTCATTTCTCACAAATGCAGTTTGACTGTAGACAGCAGCCGACAAGTAAATCTACCCTTTTCCATGGCAAACAGCCCAACTTTAATATTTTTACTGGCTTACAGCTGGGTAAATTAAGCCCCAGATTTTTATTTATTTATTTTTTAATACCGTGCAACTGAAAATGAACAGCTACTTCACCACGGCTGCCAAGGACAACCTTAAAAACACTAATGCAATCCAGTCCAGCTCTCAATAGATCTATAAAGGCTAGAGGACCAAAAATTTCAGCTTATCCACCCAAACAAAATGTTGGTTGGGCAGGAAGTCTAATATTTCATTAAGATGCTTTTAAAAAAAAAAAAAAAAAAGAAAGGAAAGAAAAAAATCCCTGGCAATCTGAAGATGGTAACAGTCCCAGTTATAATGCCATGAAATGGGAATTAAAATGTGTTACTTACCCCAGCCTTCCCAGCATTTCAAGCTCTGGAACTTGTGGTCCATATGTCTCCACTTGCAGGGGCTGATACTCATACAAAGTTTCCTCTAGCTTTTGAATCGGAGCTAGTGAAATATGCTGACCCTGTTAAAAGAGAAAAAAAAAAGAGATTGCTGTATACGAAGTCAAGGTTTTGTTTTGACTTTATTTAAATGCAATGCTAGAACAAGTTGATACCATTAACCTGGTCCAAATAAAGACCATCCCATTAAGAACATTTTGTCCACTACATCACTTATTTCTTCATGATTTAAATTTTTTACTGGGAGCTACAGATTGGAAGTGATGTTTCACTAGCTATAGCTGTTTGGACAAGGTAGGAGGAAAGGGGTAAGTTTTATTGAAGGTGAGTTTACCATTAGAGAGCACAGCTGCTTCCAGTGTCACTAGTAAAATTATTATTAGGTTAAAATTTTGTTTATCAGAAGTACTATCAAACAAATGTCTCTGAGAAAACCACTTAATTCTGTAATCAATGATTTCCTGAAAGCCCTCATTAGAAAGGGAAGCCGCTTTCCTTTCTCTCTGCAGGCTTTGCAAGCTCCCATATATAATGGCTCTCAAGACAGACTTTTACAGAGCAATACAATTAATTCATTCAGCAAATTCCCATTTGTTTCATAGCTAAAAATACAGAAACACACAAACACTAAACTTTCATTCCAGATGGTACTTTTGCAAGCCCTTCAGACCACTGAGAAATAGTGAGATTTCCACCTCCCAACTCCCCCTCTCCAAGTCCCTATCACTCCAAGCTTTCACAAAACAGGAGACTTGTGGCTGGAAAGGAGAGGGCAGGAGGATATGAGATAGAGCCAAAGTTAACAGATGTTGCTGCGTGACATTCTACACTGATTTGTTGATCTTTCACACAGTTTCAATTTTCTACTGTATTCTATGGTGCTCACAAAAATTAGCAGCAGCAGCAAAAAGAGAGAGCACTATGAGGTCTCCCAAAACAGCCTGGCTTTCCCTGTAGAAACTGAGCTTCCCATCTGCAAAATGCAAGAATTTAGCAAAGTAGTAGTATTGTTTTTGTAGACATTTTGTCTGCAACAGGAGATGGGAAGCTTTCCATGGTGTAATGCTGTGTATAACCCTGGCTCCCACTGGTGATCACTTACTGAGCTGAGCTTCCCTGGGGCCACTCATGTGAGCATCTACTCCCTCAAGTGGAAACTACAGGCTCCCGATGTGGGACATTGGGTTAAAATTAACTAAAGACAGGGGGAAAAAAAGGTCGGTAGAAGGGGAATGCTGTTAATTAAATTTGTGGTTGAGGACAGTGACCTTTCTGAATTTGGAGCAGAGATATTTTTGCTTAGAGAGTTGCAGAAAATAGCTAAGAAAATTGAAGACGCAAGTCCTTGAGAAATGCTGCCATGGGTCTAAGCTGATCTCTGTGGAAATAGTAGCTCAGGTTTTCCACTGAAATGGCTCTACGTGTGTGATGAGAACAGACAGTTTTAGCCTTTTTCTGCACTGCCTGGAGGCCTGGAGAGGCCTCTGCCAGCACCATTGTGGTGACTGTCCTGGAGGTGAAACGTGGTGAAGGAAGTACTCCACTGAGCCACAGATCACTCCAACTCTCATGGTCAGCACACTTATTTCTGTGCCACAAACTATTGCTGCAACATTAAAAGCAGGCTGCCGCATATTAAAAGAAGGGAGGAAAAGAAAGGTTAAAAATTCAGCTCTATTCCACTTTATGACATCTTAAGACACAAATGTGGGGTCTTCTATATTGCTAGAAGTTGTCAATTTACGACTATTCAAGTTCATGAAAATACTGTACTTTGTAACTACATATATGTGGGCCTGTTACACCCACTGTAAGAGATTAACGCTTAAATAAGACTTTTAGATTTCCATTTTTAGCAATATCTTTGACTCTAACCAAACCAGAGGTAAAGACATTTTACATGTGTACAGCCTCATCTGGCCAGTGAAAAGTCTCACTCTTTCCAAACCCAGATTTTGTTCAAGCCATAGAAAAGAAAATTCAGTTTCGGGTAAAGATCAAAACCCTGGTAAATATTTTGGGAAACTCCTTTCGTGTGGGAAAAGGGAGCAGCTCAGATTGCAGGAGCCACATCTCTGGAGGGCACCACCAGAACAGCTGCTCACTGTTAGTGGAGTTGCCACTGGTGCATTCCCAACACTTTTAACAAGAGCAACTTCAGCTGACATTGGCCAAGAGACAGGGGAAGGCTCCTGACATGTGGACTGGGCTCATCACTGGCCTCTCTTTCCACCACCATTTATGCTGCTACAGATGCCCACCCCTGGGAACTCCTAGGAGGACAGGATGAATGTGTTCCATTTGTCTTCCTCTCTTTGTGGGGTTCCCAAGGTCAGAAGGGATCACGATGGTCACGAACTCCCAGATGACCGACCAGTAACTGTGAGGGAGCTCCTCTGACCAGTGGGGAGGGTGACTGGTCAGCACACCAGTGGTATGGGGGGCACCAGTGTATGAGTAGTGGGGAAGCCACCGAGCCATGCCAGAACCTCTCTGTGAGGTGGGGAATTGCATCACCAACACACTGTGGTGGCCTCGAGAGCAGCAGAACATCAGAAGAGGAACTGTCCACCCTCAAGCTGGTCTGACCTCATGCCCAGCACAGGCCAGGACATTTTGTGTTCCTGTACAAAGCTCAAGGACTGGCAGTTCAGCCAAAACACCTCCTCCTGAAAGGTGTCCAATCTAGGCTGAGAGATGTCAGATCATAAAGGTTCAGGCATATCCCCTAGGTAAGTTGTTGCAATAGTTAATTATCTTCACCATTAAATATTGGCAAGTGATTTTTTGTTCATCAGTTTCCAAGCAGTGACTCTCTCCTACGTCTTTCTCACCCACATCCTGGGCCAAGGTGCAAGTGTTAGGAACCAGGATGTACTTTTGCATGGCAAAACAATTGTGTCCAGCCAGCAGATCTGCACCTCAAGGAGATTATGCAGCTGTATGAGGCAGCTCATTTGTTTTCATTTCCCAAAATCACAACTTTAGCTGATGGGCTTTGGCAACATGGATTACATTCCACTTAGCAATGGGTAAAAAAACCCCATGACCAGCTGTTGTTCCTGCCCTATAGCTGTCTGGCCTTTAGGCTCCTGAGCTCATGGGCTTCCAGCTTGTTTAGCCCTGCACAGGTTAGTGTGGTCCCAAGCAGTGGGTATGGCACAGAGCAGTGCAAAAGGCTGGGATGCAAACCAAAAGCATTGCCTTCCCTATTTCCACTGATGCTGGGACAAGGCAATTCACAAAAAAACCCCTTGTTGAGGTTAAAAGGCTCAATTTGACCACTGTTACCTCAGTTAAAAGCTGTTTGACCAGAAGCATCCCAGTTTTGTCTCTCTGTCCCAAGTGGTCCCCAACAGCTTGATAACACACTGGTATAATAGGGATGCTGCTGTGTATCTTTAAAGACAATAACTGTTACTTAGGACTTACACAGCACTTTTACAGATCCAAAACCCATTTCAAATCTATGAGGTAAGACTTTTAAATTTCTTGTATTCCACCTAGACAGTCGGCCTTACCTCTTTCCAGCATTAGGAGGCATTTATCAGTATGCTAAAACCAAAATGAAAGCACTGGGGCCAAGATCCTACTTCTGCATTGCTTTCTCCTGACAAACCTAAAATCTGATGTTGCGGTCATGGGTAAGTATTTCTAATTCCCCTTGGATGCTGTAATGTTTGTGTAAAAGAAGCTGACAGTATCCAAACGGAGATAGAAAAGGCTTCCAAGAACAGAGACAACACATTCTCCTGCCTCCTCTCCCTCCCACCCCTATCTTCACGGCATACGAGTGTTTTCTCTGGGATTATTTTAGGCACTGGAGCTGCCTATTACATATTGGAATGTATGGAACCACAAAACATGCTGCTAATTAGAAGGAAGGCATTTGCTTATCCTTAGGACTTTGTTTATGTAAAAGCCTGCACAGCAATGGATTTGTGAGCAACTGACTTCCCATTCATGCACTGTGTGGTTTCAGAGGAGAGAAATACAGGACTAAATTGGGAGAAGGGGGGTTAAATAATGTCTTTGCATTAGAAATAAAACTGACCCGCTGATTTACTTTTCACTATCCAAACATACTGTTTGAGACATCTCTCAGTTGAAATAATAAGAAACAACAGCCGTGGCCAATTTTGGTTTCAGACTGTGATACAACATGGCATTAATAAAAGAAAAGCCATGGATTATACACGGAGAAGAGCTGCCCTGGTAGTGACAAGGAGCTTATTTTAAACAAAAACAATGCTCTTTTAGGAAGAATCATGGCTACTAGAACATCAAAATTATAGAGTATCATTGTACCTTTCACACGGGTTTGGGGGACTCTTGGCAAATGTCAGGTATATCAGTATTTGCCTGCTGGCAGAAGAGGTTATTTTAGCTAACAGAGTCCAGAAATATCTGCTCAAGGTGCAGCGTTCACAATTCTTCCCATCCTGTCCTCTCTCCCTTTCCCTGCCTTCCTTCACCTCCTTCCCTCTGCAGCAAAACGAAACAACTGACAGTCTCCTCAGAAATCTTTCAAGTGCTGAGGAGGAGAAAGGAGACTGACACCAAAAATGCACTAGTAGGGGAAAGAGGAGGAACAGCTATGCCACAAAAACATCCCCAGGCAAGAGACAGAAGCCAGAGACTGGGGTCAGTAAAACTTGTCCAGACAAGGCATGTTTCTGTACTAGCAGCAGCTGGATGAGTTGTTGCAGCCAATCTTTTTGCTTTTTTAATTTCTCTCTGCTTAGGACCTTACTCAGCTCTGCTATCACCACATTTCCAGAGCACAGCACACGTCAGATAACAGAAATAGCAGTATTCATGCTATGTCTCATTAAGTCAGTTTGCAGCAATGTTATTTTTATTTAACCCTTTTCACTGTCAGGTCACCTTCCCCAGCCTGGTGTAAGGAGCATGAAAGGAACCAAGGCCTGTGGGATGCCAGGGCATGACACTGCTTAAAACATCCCCAGCCTTGCCTTGATTGTACGTGGCACAACAGAGAGGTTAACAAAGGCCCTTTTTGACACACCATCATCTGAGTGTATAATTATCCAAATGCTTTCAAGAGAACGTTAAAACAAAAATATAAATTCCTTGAATTTTTCAGTATAAGGAGTCTTAGGAAACTATTTTACTGTTAAGCTCATAACAGAATTCAGGTTTTGGAAAGGTTTCATGTTAGCACTATTTCTTACAGATATTAATGCAAATATCTTTGGCAATGTGGTCTGAGCCAAAATTTGGGTTGTTGTGGGTTTTTTTTTTCCCCCCTCCAGTTTCCAGCCTCCCAATTCACTATTGACAAATACATGTCAGCAATGCTAATGTGGCTTTCTGATTCTGATTAACCACTTTGACTACAGTAATACTCAGGAAAAGGAGAATGAAACTGATAGATTTGGAGGGCTCAGTTAATATTATTTTAACCTTTACCCTCTCTGTCTTCCACAGCCTTTTTAAATAAACACAAGGAATGTCAAACTAAAATGTATAATTCCATTCCTTAGCCTAAAATTCCTAAGCCAGTGAGGCTTTTCCAAAGATGTGAATTTCTGAAATCAACTTCTCTTTCTTCTGCTCTTGAAAAATCAACAATAAATCTAATTTCTTTACTCGATTATGAGAAGTGGTATTGAGATATCCCAGCAGCAAAACTGAAAGAGAACAAATGATCTGACAGAAAGCAACAGAATCAACATTAGATTTCCTGTTGATGACAAAAACAAAATCTGATCACATGCGGTAGGACCAGAGATACAGGATCGTCACCCTCCCTTCTCCCTGAGGTAGGTGATTTCAGATGCCTAATAACAATCTGACTAAACTACTAAATTTAGACTTTTTTTTTTCCCCCTCCACAGTAACTTAATTTGATTTTCAAATGCCAAAACAGATTTAAAAGATGTGCTTTCTTTAGGAATGGCAGAACTAAACCAGGAGATCAACAGCACTGAAGAAGCTATTAACAAAGACAGTCAGATATACGTGATTCGTTATAGACAAACAGGTACCTGGGCAATTAACCACAGAGTGACATGGGTTAAATCACACCATCAGTTCTACTTGCCTCCAAAATTTTCCTTTACAACTTTCTGACATAAGTAATTACCTGACCAGACTTATCTTCAAGTTCCTGCCAAAAAGCCCCATTTCTGTAATCTCTCAGAATAAAGCCCGTGTCCATCTAACATGCCGAAATACAATTCTGCTGGGTCTGTGCCAGCAGCAGATTTAGTGCCTGCTCCCTTCACAGAAAAGCCTGGTGCCCTTTCCTCATGTCCATGGATTGCAGCCCCTGCTTGGGACTGTCCTCTCCAGCACTGCCTGCTGAAGCCCAGGCAGGATTCAGGGGATAGTCTGGATGTTTGCTGCAACAAGTCACTCGCTTGTTTTCAGCGGAGACTCCAGAGCTCCTGCAGGAAACTGCCAAGCTTTCCTCAAAACCTCTAGCACTGTTCGAAGGATAGCCCACTACACAAGACAGCATCATTTTTGGAAATAAAGAATTAAAACACAACAGTATTTTCACGTCACTAGTAAGCCCACAGGTCACCCTCTGGGTTTTCAGCACCGGTTTCTCAATCTTGCTCCCAACTCTGTCTCAGCTCCTAAGCACTCACTTCTGTGCAACCCAATGTATGCAGCTCAACTGCTTCTGCTCCTTTTGCTCTGGTCCCAGGACCTTTACCCTGGACACAAGACCTGTTTGGCCACTTTCAGCTACACTGCAGAGCCATGCCACTGGCATGTGGTATTCTGATGCCCTGGGAACGCCAGTTGCATTTACAAACCTCACTATCAGCTCACGCATTCTTTTTCCTACCATGGTTTTCACCAACACAGCCCTTCTCAGGGTACAACTATAGGCTCTTCCCATTTTTCAGATAAATGTTTCACTACAGGTGACTCCAAGTCCCTGCTCTGTTCACTTTGTTATGCCAATCCTCAGTGTGCCATGTTGGTAATACAACATTAAACAGAATTAAGCAAACTTTTGTTGCATCTCTGCCATCAGACTTCTGGAGCCCTGCTCATTTTGATTTGGCTATCAACAGAGCACAGTATCAACTATCAACAGTAGCCAGGCTAATTACAGGATTTAGGGCTTTAACACAACACTGTTTTAAATACACACATTAAGGGCCTAATTTTTCAAGGGACATGAAGCAGAAATCAATTTGGCAAATGCCACTTTGTACATCACGAGGAATAACATTGAGAGAGGGACAGACAGGGCAGGGGAGGTCAGAGCACAGCCCATCACTCGCTGACCAGTGACAACTGTTTGAGCCTCCCCACAGGTGAATCTCCTGGTGTTCCTATTTTGTTGCAGTAAAGCTGTGTGTTATGCTGATATAATCCCTCTATTGTGCAAGATAATTATTTAGGATTTCCTGGAGAACAGTGGAACCTGCAAAAATCAGCTGCTGTATTAGAACAGCAGCTCATGAAGAGCCATACATCATTGCACTATCTGCTCTTTCTTGGGATTCTCTAAAGCAGCTTCTCCCCATCCAAACAGCCACAGCTCTACAATATTGTTTTTGAGGAATGCAAAGTCTGATGGATGATTTAAAACGAAAGACTGCTTAAAATAACAAAACCAAACAGAAAGCTGACCTCGGCCTGCAGAAGATGAGAAACTCTGTGTGTGAAAGTAAGATACATATTCCCTGTTTTACTGAGCATCCAGCCTAGACCCAGATAAACATGTAGAACATCATATTCAGCATGGCTTATGTCTGCCTGATAAAGGAAAGAAAGAAAGTGAGATTCCTTGAATAGCTAGATTTTAAGGAGGGACTGCTAAGGGTTGATAATTGTCTGCAAAAGAAAGCAAGGAAGTTTTTATAGCAACAGGAACAAAAAAAGGAATAAAATATGAAGAAAAGGACAATAAAGGCAGATGAAAGGAAAAGCACGAATAAAATAGAAAAACAGGAAGAGTGAATTATTAGAAACAGGCAAAAAGATAAAGAGGAGGAATTTAGAAAAACTGAAGTCTAAAGTTAAAAAACTAAGAAAGTGTCAGATGTTAGCAGCACAAGATACATTTTCATATTCGTGGACTGTATTTACTAAAAAATTTTAAATGAAAACTGAAACCTGTTAGCAACATATTTGAAAATTGCTACTTAAAGCGGAAGTACTATTCCTAGCATTTTTCCTCATTTGCATGCAGAGTGCCCAAGTAAACATGAACCAATTATTCTGTGACAGGAAAGGACATACTGCAAACGTAACACACACTTCACAGCACTGCTTTGAAAACACGTAGTAATTTTCCCAAACTAAACAAAAAACTTCCCTGGGGCAGAAGCAACTGCATTTTAATATGCACAAAACGCACTCCTTTGTCCTTCCAGAGAGGATTAGTTTCTTTCCATGCAAGTTTCCCTCTATGTTTTAAGTGGATGTATCAAAATGATGCTTCAGTCTGAACCACAGACACAGGACAGCTTTTCATGTTGTCTGTACTTACTTTCAATGGCACCTGAATTTTACCAGTCCCTCGGACAGGGTTCACCAAACTCCACAGGAGCCTATTTGTAAACCTTGTCTGATCCTGAGAGTGATGCAGAAAGTCCCTCCACGAGCTACCACAGCCTACTGCATTGCTCTGGTTTCAGTGGCTACAGCCTCGTTACTCCTTGAAGCACAATAACCAGAAATATCTAAGGCACCCTTAACACAAAGAAAAAGGAATGGTTCCTGCCATGAAAAATCTAGTCTCAGACAAAACAGAAGCTGGCAGCAAAAGCACCGATAAAATCATATGGTAATTTCACTTAGTCCCAGAAAAATCCTATTTGTCTGTTCGTAAAATAAAAAGATGCCTCATCTGTTTTATCTTGTTAACTGGTTCCTTTGTGAACCCTTTTGCTAAAACACTTGTATTCAAATAAAAAAAATGGCAAGTGTTGCCACAGACTCTGAAAGAGGAGACTGCTGTGAAAGCAACTGCAGCACAAACACCGCATTTCGAGCAAGTTAGAGAGGCTGCCTGAGTATTTCCTGCTATGGGCTTACAACAAGACAGTTTTGCCTTAAAAACAACACTTCCATTGTGGAAAGGAAGATTCCTGTATGCTCTGGCATAAGTACTGGATGGACCCATATCAGCAGAATGCTCTGACATTTAATAATACCCAACACAAGGAAGGGAATTGCTCAAACGCAGAGTGCTGGAGATCGGGGCTTGCAGTGACATCCCATGCCATGGCTACTGGCTGCTGCTTGGGAAACAACACAAACAAGCTGGAATCCCAGAGAAAGGAAGCCCTGAGAACAAGTATTAAGAACATTTGTTAACCAAAGGACTAAACATATAGGAAGTTTTTCATTTCTCTTTCATATATTATATCCGTTCAGTAAAATATGTACCAGGCTCTCCACAGATGATGCAAATGTCTTACCCTGGCTCACGGAAGCTGCTGCTCTGAGAAAAAAACCAAAATGAGCTGATCATTTGAATTCCCTTAAAACTCTTAATACTGGACCAAATAAAGCACAGTAGAACTTATTATACAGTTTAACAAGCCGTGTCTAACATCTCTGTGCACTTAAAAACTCTAATTTAATTAATTTTACCTGTAAGCTTAGGGGGGAGGGGGGAGTGAGGGGGGGGGGGAAGAAAATAAAATACAAACTCCTTTTCTCCTCAACTCTGAAAATAGTTCAGCGTCCAAATCCCTATACAAGAAGTAATAAAAATAGTTCAGTTTCTGGTAGCAATAACAAAAACGAGGGCAAGATTAATTCTTACACTTTTATGGCAAACAATCTAAAGCAGATGTTTGAGAATAAAAGCGAGATGTCAAAGTAGTTAAAAAGTGCTTTCCAAACCCAAACACAACAAGACAACTTACAGCTTTATGTGCTTATATAAAACTCTAAATCATCTCAGTCAGCTTCCACCCTTAGCCCTTCACTGGTATATGAGGCTTCACAATTACCAAAAATGTTTTATTCAGAGCTAAACCACCACAGATCAGTGTCTCCTGAACAAAAGAACGTGAGAGTGAGCTCTGCTGATGAGAGATCAGCTCCTGAATCTTGGGCCTTATGAACAGAAAGAGGTTTCCATGGTTTGAATATCCAGAATCTCTGGAATAAAGTCCCTGTCTTTAAGAGACACGGCACACTTTAAAGGTATTTAGAAATAGTTCAGACTGTATTCACATTTCCGCTACAAAACTGCAGTTTTGAGACAGAGATCAAACTTCACATTTTAAGGTCAAAATCCCCATAAGCATTCCTCAGAATCAGACTTCAAATGGATATTTGAAGTTATGCACACTGTCTTGTTTGCGAGTTCAAAGAATTGCTGATCATAAAGCAAACTTGAAGATATCAAATCTTCTAAGTACAAATTTCACAAAAGACACCGGGTGCATACAGGAGAGTTGAGTCCTTCCACGTTTAATATGGCAAAAGCCTGTGGAAGGTAACTGTAAGCACATCCCTTTCCAATGAAACTACCCTTTATTGTGAACACGAGAGACACTGTGTTAACTTAAAACAGCGTCCCCTTAGATGTGCTTTCCAAAAGGCCTCAGGCAGGACGATACTGATTTAAATAAAGAAAATTAGGCAAGTTTTTGCACTCGAGCTTCCCACACAACTAGGATTTGCCAAGCCTTTTGAGTCTAATCAGAACTACAATCACCAGCTTTATAAAGAGACTGACTCAGCGCGCGCGCACACTTCCAGACTCACCAGCGAGGGCTGATTTTTTGGCTGACCACAGCAAACTGCCTCCTGAGCCGGTCAGCCCAAGAGTCCATCTACCTGGAAGCCATCCATCCAGCAACACTGGGCTACTGTGCATCTGCATCGCTGTTTCACTTCATCACATGAAACACAAACCCATCGCTACAGGCATCGCAGTAACTGATACCGCACCGCTCAAGTCAATGGGAGCAAATCAGAAACTCTATAGAGTACATATGAATAATAATAGGTTTTTGTGTTTCCTTTCCCAAGTGCTGACAGTTTGGAGGGGTATTTTTCCCACCACCACCACTGCTGGACTAGAACCACATTAATTTCAGCGTGCCAAGGCAAGCTGTTTGAGAAGCTTTCACGGCACATTTGGCTTAATAATCCAGGGTGGGGTTTTGCGGTTTTGTTTTGAATTGTCCAAGATTCGACAAGAAAATGAAAATGAAGGTTCAGATGTATAACTCTTAGGAAAATTATATTTTCAGCAAAAGATGGCAAGGCCACATCTAAAAGCTTTAACAAAAAAATCAAATACCCTTTAAATCACCAGCAGCCTAAATAGCTTTGCCCTGGCTCTGTATGTAAAGTTTTATCAATTGGTAGTATACTGAGAAAGCCACGTTTTCTCCTTCAGTTTCACATTAATCTTGGGTCACAGTTAAAACACAACCCCGCATCAACTTTTTTCTCCCCCCATTCCCTATTCATAGCCACTGCTGTGTTGGCTGAAACATTTATGGCTAGGATGGAGCATTGACCAAGAGACCTACAAGGAACAAAAGCCTGCCAAGAGCCCAAAAGCAGCTCACCTTACAAAATCATCTAATCCCCAGCTCAGCTACTCCAGCAGCTCTACCAACCATTCCAGGGCATTAGCAAAAGCAGTGATTGTTTGCTACCAAGTCAACGAAATTCAGACTTTGTTTAACCTTTCCTGTCTCAGATTTAGACCAATATAAGAGGCAGCCCTCAAGTGCTACCAAGAGCATTCTATAATTCATACAATAGTTGAGTCACAGCAAACCAGCAGCCTGGCCAGGATAATGCACTGCTGAATGTACCTATATTTGCTTCTGCAAAGGGCTACAGTTTCCTTTTAATTATTCATAATGCTCTGCAACGTACTTGGATGTGTATACTGTACATACACATAGTAGATTTATTTGAGAAAATAACCACATCTCAGTAATTAGCTGATTGCAGTGCCCAAATGCTGCAGTTTTTAATGAGATGCTTTTTATGTGCATGGAGGTTTCTATTCTGTGTGTACACACAGATACACCCAGACACAAATAAACAAGGGCATGAGCTAAACAGTTTTAAACCAATACTGTCATAGAATGTTTGCACAGCCCTGTAATTCCCCAGTCATGTGCACATCTACACACAGGATTTATTTAGAGGCATGTCAAGCTAACAAATTTATTTGCTATCAGAAAATTTTATCCTACACTTACCTGGGGCTTAGACCCAGATTCAGCAACAATGATTCAGCTTAGAAAACTACACAGCTTTGAGCAAACAAAGAGCCTCACAAAGTCAAAGGAGCCGTCGCATTCCGATTACTTTGTCTGGATCGTGGCCTACAAGTCCAGTCCAACAAAGCCAAGCAAGCCTAAACCTGATGGCGTAAACTGAGCCCATCCGCTTCGCTGCAATTACCTGTGGCAATAAACACCACGGTCTAGGAAGCAGAGGCTTGCAGAAACAGGCCTCCAGAGAAACAACCAGCACCCTGAGGACTCCAGTCTCCGCTCCTTGTCCTTCCGTGGACTGTTCCAACAGCCCGGAAGTCGAGCAGCTCACAACCAGGTATTGGACACCAACGGTGCCATTGCCTGGCCCACAGATCCACCAGGATACCTGGATGGGCCCTGGGGAGTGAACTGCAGTGAGGGCAAAGTCACAGAGCTGAGGGTTAAGCCAACAGGAATACATGCTTCCTTCATTTTAAAGCAGATGCTTAAGGGTTTCTTGGGTTAAAGCCAGGATGATCCATATCTTATGAGATCAACCACCTCCACCAGTCTTAGATCAGAAATTTATATGGCCGTGTCAGTGATACCATCAGCCTAAAAGGACAGATTTTAGCTCAGGATACGGGTAGTCTGATGGATTTTACCAGTCTAGTCAAGATGCACAAGCCATTTCCAAAGCAAAAACCCACTGGTTTTGGAGCGTTTTCTTACCAATTTAAATGGTAAGAAGGCCATCCCTCTCTACCTGAAGGTGGACATTAGGAGACTAACACAACATTATTAAATAGATTTTAAGAAGTATATTGGGCTTGCAAGTAATGTCTCAAGAATAGTTATTTATTGTATAAATCATCTTAATTTTATTATCTGGGCCCCAATCCCATGGTCTAAACAAATTGAAAAAACAGTCCCACTAGGGACTATACATAATGGGGTCCATTACTCATACCAAATTGATTAAGCATCTTAGAAAGCCAATTAACAGAGAAAGTTTCCAAATTTCTCTAATCATGTATTTAAAAACTTAAAACAAAGACAGCAAGCAATTATAAATCATGCAGCCATACTCAGAAATTTGTATCATTTTAAAAAGCGGACCAGAATTCTAAGGAATAGCTCACTGCAATAGCCACTGAATTGATCACATTCCCTTCAGCGTCTTTTTTGAATAATACCTATCTAAGCATTTGACATTTGTCTTCCTAGTAAAAAAAAATTGCAAAATGCACTGCAAACAGACCTCAATCCCCTGTAAACTGATGTTCAGGGACATCACTTTATCGATGGGGTGCACCTCAGCTTACCAAAACAACCCAAGAAAACTTGCTTCCTTTTCCAGTGCACATCAGATTCCCCCAATCTGTGCATTTACCAAACTGCATAAACACAGAACCGGTGGTTTGATGCAATCAGCACAGTGCCATTTAAAGCACAGCACATCACAGCACCCTTTAAGTCTTTTTGGAAATACCTCTGCTGCTGAGCAGCACCAGCTTTCCACCAGTTGCTGCTCCACATGTTATTGCCAATCAGCTGCATTTGCTGTAGCGCATTCCAAAGTTTACTAATTAATCTCTGCACTAAACCTCACCGATGGCCGGTTGCCACTTGAAATGATCATCATCTTTTATTTAAAGACACAGAGACCCTATGGTCAAATTCAGACCTTATTTGTAAAAAAAAAAAAAAAAGTGTGCCAAATTTCAGATAATTAAATCCAGTATCAACCAGGGGTTTTCAAAAACTGGACAGAGGTAATTTTTAACAGTTTGAGGGCATTTATATCAGACATACTCAGTTATTTCAATGTTAATTGTCAGGAATCGGGTGCACTCTTGCTTTTTGAGCTTGGAGCTACATTCAGCAGAGAGTATGAGATGCAAACTACTGGAAAAGAGACCATTTATTTCTTGCAAAACAGCCTGGATGCTTTGAAGTCGTGTGTTTTAACGATTCCAGCTCATTGCTACATTTCAGATGAGGTTTTAAACACAGATTTCAGGCAGCCCAACCTCTCACACCATTGTTCCAGGCTGCTCCCATTCAGCCCTGAGTACTGGCTCCCTGACCTTCACAATGACCTCTACAAAAGCAGTTGTGCATTTTACTGTGGTGTAAATCCTCACAGACAAGTCGAACCTGTTCTTTTTGGCATCCAGCCCTTTAGATGAATACTCTGCGGAGATTTATTATGAAAGGGGAATGAAGGGGCATTATTGCACAACAGTCATCCCTCACATACAGCTAAGTTCCATCTCTTACAACTTCTGAAGACTTTTAAATAAACAGATCATCTTAATTACACAAATCCTTCTTGTTTCTCACCAATTTTCTGCAATTAAAATTTGCTGTCGTTTACAAAAAGGTAGACATGCCCAGAAAAAGGCATGTGTGCAAAGGTGTTTTACATTATTATTAATAAGTAATATTCATACTTCCTGCTACTATACACAAGGGATTAGTGTTTCCTAAGCACACCATTCACTGACTACACTGAAGTATTATTCCACATTGTAGCAACACACATTGCCCTAAAAGGGTCCATTAATTATTTTTGTAATGCCATGAAGCTGCTGCAGGATATTAGATTGTCTCCATAAGAAATACACTCCTACGGTAAAATGATGAATGGCGAAGTTTGCAGGTTTTTAATTAAATTTCAGAGCAGTAAGAATTCACAGAGTTATTTTCCATGGTTTTAACTTAATACTTCGTGTGACCTTATGCAAATAATTAAAACAAAATTCAAGATTCCATTAATCAAATAAAATAAAGGCATAAAAAAACTGTGAAAAGAGAAGATTTTATAAATTCAATGAATCTAAGTGGTCAGAGTAGTAACCCTGTCACTCACATCATCAACATTCTTTCAGGTTTTCCAAATGATCCTTCAGCAAAACATGCTCTCTTAGGGAAGGTGGGGAAACCAACATAAAAAAACCACCCAACCAAAGTTGCATTGATACTTCAACCCCAAAATCATGTTCAAACTAGCTTTAGTCACTTGGTATTAACTACAACAGAAGCATTTTGACTGAAGCACATATTCCCTGATCTAAATCTCTGAATTCCCCTCAAAAGCTCCCTTCCCCCAACATCAGCTGTCACAGACAATTGACAATGCACACACACACATACCTCCCACTGCCAAAATAAGGACCTGCTGTGTGTGTCTCTCCCTGTCACCCACAGGCGATGTCAGGTAGGGGTTCTCTCTCCCCTTCCTAAAAGCCTCAGATGGCCATTCCTCAACTTTCCTGCTCCTCCTTTTGTGCCAGCAAAACCAAAGACAACAGAATGCACAACAGCAAAAACCTCCCCATGCAAAAGCATAAGAAAATACACTCTCTTCCCACCTTTTCCAGCTCCAGACTGCACTTTCACAGCTCCAGAGCTGCAGGCAGAGGTTTTCCCAAACAGAATATGCAGCAGTGGTTTTTAACCTCTAAATTCAGTTCCCACCTGCAGGTCCAACTCTGCCACCTCCAGCACAGCCCACTCCTTCATTTCTTAGCCTGAGGCTACCAGTGAGACAGAGCAGAGATGGACTAAAGATAATAAAAGGTGAACCAGCATGGTCATACAGTGCTGTACTTAACAACAAAGATAAAGTATCTCCAGTTCTAAAGGGAGGCTTCTTCCTCCAGAAGAAATTCAACACTTTGAAAAGATGCAGTTGCTACATAGTTTGCCTCTTCATAAATACACTAAATAAGAATTAAAGAGCAGCTACATTTATACTTCGGTCTTCATGACAAACAGAATAACCCTGATACCACCAATATTTTATTCAGGGTCCTTTTTAAAAAAAAAAATCCAAAGGTTTTTCAGTCAGGTGATAGAGAGACTTAATGCTGAAGTTATACCTGGCAACTCAGTTACAGCTTAAGTTGGTAACACAAAACCTAAAAGCAACTAATGGCTAAATGGGTACAACACTCTTCAAGAGTATTTCTATTACTTTAAAAGTGACACATCTGTTTAATTTTTGTATTTCAAATTCACTTAACTGACAGACACAAAATAGGTTAAAAAGTAGCACAAAGCAAATGCTGTACATAACACTATCAATGCAACTGAACTGATGCAACATTAAGCTTTAGTGTAAACTGCACCTTAAGGGGATTGTGTTGTTTTGGGCTTTTTACCCCATGTTCCAAACAGATTTTAGAAGTGCCTGATATGATAAATTCTTGGCCTATCAGAATTCTACCTAAATTATCATGGGAATTCAATGTGGCATCATCCCATGAAAGGGCAGATTAAGGTGCCTAAGTGACACTGAATAGGTGAAGACAAAGAAAGGTTGAGGCTCCCATTGCAATCCCCTCTACATCCTCCCATCAGCTCTCCAGCCAAGCCCTCTTCCTCTCCCCCCCCCCAAGAAAAGGAAACCCTTATCATGTTTTCTTGTAAACAACAATGACAGTGGGGCATCCTCAGCGTGCAGGCACAGCCAGGATAGTGCCACCCTTCTGGAAAGGTAGAAAATTCTTCAAATATTTACTAACTGATTATTCAAACGTTGCTTGTCTGAACCCAAAAGGCCTGTCACAGGGAAGCATTACAAGCTGGCCATCTTTACATATAGTCTGGGATATATGTGATGTATGTGGCTTTTTTTTTTTATGCTAGTCATGTACACGTGTCCACAGGTACCCAAGCACAGGCAGCCCCAAGTCCTGGTGCCAAGGAGAGCTTAAGGATGGTGAGGATCAGGTGCCTACACAGATCCCCTTTGGATCTGTCAGCACACCTACCCAGCCCAGCCCAGCAGCTCCTGGTTCCTGGAGCACTGCCTCCAACTGTCTTGCAGACAATCATGTTTCTGTGATTCTCTCTCTGTGCTTTGGAGAAGAGAGTAATGCTCTATTTATTTCTGCCTCTCTTTCAAGAGATGAAACAGGAGAATGGACCTCAGACTTAAAAATACATGCTGCTTTCCTCCTGTGCACAGCCCTCACTTTTAACTTGTTTCTCCCTCCAAACCTACCTTTCCACCATCTTCCCGTTCCACACGCATCACCTTGAGAGGTACATCTGTGTCCTGCAGGATCTACCTCACTGGCCCAGAATAATACAAGAACCATTATTCTTACACAAAATCAGTGTTTTGTTTTCTGTGAATCACAGCAAATGTTGCAAGTTCCAGTCTCCTGGCCCCCATCCAGCTAATTTAGATAGATGGTTCCACATGTGCTCTCTGTCCTTCCATTTCCTGCCCATACCGCTGCACACATTTGTCTAAGTGAGTCAAAGCAGGTTTCTCTGTAGTTACAATATTCTTTAGTACTTTATATTCTAGAAAAGAAGTCTGCATAAAACACAACCTATTACCATGCTATTATCGACTTGGCAAGAGGCAGAGGATTTTTACTGCTCTGCCACACGTTCCACTGAACTATAACACATCTCACAAACTACGCCTGAGCCTCACACTTCCCCAAAACACAAGAGTTACCTGGGTAGCAACTATTTTCAGATGCAGCAAAACAACAAACTAAACTAGTCAATTGTCCACTTTAATACATGCTCTTATTGGGGTTTTTCTCCTTTAAAATAAAAGCCTCAACAAACCCAAAACATTTAAGAGGAATAAAGATAAGCCAAATTTTCAAAGACCAAGGTGCTTCTTCACAAGGATAATTTCTCTTTCATTATTAGCCAATGTTGTCAATATTCCTTTCCAGAGGCACCTTGACTGACACTCTGAGTTCACACTAGGTATATATGGGGACATTTACTTTTTGATGTACAATGCCGACTGCCTAAAACAAGATTCCTTTCTCCCACCCTCTGCACCTGAACAAACATTTTTAAGGAAAACCACTTCTGAAGTCTCCTTCTTGGTACAGAACGTTGTCTCTTTGATCCAAATATCTTTTGCTGCAAGTACCCTAGCACAATATGGATGCACCTTGGATGGTAATAATGACTATTTAAAACCAGGGCCCACAACAGTTCATTTGAAATACAGCTTCATTTTTAAATGTATTTTTAATTCACAAATGTGCTGTTTTAAAGCTCAAAAGTCAACTACACTGAGACCCTGTAGCAAACATTCATTTATTTGCTGTGTTCACTTAGGCAGGAGTTGAGGTGCAGAAATGTGGTACATGCACACGCAGCATGGCCTCAACCAACACACTGATGATTTTTTTCTTTGTAGGAAATTAATATATTAGTAAGGCTGATGTACCTTGGAACAGAGATTAACACAAAACAGAAGATGCTGTGGGAAAACACAAGCCCTGAATCCTACAACCCTGCCTACAGCCAGAACACTTGGTTAACCAGGTGTGGAGATGGTACATTTGAAACCCCTGCAGTCCTCAAAGACCAGACTTCTTACAGAGGAACTGAGCCAGACAGATGAGTACCAGAACCAAATCCTTCTGTCCTAGAGCTCCCCCATAATTCCCAATCTCATGCAGAACCCCCTCAGCCCTTCTCCCTAGACTCTCATCCCATGCACTCCCACCTGTCCTAAGTCTCCCCACTCAAAGCAATGGCACCATGTCTCCCCATGTTCCCTCCATCCATCTGATCAGCTGCCCTGTGCTTCCCCATCCCCCCAGCCCTGATCCCATGCTCTACCATGGCACCACTGCTGCTGCTGCCAGCACTTGGTACTGATTTCCCTGCCACGTTCTTCCAGCGACTACCTCCCGCTATGACCATCCCTTTGTCCTTCTCTTGGCTCTCCCTGCATGACCCTTGAAGTCTGGCAAGAATTTCAGAAAAGCCAGGTGTAGGCTGTGCTTACCCAAAATTTGTCTGAAGGTGGCCCTGAGAATAAGCATGGAACACAACACAGGCATCTGGGAGATCTTTCATCTGTGCTGCGAGAACAACGTCCTCCACGCCGGAAAACAGACTCCATTCATTGAGAAATGGAATAACCAGGAATAAAACCAGCCTGTGAGATAAGTCTGCACACACATGCCTGTCTTGCTCTCAAAGCAAGACAAACAGACACAGCCCAACCGGCCACTGACTCAGAGGAATCTGTAAAGATGTTATCCCAGCTCTGCCATTCCAGGTCACCAGCGCTCCTCCAGGTAAACAACGGAGAAGATGAAGGAATGACACAGAACTGCTTTGATCAGCAGCAACAGAAGAAAGGATTAGAAGAAAACATGTAATGTTCTCACAAATGCAGGCAAATGCTACGAATAAAAGGATCATGGCAAAAAGGTCACATATTTTTCTAGGTATATATACAAATTTACTACTTTAGCTTCCCTAAATGGATTCAAATCCTTCATCGAACTTACAACAATTCTTCAAATGTTCTTAATGCTCTCTTTAAAAGAATTTTCCTCTCTAAAAAGTCATCAGCTGATGAATGTCATTTCACATCTAGTCTGTAGAGTGGAGACAGTCTACCAACCATTTGCAGAAGAAATTAATGTTTTTATTGTTAAATGAAAATTAAGGCATCTGAACTATTTTTTTTTTATATCTAAATTCTAAAATATTTAGTTATGTGAAGTCCTCTTTAAAGAGCCATCTTCAGATAGTCATCTTCAAGTACATAATAACCTCCTACAAAAAAGCAAAGAACAACCTGCTCTTGGCACCTACCTAGGCAGAAAATGAACTTGTATCAGGTCAAGGAAACACACAGTTACTGAATTTCCCCCAAAATGTAAAAGCAAGGGCAGTAAGTGCTACCAGAGGCTGCCTGGGAGGCTGCAAAGCCTCCATCTCTGGAGGTCTTTAAGAACAGGTTAGACCAGTACCTGGCACGAAGTACCCCTGGCTCTGCCTCACAGTGGGGGGAAGGACCCCACGACCTCTCAAGACGCCCTCCCAGAACTACGATTAGACAATTCCACAAGGATCCACTGCAATTTTGGCACCAATGCTTCTCACTTTATTCATTTTGCTTCCGTGACTTAAAATTCCACGCTCACAGAGGAACTTTCCGCTCCCATTTTTTTAATACCATCTCTACCAAGACACAAGGAGTCTCCTCATACTCACACTTTTGGACAAGTTATTTCTTTCTGTTTCAGCCCAGCACTCCTTTCTGGTATGTTTACTTTTAAACAGTGCATCGAGCAGCGCCATTTAACAACTTTTTGCATCAAAAGTGTGGTTCAATAACTTTGCACCGCTCATTTAGCACGAACTCTTAAGATTTAACATTTATGATGTTTGCAACTCTTGGCCAAAGTATAGCATCAAAAGAGCATGTGTGCACTGAATTGTATCTTGTTAAAAAGAACAGCAGCACTGAAAAAAGTTATATTGGAACAATCTATAAATGTGTTTACATTATATGAATGATTTGCTGTTCCTTCACAAGGCATGTAGGAAGTCAGCACTTCTCAAATGTGTAAAGTATTTCCATGTGCTTAAAGCATGATCTTTCCAAAACAAACAATGATTGAGAAATTTTTTATTATTCTTTATTTCCCTGCCAGCTGTTTTGTTGGACTCTCCTCTCAGCCACCTTCTTTCTTTCAGTCAGATCTCTCCTTACTGCTCATAGTAACACCTACTCAAGCAATGGCATATTCAGAGCTATAAGACTCAGAAATAGGAGGATCTCAGGCTGATTTAAATGGCATTTTCCTTAGAACACTCTACAAAGTGTCTTTGTGCTATTGTAGCTAGTGGCAGGTCTGGCTGTTGCTTGGGATGGAATTTGAACATCCTACACTAGGGCCTGAAGCCCAGTTCCTGATGCTCTATCCCAGTGCCTGCTCCCACACAAGCAAGGAAGCAGCTGACAACCTGGCTGGACCCCTCCAGCAGTCTTCTCCCTACAAGCCTTCTCATGGGACCAAAACACTCTGTGTGAACAGAGATGTACCTCTGCAAACAGATGGTAAAGAGCTGGGCAAGCAAGTAAGCTCTTGGGCAACTCCATAAACCAAACAGGACACTTTAAAACCCAAACAAACAACCAAAAAAAAAAAAACCCTCAAAAAACCCCAAACCCTAAGAACAGTTTAATTCATAAAAGTGACAGCTAAAGCTCAGACCTGCTTCACTGCTGGCTACAGCCACTCTAACAAGTACATCACTTGTGCTGTTCACTCCTGTACAATTAACACTGTTGGCACTATTTCATTTACTAAATTCCAATCATTACAGCTGTGCAAACTTATGGGCCTGATTTGTATTTATACTAATATGTGTATATAAACATGTGCTGCTTTAGCCACGTAAAGGAGCCTTAAAGCAAATGAACAAATATTTATTTTAACAGAGCAGTATAAGAGAGACCAACCATAAAACAGAATCAGGTCAAGAAGTTCTGATTATGTCTGTCCACCAAACAGCTTAATTTCTGCTATGGCATCTTTCCTAAGGCATTTCAAACAGAAATCCTGCAGAGAGATATGGGGAGACATAGAACTGCATTTTCAAAATCCAGCCTCCTTTTCCAAGGCCATCACTGTGTAAATGAGGTGAGGGGAATAACAAATACCATCATTTACTTTTGTCCCTTTTTCTCCAGAAATACTTCTTACCCACATTAGGAAAAAAAAATTCATTAAGTCAACATAATGTGCTGAATGTTTACGTACTTTGATATAACAGTAATTATTTAGTAAGGCCAGAACCCAGTTAATGTTTTGGATTTCAGTCCGTGGGCTGGAGTGCAAAGGAAGCGTTCTGATGACAGATCACTTAAATAAAGTTTATCTGGCATACACTTCAAAACCAGAGTTCAAAAACTTAAGGCACAGTTCTGCATGTATGTGCTTGACTCTTAACAAAACATCTTTATATAAACAGAGGGCTAGGGACTTAGTATGACAAACGTATTTACTATTGCTAATCATTCTCCAACGTGCCACTCGGAAGTTGCAATCATATTGTATATATAAACCTATGAGATTTAAGTGAGCAGTATGTGGATCACAGAGCTCTGGATAATTTTTTAAAACCAGCATGTTAGTCCTAACCTGAGTTATATCATCCAGCATTTTTGGTGTCCCTCAGTTCATATGTTTGAATTCTATACCCACGTATTGTCAAAGACAGTGGAGATCCAGGAGCCACAGTTTCTTTCTCCTTTTTTCTTTTCAGAAATAGTATCCTTCTCAGCAGATCAATGCAGCGCTCATTGCTAAAAATAAGGCACTGTTATTGATGACAAAAATCCAAAGCTAAAGCAATACACAATATATACCATTACCAGGAATCAGGAAATGGTGCTTAGCAACTGCAGAATCCCACTTGTCACAGGGCAAGAATGCACAACCTCAAGAATCTCCACTCCAGGGAAGCTGCCTGGCAGGAATGCTCGTTCCCCGAGCACCCTCATTCAGAGACCTGCTGGAACACACTGTAGCTGCCCTCTGCCTGGGACATCTGGCTTACCTCTGCAAAGGGACTCAGCTTCATGGCACTGACAGCCAGCCCAGAGTGTCTGAGCACTGAGCTGGGACACAGCCACCACACACAGGCACCAAGACTGCGAGGGCAACGCAGCAGCCTCGTGGTACAGACCCACCTAATGCTCAGTGCCACTGGAAATTTTACCTTTACATGCATGCTCTCTAAACAAATACATCTATTCCGAAAGGATCAATACACCCAAACACACCAGCTCCTCTTGAAAGTAAGTGCTGTGATTTTGCTGTGATTCTAAACTACCAAGAGCTGTGAAAAGGAAAATATTCCACCCAGCTGTAAAAGAGAAATGTGCGCAGTACGAGCCAAACGAAGATTAAAAACAAAACACCAATTAAACTCAAAATGGCATAGATCTCAAAGAAATCAATTCCATCTGAAGAGTTCCAGCCTGAAGACAGACCAGCTGAGCTAACAGTGAAGGAGGGCTTGATTGACTGATTTATTTTTTTAACTTGAGGCAAAAGCTAAAAGCACTTAAAAAAAAAAAAAAAAGGAAACAAACCACCGCAACCCACACACCAAAACACACTACACGAAAACTGACAAACCAACCAACCAAACCAGAGCAGCAAGAGTCAGCAAAGCAAGGCTGAAAGGCTGAAACAGTCCCTAGACACACAGACAGGGTGGCAAAGCCCCCGTGGGAGCTGCAGAAAAGTTGTAGTCTAAACCACAGTGTGACATGCACCTCACTTACCTCAGAGTACCTGGCGTATGTCTAAGCAACTCTGAAGGAGCACAATTGATTAAAAAGATATTTTGACAGACTTTTTTTGCGTTTGGAACAGGATTTTGGATAATTGCTCCACAAGCTATAAAAGAAACAGACTGAAAAACAGGAGCAGCCGCTCAGGAGTTGTTTGCACAGGAAGCAATATTGCAGGAAAAGGCAATAATAAAGAACAGTTAATTTGACCTGAGCTGATGAGGTCAATGTTTTAAAAGAAATAGCTCCACATAACATAAAATAAGAATATTATTTCCCATCAGAATAGTACTGCAAGTGTAACGCTGCATGAAATCTATTCCCTGACACTTGTTATGTGCAGCTTAGTGCTAACACGCATTCCTGAGGTGTCCTAGACATCCTGTGTCTGACACAAATCCATTCCTCTGAAATACTGATTCTGTGACTGCTCCCTCCTGCAAGCTCTGGCTGCCCTAGACTGCACACTGCTCTCCCCAGCATTCAGCTGCTAATAAGCCAAAACTACAAGAACTGGAATAAATCCGGGTAACGTTCAGACCCACAAAGTTATATTTAACATCGCTGCTGTGATTTGGGCAAGGGAAGCAGTAGCTGGAGCAGATATTTCACTCTTAATTTGCTGCCATTCAGGGGTGCTGTTGACAGGAGATGGAGCCCGGCTCAGCGGAAGAGCCACGAGGTTAGGAATTCAGTAGGGCTGGATCCTATTCCTTCTTCCTCCGCTGCTCTGCCGTTTAATCCTGGGCGAGAACATCCCCTCCGGGCATCTGGTTCCCCTCCCTCCCTGACACATCTATTTACACTGCAGATTCAGAGGGGCAGAGACCATCTTGGTAATGACAAAGCATGTACAGCACTCTTCACTAATATTTCTATTAATAAATATTCCCACTGCTATTAAGTAATAAAACAAAAATGACGGCAGAAAATGAAAGGTCAATGACGTGTTACATTAATTCTGAGGCATTCAGGGACAAAATGCAAAAAGGCAAACTCTCCCATGTGGTAGCAGGCAAGAGGACACCTATGTTGTTTTCCTGAGTGTTTTGGCAATCCAATTAGAGGTAATTGGGTTTTTAACTACATGAGATTACTTCAAAAATACCATCACTAGAGGCAAAGTGTCCTGGGAGGCTGGGGGAAGGGAGAACAGGAACATTATACAACTGGAAGAAACAGAAAAGGGACAGCCTGAAACATGCTGGAGAGAGCATAAGCCTAAGGCACTCATTTCTTACAAATATGGAACTGGCTGGGCCATAGACTCAAAAGGTTCCATGTTCCCACACCAGTGAATTAAAGAGGAGTTAAATACGTCCACACTTCTATGCATTTTTAACCACAACGGCAACGTAAAGCACAGATCTACAAGCACCAAAAGGTTCCCACAGTCCTGTAAATGCCAGAGACATAAAAAGAAAACTGAATTCCTGTAACAAAATTAATTCCTGTTGCACTTGCAAACTGCCATTTTGTGTGCAATACATATGAGCACCTCTTTTACACCTCAAAATGAGCTTCACATTAAAGCTACCTCCAACCAGAAATGGTCACTCCATTCACCAAGAAACAGAGGAACGATTCTCTTACCAGACTTAGATTTGTTTGGCACCCCCTGATAAACCCTAGAAACACTGGAAACATCATTCATTCCTAACAACCTTTGCTCTTTTTGACAGCTACTAAAATCTGAAGTACCAGAATTGACAGGAAATAGCATTTTTAGCACTACTGCAGTGATTGCTACTTTTGTGGCTTTACACAGACTTGAGATCAAATAAGACTGTTTCAAATATTCAGATATGCTTAAAGTGTATTTCTTAATATGATGACCATGATAAGGAGAAAGCTCCAAAGCACTTCCTTCCCCCCACTCACAGAGGTAAATCAAACTGATCGACTTGGAAGGTAAACTTGGTGCACAGAAGATATAATTTACTGAAAGAGTTAAATAGCAGACTAGAGAGACAAACCCTGCTTCCACTTCAAAGGAGAAAAAAAAGAAGGAATTTAACAAAAGGAAAAGTGAAGGAGGCCCTGTCCCCATGAACTAATTGTCTGTCTTGTGCTATAGGGGATGCTCTTGCTTAGCTTACAAGTGAAAGACATTCCCTCCTCCCCCTGCATGCAGAGGAACTCACAGCACTAATATGACACCTTAAATGAGCCAACTTCCTTGAGCATTGCCCAGGAGACTAGAATGGACATGCCTCCTAATTCAGACACCCAGAAACATGTCCAATTAGCAGCCAGGCAGAACAGCATCTCTGATCAAGGCCTTCCTAGGAAAAACACTCATGTTCAAGCCGGAAAAAAACCCAAACCCGTGGATTGCCACAACTGGCACACTTTTATAGCCTTTGTGTAAACACCAGCTTTGGATTAGCCAGCATCTCAGCTAGCTCTATCTGGATTCCTTTCTTTTGAAACAAAATTAAGGAAAACACCCACCAGAAAAGGTCAGTGACCAAACTACAAGGAAAATCTAAAAGCACGGGAGAAGAATGTACACAGTGATTCATTAAATGTGCGCTGCCGAAACTCTGACAGCGAGAGGAGGCTTTTCCCAGAAATATACCGAATGAGCGGAACTGTTGAGCCAAACAGAGCACTAAGCTCTGCCAGGAGAGGTTTAGGTTGGATATTAGGAAGAAATTTTTTTACAGAGAGAGTAATCAGACATTGGAATGGGCTGCCCAGGGAGGTGGTGGATTCACCCTCCCTGGAGGTTTTTAAGACGAGACTGGATGTGGCATCAGTGCCATGGTCTGGGAACCACAGCGATGTCGGATCAAGGGTTGGACTTGATGATCTCAGAGGTCTTTTCCAACCCAGTAGATTTTATGATTCTATGATTAATTAGAACTATATTTCTTAAGAAATTCTCAGTACTCCCCTAGAGCTGCCCCTACCAATACAGGTGGTGAGAACCCCAACGGTTTAGACAGGAGCAAAGCCAGAGCAACTATAAAGAGCACAACGAAAGCTCCACCTACTCCACGTGTACACCTACACAAAACTAATGGACTGGGCATCTCAGGTTCTTAGAAAAACACTCAGTTTGGAAAATACACTTATCAATAAGGTGAGTATCCAGGTGTGGATTCACCTTACACTGTCACCAGAATACACCATCAGGGATCACCAACCCCACCAAATCATGTGCAGTATTGCTTGTTACAAAACTAACTGCTCTGCACCCAGCAATTTGCGTTTGACTACAATAACTTTCCAAGACACACCCCAACCCTAATCTGGAAACATCAAGAATCAGATATTTTGTTGCATTCCAGACTCAGTTTTAACAGTGAAGCCAATTAACCGGCAGAGCATTGTGAACTTTAGGTCTCACTCATTCCTTCAGTTCCTATTTAGATCCCATTTGTTTAACTAAGGTGACTGGATCTCACTGCATTTATGGCTGCACTGCTCAGATTTGGCATGTTCTGTGTGAAGGAGGTACTGTAAATTGAGTCATACCTTCTCCCAAACCAGAGGCAGATGACAGTAGAAAGTAGATCTTTCTGCCTTTGAATGGACTTTTGTTCATTTTGTGTTCTGATTTTTGCACTCAAAATGCAGTCAGCAGAACTCTCCAATCTGTGGCTCTTCCCAACACTGCATTCAGAAGGACAAGTCCTTTCCTTTTTATTGCTGGGTTATTCACATACCCAAGGTCCACCCAGCACATGCTGTGACGAAGGGTCAAACTGCTTTACTTGCTTAGCTAAACTTCCAAATCCTCTTCACAATGCCTGTTATTTACCCTCCTATTTATAATTTTGTATTTAGCCATATTAGAACACATTCATTCAAATGAGGCCAGCTTGTCAAAGCAGCCCCATAAACTGCCAATTTGCATACCATCCACAGCAATTCAACATCTGCTTCCAAGCACTGAGCTGTGTCCTAGCAGAACACCCACAGAATATTCTCATGCTAGGGAACCAACTACTTTAAAAATTACAATTAAGCCACTTAATACATTTATTGTCCAGAATCTCAATATTGTTATTATTGTGTAATATAATCTCTATATACTTCTAAAAATTGGTGTGATGTAATACCTAAATCAAGCCCCCTGTACAGAAAATATGCACACATTCACCTTTCTCAACAAAACCTCTAATTTTATCAGTGTAAAACTTTTGTTTGATGCAATCCATTTTCCATAAATAGTAGTCACCAACTTGAAATACTCCTATCCTTAACTTTATTGTTAAAAACATTAGTAGAAATAAATACAGTTAAATTGTTTGTTTTTAATTTAGGACTAAGCTCAATCAGGGTGAGGCATTTTTTTGTTTTCTGGGACTGAACAAATTAAATTAGTTATTTATTCACATTTTCTGAACACTGGTATAGTAACAATTAGTTATCTGATGTATCCTCTATTATTCCAAATGCTAAGATTTCAATGTCGTGCTGCTAGAGATCTCTTCATCCAAGACTTTAACTGTTCCCAGATGAAGTGTACTTAAGGCTGCAGATCTCAAGATGTCCACTACCATATACAGCATTTAATATTAATTCATAAATGCATTAGAAAATACTTCCACTGCCCTTATCATGTAACGTAAGGTTATCTTCTTTTTCCAAGGAGAAAGGCCACAGCAAGAAGAAGTACAGGCACTCAATTGGAGTATTTTTAAACAGAACAACAAATATTTTCTATCCACTGGTTTTCCTACACAAACAGAAAATATCCCACAAACCATATCAATCTCCCCCAGATTCTTAGATTTTAAAAGAAATTGGAAGAAGATCAATTTATAGAACAGGAAAACAAAACAATCCACACAGCTTTGCAAAAGCTGGCACCACTTTTGGAAAAATGAGCTGCAAATGCTTCTACACTGCGAACACTTTGGCAGATAATGAACACAGTATAAATATTCCTGGCAAAAATAAATTGACTGCTGATAGGAAACTAATTTAATGCAAAGGTTTTTGCTTTGCTGCCTTGGGTATTGAGAAGGGTGGAGAGGGTTGGTTATTTTTAAGACATCGTTTACCACTATCAGTTCTAAAATACAAAGTCTAAAATATGCAGGGATTTAAAAGAATACAAAACAGAAGACCAGTAAGGTGCAGAAAAGATCAGTAACTCATGCTCCCACCTCCAGCTTTACATTTACACACAGAGGCTTCAGCTGCCACCGTAGCAGTGACACATTTGCAAAAGTACTTGTTGCTTCCCAGAGCCAAATAACAACGAAAATAATGTCCTTAACCTTGGCATAATTATCTAGATTGGGAGTTTCATACTCACAGATTGCTCCAGTGCTTAAGAAAATCTGAAAAAAGTGAAGCCTATTCTTGAACTTCCAAAATTTCAACTTCCAGAATTGGTACAGAAACAAGAAAAATAATTCAAAGACACCAAGATTTTGCAAAGAGAGAGGTATAGCTTGTTTTTTGACAACTGTGCAATGAAAATGTTTCATATATTTGTGATGAGTCTCAGTATTCCAACTAGTGGAACGATGAAATTCTTCGATTAATTCCTAATTACTTACTTAATTGGAAGAGAACAGGGTATTTAACATAATATGCAACTCAGGTTTAAATAACCTCTGAATTTCTTACGAGGAAACCCTTGGCCTTTTGAAAGGCGTTAAAAGAAGAAACAAGCAAGTCTTACCATTTTGATGCCAGTGGAAAACGTGACTGGTTTGACAGGTTTGGGTTTTTCCAGTTGCATTTCTAGCTGAGTAGATCTGTCCTTATGCTGAGCTAAAAGCAGTGAAGCAGGAAGATCAGAGCTCTCCTGTAAACACACGAGGAACAAATTTGAATGCTAAACCAAAACAAATATTAATTAACACTACATATTCTTCAAAACTGCAAGCTGTGTCTGCAAGGCCATCACTAGGAGAGCAGTGTAATGCCAAGAATCCTTTAAGAAACAGTTCGCAGAAAAAGATCATTTTCAGTAATAAGAAAAAGCTGCAGCAACCCCATAAATCAGAGCAACCTGCAAACAACCATTTTTATAGAATCCACATTAAAGACAATATAACAGGCTCCTTATTCCAAGTGGTCAATGCAACTATATTTATTAAAATAAAAAAAAAAAATTAGAACTTAATCAGAGAAGGAATAATACCAAGTAGTATAACTTGGATCAGATGTTTATCTAAGACACATTCTTTCTACCAATGAACTCAGACCAGTTTGAAATTGTTTCCCATTAGATTTCACCTGAGGCCGTTTGGAAATGATCCTTGCTCTGCTCTGCACAATGGCACTATTGTAAGTGCAACCAACAGCATATTTATTTTCTCCTTCAGCAACTTATTTTTAGGGAAGTCAGCCAATTTTTTTTTTAAAAAATATATATATAAAGTAGTAAAATGAATAATTAAGCAAATGAACTACTTAAACTCTCAGGACGAAATGATTATTAACATACATATATGTAACTGCATTCCTGAGAGGGTCAGGAAATTATTGGCTAAGTAATTTTCTAAGAGGCTAATGCAACTATCCACAGAGAAATCCTTGAGAATTCCTGGCTAGAACTGCCATAAAGTTGAGAGCAGGGAAGAAGTTCAGATGGATTCTTCCTGAACTGCTCTAGTGCAGTATTTTATTCCTAAGGCCCTCAAACATCACATACACTTGTTTCAAAAACGAAGTAAACACCGAACTATGAAACCATATTTGTTACTCACAAAACTTCATTAACTGGACTGTGATTTTTTTACTTAGTTCAAGGCAAGAAGTTGGATGTTTTTAATGCCATGACATGTTTTGCTGTTTTCATGGTATCCAAGAAAAATCTTCTGAAGTGATCACGAAGAACAGTCACATTATACACTGACTTTTCACATCACTTACCAGTCCTTTTTCCTCTCTATTTTTTGTTACACTCCCTTTATCTAACAAGCAGATTGCAAGTTAAAAGTAGAAAAACCTCACATGGCAAAATCTGCTCCAGAATTACAAACAGAACAACTAACACACATAATCCTACTCACATTTCTGTGATTAACTGGGAGGAGGAGAGGGAAGATGCTAAAAACCTAAACTGTAGTAAGTGACAGTAAGAGACATCTAATTTCTACAGAACTTGAAGAAAACTTGGACCACAAATGCAACAGTTTACAGTCTGCTTCTTCCAAGAGTTGTACATCTCTAAACACCACACAGCAGCATATGCTGCCAGCTGCCAGAGGTTAAGGATGCAGAATTCCTGTAATCATCAGATCTAACATGTTGGGGGAGAAGGGAAAAGTGGGAAGAGATCTCTGGTTCATTTTGTCCTCTCATATTCCTCAAACACTCACTGCATTTCTAACAAAATAACTCAAGGAAGCCAATTTCGCACCAACTTCTCAAGAGTTCTCACAATGCCCAGTAACCAGATTACACAACTGTGGGAAACCCACACCGTGCCAGCAAGGCACCACATCCTGATTGTTTGTCCTTCTGAGTGCACACAGAGCCCTTCTGTTAACTATTAACACACGTGAAAGTTCCAATGCTGTGAGCGTTTACCCACAGCCGCAATTTTCTGTATGGGAAAACAAACTGTGCAACAGTATGAACAAAGCTGTTTGTAGGCAACAATGGCTGAAAGATCGGTCTCAAAGCCCACAAGGTTCTGGTAAAAGTGTGGATATGGTGTCTTTAAGGCACCTTGCTGTTTGCTTGGCTCCAAGCTATGCCACAGCTCAGGGAAAACCTGCCTCTCTGCCACGTGCTGCAATCTCATTTTGCTCGTGGCTGGGAAGTGTCCACTTGAAGACGAGAGTGCAAGTCCCACAACACACAAGACATCTAAGAGCAGATCGAGAATCCTCTGTATATATGTGAGAGAGTTTATGCAGCAAATAAAGAAAATGCCTTCAATCTTCCAATAACATATAAAATGCATTTGAGACTACAAGTCTAAATTACGACAAGGTGCTGTGCTTTTAAAGTGAGAGGTCTTATTGTAAAAGACGTCACTTAAAGTGAAGATACTATAGCATCTAATTTAGTACTGGAGTGCAAAACAAGTACAGGACCAAACTGCTCTTCCAGTGGCCTGCAAAACTTGAGCCTCCACAATGCCTTGGTCACCTCTCCACCAAGTGACACCAGCTTTCCCCTCCCTGTTCCCAGCCAAGGATGGGTTCATGGAGCCTTGGCCCCAGGTCCAGTCCTTTCTGTAAGAGCTGCTGCACTCCCCAGGCTGGTCAAAAACCAGAGCCTGCTGCACAACACTTTAAATACCAAACATTTCTGTGCCTTTTTCCCTGCCTCTGGACTACCTAAATTACAGGCTCTTTGAAAATGGCACAGCATTCTCAAGCACTTTTGCAAACAACTGAGACCTTTACTCCCTACAAAACCACCACAAATAACACATATAATGACTTGGACCACCAAGATGATTAGAGGGAAGGAGCACCTCTCCTACGAGAAAAGGCTGAGAGAATGGGGATAGTTCAGCCTGGAAAAGAGAAGGCTTTGTGGTGACCTAATTGCAGCCTTACAGTACCTGAAGGGAGCCTACAAGAAAGATGAAGACTATTTACAAGGGCCTGGAGTGACAAGACAGGGGAAATGGCTTTAAACTGAGAGAAAGTAGGTTTAGATTAGATATTAGAAAGAAATTCTTTACTGTGAGGGTGGTAAAACACTGGCACAGGTTGCCCACAGAAGCTGTGGATGCCCCATCCCTGGAATTGTTCAAGGCCAGGGTGGATGGAGCTCTGAGCAATCTGGGATAGTGGAATGTTCCCTGCCCATGGCAAGGAGGGTTGGAACAAGGTGGTCTTTAAGAACCCTTCCAATACAAGCATTTCTATGATTCTATGAGATTCACAGCTTCTTAGGATTTCAGCACCAAAGGAGGAAGAGGAAAGACCCAGTATCTCAACCTGCACCACACACAAAAAATTTGTCTTAAATTTTCTCTTGCTGTCCAGTGGCAAGGACAATCCTGGAAAAAAATTACCAAGACCTAGGAGATCTGGGCTGTAGGTTGCCCACACCAGGTGATCCATCCAAAAGAGAAGATTCAAAACCAATGGGTGAAATGTCAACTTCTCACCTTCCTCTGCACTCACAATCCTGTTGAGTCAGTGCTTTTGCCACTGGTATCTCTGTAGCCAGAAATTAATCTTTGTTGGTTTAGCAAAGAACCACCGACCTTAGATACAAGATCATTTTTTTACACCTGATTCTTTACACTATTAATGTTTATGTTTGGCTTTTGCTGCATTTCTTAATTAAGTTTTACTTACGATCAGCTTCATTTTCAGATTTGCAGCACAGCATTAGAGGGACTTCAGAGACCATAGGAAATGTTTATTTGTTTAACAACTGCTGGTTTTCCAGAGACTTTATAAGTCATTACACAAACACTTCAGTGTTGGTTTTATAAAGCTTTAGTATTACAAAACAAGTTTTGGCTCAAATTTAAGTTGACAGTGCCCCTTCAGAAACAGACATACAACTTGAAACTGCTCAGTTTCCTTTCTCAGCCTTTAAAAATCACCTTTATGTTGTTTTTAGAATATTAAGATATGTTTTAATAGCAATACATATGCAATCACAGTTAAAACTACCTATTTTAGTCATGTTTTAAGGATTATTTATAACCATTCTTTCTGAAAGCCATCTGGTGAAGGTTTCCAGTAAAACCTACTACTGTGTTAAAAAAAATAATAATAAAACAACCAAACACACATCACTGTCAGTTAAGAGTGTGTTTTAGAACAGGATTTAAGTAAGTCAGAAACCAGTTCAGAACCATATTCTGAGAAATTAAATTCAAATTCATAGTGGAGTTTTTATTAATTGATCCACTATTCCTAATTGTGTGAACTGTAAGTCCATTTACCTTTGAAGTGAAAATAGATTGCTGGATGCAAAGTTACAGACTTTGGGAATTTTCAAAGAACCTTTCTGCTCATCTCTGGTTTTGTCTACCAAAAATGAAACACCAGCTCCTTTCAGGAAAACCAATGACAGGTTGCCAGAACCCCTGGCTTGGAAAAAGGCAACTCTTCAAGAGGCCCTAAAACTTCTAAATTACACTTCTATCCTCTCTCCTCATGTCAGTGCCTTCTGCACTGGCTCAGAGAGGAACTCTGCTTTTTCAGGAAAAGTAGAAAAGCATCTGTATCTTCAGTATAAACTGAGATTACAAAGCAGGAATTAACACTTTATTAGTGTGAGATGCACTGAAACAAGACAGAAATTCTGATTTATCTGATTTAAACATACCAAACAGCTTTAAACAACACTGAATAGATGAACACCTGTGTGTATGGATACATACTTCTTTTTTCTGCATTCCTTCAAGGAAATGTGTTACTGCACAGAGACTGTCCTCACAGGTGTTAGAGGACATGATTCTCTGTGTGTGCACGTCTGTGCACACATACTTATATTGAAAATACTGCTTAAATAACACATTTATTGAGCTTCTCTATGGCCACACTTCATTGCATTTCAGATGCAGAATCAGTAGTATTAACAGAGTTTAGTATTACAGAGTATTAACAGAGTTTCCAGGAGTAGCTTGAGTTCTTCTCCATTTGTCTGTACACCCCTCAAATGAACTCAAGCTTCGTTCACTTCAAAAGGAGCAACTCATACATGAGAAGCTGGAGTAAGAGAACAGGACACACTCAAGGCAAGAATCTTTTCCTTTTAGTAGTTTTTGAATAAGAAGAGACCACTTATCATTTAGGTGCCCTGACCCATAAAGGGCTGACCAATGCTCAAATAACTCCTGAGGTTACTGCCCCCTGCTCTCCATCTCCATTGCAGAGGTGGCTGAGCTCATAAAGTAGCTCCTAATGACCATTTTGCTTCAACACACCAGACTATCAACCAGTATTCAGAACTGCTTAACAAGTCAACAGTGGGAGAGTCCAACTGAGCTTACAAATCCCAGATGCACTGTTCATCCAGCCCTTAGCTTAACAAAACCAGAGTTGTTTGCAACATTGAAATGAATAACACAAAATGTGCAAGACAGGGAAATAGGGGTAGTTGGTCAATGGTGGGGAATTAACACGTGATAGAGATAAATGTCAGTGTACTGCTACCCTGGTTTTGTTACTCACCAGATCATCCAGGAGTGCCTGTTTATTCTTCCTTTTTATCATCTGCTGTAGCTGTTCTTCCTTCTGTATGAACAGTCTCCTTTGTTCGCTTTCCTGTCGCTCTACCTCCAGAGCCTCCTCCAGCTCTTCCTGCTCCCGTGTCTGAAAGGGAAATCAGAAATGGGCTCACAGCAAGCCCAGAGCTCCACTGTCTGCCAAAGGACCCAGGGCAGGCCACGCAAGAGGAAGGCAGCCAAATTTTATCTTTTAAAGTAAAATTTTTAGGTAGAATTTTAAGATGATTATGGTTGATTATTCTACCTCCTCTTATTGTCCAGTGTGGAGTTAGATTTTTAACTTGCTGCTCTCTGCAGTTTGGATCCAACTCTTTTAAAAGTTAGAAAATGACAACGGCATTTCCTTATATCTTCACCCTAAAAGGAACCCTTCTTTATTCCCACACATCTGACAACCCAAGTGATATAAGTAGGGTGACCAAAAACATAATCCCAAAATACTGTTCCTGATCGTCCCCTCCATCAGCTGCATCTTCTGTGCAAAGCACATTCTGTGCTTATCAGTGGTGCAGAAGAAAAATAAGAAATTACAAATAGGTGAATATTAATAGAGAAGCCTGTAAGTTAAAACATTTAAGCATGAACTGTAAAAAAAGTCACAGAAAATTAGGAATTTTTCCTATAACCTGGATTGCAGCCATGTGACATGAGACGAAACGAAAGATTATTAGTAAAAAATTACTAGTTTTTGTTACAGTCTGTTTCTTGACAAGTCTTCTTTTAACCTGTAAACTATTAAGTTATCTGCATTTGAAAATCACAGTGAAATTAAAAACCAGAAGAGGGCTCAGTGACAGGGGAAAACAAAAAGGATTTTATAAGGAAGAGGGAATCAAAAGAACATCAGTTTTGTTGCAAGAAGGTAAAAACATACAGGAAACACTTTCCAAAACTTCCCCACCAAAAAGACTAAAGCGAAGGGAGATGCAGTAAAAACACCGAGATAATTAAAATTTTATAAAACTTAAATGGACGATTTATCGATGGACGCAGTTTCAGGAAAAGATCATTGCAGCCAAGAGCTCAGTAAAGTTTGTTCCAATCATAAAGTTCTCTCATAAAGCACAGCAATCTGATACTGGCCACGACAGATCAAGCCAATGGGTCCCAGCAAGGCCCAGTATCTCCTGGATGCAAGAGCTGACAGATCTCGTCACCTGTCACCGAGCCAACAGGAGTTGCTTCCATTCCATTGTGAGCAGTGACACTGGTAAAACGCTGGTCACCAACCAGTGACCATCTGGAACTGGCTTCTCTTTGCATTGAATGAAAGGAAAAAACCAAAGCAAGAAAATCCCCACGTTGCAAACTGAGGTTGTTTCTGAGAATTAAGGGATTTAGTTTATTCAGTCGACAGAACTGAAGAGCTCAGGGATGTCTTTAAGACATTCCAAGGCTATTCCACGTTTATGTCTGAAGACTGCCTGGAATTTGCACTGGAACAGAAGAAAACTTGTAGGGAAGTGGTGACAGACCCAGACCGAAGAATCAGCCCAGAAAAATTATAGTCAGAAATAAGTAAACTGATATACAAATCTAAACCAGACCACACTACAGGAAAATGGAAGAATTATCACATGTCAGATCAAATTCTTTCTGAAAGGAAGACCAAGCAGAACAGTAAAACAGAAGAGAGAGGAGTTCAATAGGCAGCAAGGGTTGTATCCAGCCTAAAGATAATCTAAACACAGTCCTGATATCTGAAGAAAAAGATGACAGTGAAGCCTGGAGTAAACTCAAGAAGACAAGTGGAAGAAGTAAATAAAAAGTGTAATAATGTTTCATCACATTCAGGAAAGGACAATCAAGAAAACATGCACATTCACATCACAGAACTTAGACAAAACTATTTCAAGACTGCACAAAGCAGTAAATGAAATTAAATATCTAGTGACAAAGTAGGAAGGAAAAGGTTACCCCATGACTGGAGAACTGCAGGTATTTAAGGAAGAAGGCATGTTTGGGAAAGCTGTAGTTCATTCCAAGTGTAAGGCTTTTTAAAAATAACTAGTGCACATAAATATCTATATATAAAAATCAATTTATAATGACAAGAACTTATATAGTTTTTCACATTTTTCTTTTCCTAACCTGGCTACCTAAAGTTTTTCCTTGCATGGTCCTGCATCAAACTTACACATATAATAGATGGGTTAGTACAAAAGTAGCAAAGTCATTAGGAACTGGCTACAAAGATGACAAATATGGCTTGTACTGACAGGAGAACAAACAGTTATTCAAATCCTGAGGTGACTTATTCAGTAACTTAATATTTTGGTTTGCAAGAATGACAAGCTCACAAAGACAAAAGTAGCAAAAGTGAGATCAAAATAACTTAGAAGGCCACGGATTTGGGGACATTAATTTGCGAGTTAGAAACCAAAGAAGATGCACTGACAACTACTGACTGTGAACCTTCCACATGACAGTGCTACAAGAGCATAGTTTTAGGATCATGTCAATGTATTTCCAACAGAGGTGGAAAACAGGCGTTTCTTTACAAGAGGCATTAAGATCTCAGCTGCAATACTGCATTCAACTCTGGTCCCTTCTGCTTCCCAAACACAAATTCAAACTGGAACAGGCAAAGGCTAACAAAAACACCACGAGGGACAGAAAATATCTATATTCCTCAGAAGCAAGCTGTTACAATGGACAGAAAAATTTACATCAGTCCAAGAATGAAGGGACAATGACTGGCTGGAAGAGGTTTAGGAAAAAAAATGTTTGGACACTTTTTACCACGTATGGAGCTAAGACATTCCAAAACCTGCCAAGAAGAGTTAGAGAGGGAAAGCAACCCTTCAGTTTTTAGGAGAGGGTTAAATTTATGGGCAATATCGTGCAGTTTTTGTAATAGCCGCTGTGTCAAGTCTATTATTATGTTTTGATTGTCGAAAAAGAAATGTTGAATGTTTCAAATGATGAAAAAGAAATAAAAGAGAAACGTCTCCAGATCTCCAGTGAGTCTGGATTCACACAGGCTTGCCCAGCTGCCACCAGCCAGCCTCCAGCACAGCAGGACTGTACAGTACAGAACACAGGAGGCCCTGGGGGCCTTGGTGGGCACAGGGTGTTATGGTGTTGCCTGACAGGGTCACACAGCTCCTGCACGGGCTGTCTGAGAGTCACCTCCACGAGGGGAAGGTGGGCTGCAGGCAAAGCACACTGCTAACAGAGTGACCCTCGAGGTTGCAGCTACATTGTAAAAGAAGATGTGAAGCCAAAGCTTTGGCAGGTCTCTTCAGGCTCTGAAGCATAGGATATTGCACAGTGTCAGAGACAGGATAACAGATCAGAGATGGACCCCTAGGGAAATTTCCCTGCCTTTAAAAGGAAGAGGTTCAAACAAACATTTTTCAGATTCCAATCTCCTCCTGTGAAATCCTAGAGCTAAAGAAATCACTCAGAGTTTTGCCACAGACTTCAGGGGAGCGAGGATTTCACCCCTACTGATTTGAAAGCAAGTCCTTAGTGCAACTGCAATACAAACACAAAACCTTGTTATGTCACACTCTGGGCAGACATTTTGCTTCAAGAACCGATAACAGTGTGTATTTTTATACTGAAAAAATATTTAGCAGATTAAACTTGTCTTACAGGAATAAATGCTTGCAAGTTTATTTTAAAGAGCCAAAAGATATCTGAGCCGTATTTTAATGAATGAATCTTCAACAAACCATGTGTTTTGCATACAGATCATATATACAATATTCCTGACGTTACTGTTATCAGCTCTTGAACAAGAGTTCTAATGTTTGTTTCAACATCTTTCATTCTGAATTTTGCATAAACCAGACCTGCGCTTTCCCTCAATTTTACAACTCTCTCCTGGGAGCTTCCTAATGTCTGCATCTGGATTCCTTTTTTCCTTCGGATGAGAAAGGAACGATTGTCCTGGTATAGGAATGAACTTCATCTCTCCTGGATATTGTCCAACGACACTGCCAGCACACATGCAGTGGTGATGTATTAGACACAGGCTTTACTGCCTGTCCCTCCTTTCAAGCTCTTCCCATAACTACATTTCAGCTATCAAACTAAATACTGAAACAGAAAGAGAAATCTGCATAGTGCCTTTAGCTTTGTTTTTAAGGCACCACAGAAAGTACTTCACAAATCCTTTAATTCTTCAACTAATGAATAAAAATTGCAGAGGAGAAAAGTTAACTAACCAGTTTTAACTTATTCTTCTGAATGACTTCTTTGTTATCCTTTTGGTACAGTTCCATTTTCTTTTTGGTGTTCTCCAAGTCCACATTGTTGGTCAAGTTAAACACTACATAAAGACAGAAAGTAAAAGTATTTAGGTCAGCGTGCATGACTATGGCAAAGAAATACTACTCTTATGTTCTCTATCCCTTCTAGCACCAGATATAAACATTGCAGTAACAGAATCTACTTAAACGTGCTCAGTAAAGACAGACACAATCTGCTAAGTCATTGCAAACTTCAAGAGAAGCCAGCAGAGTTCCTTTAGGTTTACACATTTGTAGGAGAATAAAATCTGAGTCTTGCATCCTCTTTTGTGATACTGATCATGTTATTCATAAAACATTGACCTTTCCAAGTAGCAGTTACAGCTAAGAACACAGTGATTCCTGTAAAATTAAATTACACCAAACACATACATATTAAGACAAAGTTAGAAATAAGTCATTCTATTTCATAAAATTATCTAATGCACAAAGACTAGTCACAGATTGTTTGAATTTTCAGGTATACACAAAAAATTCACATTGCTTGATAACTTAAAAGGCACCAATGTGCAATTATCTTTATTGGGAGGAATCTACAGATGCTTCCAGATTAATAGGTTAACTGACATTCTTTTGATGTCTCCCAATGGTGACAGAGTATACCTCATGTCATCATGAGCAAGGGGGGTTGGCCAGCAAGTTCCACAGTTTAGCACAACATTCCCAATTATCTACACATGGCACAGAAGATATCTCAAGAAATTGAACAGTGTCTATAATCAACAGCTTGAAAGATGCAGATGGTTTGGATAATTAGTAATTTGATACAATTCCTGAGCCTTTCACCTCTAGGTCACTGGTTCAGTTGAGGGTCAAGTGAATTCCAACTGAGAGCTGCTATCACTGGGAAGTTGCTCGGTGATCACCATCCAGAGTGGATGCTGGGCTCATGCCCATGGCCTTAGAGCTACTGAACACTCACAACACACAGCACTCAAAGCCTCCAAGAGTTTTGTCAAGAGCAGTGAAGAAATTTGCACTGCTGTTGATAAATCCTTCACAAGCAAACAACCACGTAGTGACTGCGCTCAGTCAGATCCTGAGGAAGGGAAGGAGGTTCTTGTGAACACACCAGCACAGGACTTGGAAGATTTGAGTCCAGGTCTCTCTTCCTAGGCTTTCAGGTAACCAGGGCCAAAAGATCCCTGGGCACTTGCACCACTGCCAAGTCATTTGTACCAGTAAGGTTGCTAGAGAGGAACAGAAGGAAGCAGCATGAAGTCTCTTGTTACTCATCAGGATAGCTCACATCTCAGTTTGGGAAAGATTATATCCCTTCTTTCATCCTCTCCACAGCTAACACGGTAGAAATGTGCATTAGGAGGGTTCTAGGCAAACCAAACCATGAACAGCCTTGACTGGCAAACCAGTTGAGAGCAGCAAAGGAAACGTCAAGAATTCAAAGTCAGGGAATAAATGGGGACAGGGGAAAAAGCAAGGAAATGCTACAGTTGTAGGATACAGCTCAGTTCTACAAACCCAGTTGTACAGCCAAAAGGGGTACTCCTGCTCCTAGGTGCCTCCTCCCAGGCACAGCCTTCATTCTTTCCCCTGCTCTGACTCCACAACACCCCTGGATGCTTTGCAGTGTTAACAGAAACAAAGGGGAAGTAATAAAAGTGTACAGATGGGAATAGGAATACTTCCTTTCCAGAAGTACTGGAGCACCACATCATTTTACAGTTATCAAAAGTATTTCGTTTGCCCTAACAGCAACAAAAAGGGCTCAGCAAGATACAGCTGAAGGAATTCCTAACCTTAAACAAAAAAAATCCCTAAAATGCTGTATCTATTTCCCCCCTCTTTTCCAAATAATAAGCAGTATCAAGAGGACTGACATTTCAATTCAGCCTGGTTCATAAATCAGCTAAACTCCCTCAACCCCACCCCAGCATCTTCACTTCAGAAGGAAGATCTGAGATGGAGGCTGAGTTGGTGGTTCAAGAATTTCGGAATCAACACCTGAGTTCAATTTTTGAACTTTGCTACTGTTCCAGATCACTGAGCCTCTATGCTAAAGGTCTCCCACTGGCAAGAACCAGGAAAAGGAGAATAAAGCTTCCTTTCTCCTATATATCACCTGCTGTATCTCCATACTATAGCTAAATGCAGCACTTATCCCTGTGGTCTTGATCTCATCTCAAGTGGAACCTCTGGGCACTGCCATAACCCAAACAAGCCATTTAAAGTCCAGCTCCTTGGCTTTTGGAAGCAACTTACCCATTCCAAATGTTTGAGGGGTTTTTTTTATCTCCAAAAGGCATAACATTTTCCCATTTCATATCATGACAAACATACACTTTCGGGTTGTAGCAACCTCTCCTTAGTAAAACACATTACTTCAGTCTAGATTTTTTGTATTTTAATGGAGATTTGGCCTCCAAATTTCCAGCCTACAGTTCTCAACTGACAAGCACTTTTAATATTTGAGTATTAGGGCAGAGAAGAATTGTCATGTGAAAAGGCTGGCATACAATCAGCCCAGGGCTCAGCAATGGCAGCAGCTGCACGGGAATGTCAGCACTTCCTACAACTTAAATCCACACACCAGCTCTCTAAACTCTTCAATGACGACACAAGAAAGAAATAGCATATGAGACATGCTGTGCTAGCAGGATGCCCAGATGCCACCTTCAGGTGCAAGAGGAGGAGCAAGATGAGATGCCAAACTGCCTTTAGGCTCCTGAACATCTTGAGTATTTCTCTAAAAATAAATCCAGCAATAAGTTGATGATCCCTGTTTTGCAACTATTGCTGCTTGAAACATTCAGGCTTTGGTTTTTTCCCCCTTTCTCAGTTATCTTAAATAGGTTCAACCAGTCACAATTTGGTCTGTAAAACCAAAAGCTTAAGACTTAAAACTCATACAAGGAGAGCAGGCAAGTTTTAAACATGTGCAAATGCCTGCCTTTATTAGGAACTACTTACAAAAGTGAGTGCATTTTCCAGTATTTATTGAGTATTTTGGTACCTGATAGGAAGCAACATTTCCATGTAAGGAATCTATTTCTTCATCAGTGTTTGAGAAATCTTCAGCAGCCACCTGCACAGCCACCTTAAAAGCCCATTGCTCTGCTCACAGCAAGATGAAAGACTTTATTTCCCCTTCTGTTTTTCTGCTGTGGCTGGAACCAAACCAGAGATACAACCCTCCCAACAGTCAGATCTGCTCATACCCGACCTGCTCTGTCCATCTGATTCTGCTCTGTCACTCAAGGATATTGTAGGACATCAGCAATCAGAAAGATTCAAACTTCCAGCATCCTCAAAGGCCAGAGAAGATCTGTCCCAGTGAACATTGATGTACAGTGGTTGATGAAGAACATTATCTTGGTCCTAAGCATCTGCTGCTCAACACTAGCTTGCCCACATTTCAAGAGTGAAAATACTGAAGAGGTACATTTTGTTGAAACAGTTGTAAAAAAGAGTGTAAAAAACCAGTTTTTCAAAAAGTGTAAAAAAGTGTAAAAAAAAAAAAGTGGAACAGTGGAAAGGGTGGCAGTGTAACCTGGATGTCTCTGCATCAACATCAGTGTCAACAGCTGCCCTTAATACATGACAAAAGCATCTTCCCTCCTACAATAAGTACTCAGCAGCAAAGCAAACTCTGCCCTTTGACACTGCATGGTTACCAGAGGCCAACCAGCCACCAAAACATCTTTCAACATATTTTCTAATAAATTTTTCATGAGCTTCAAATGTCTTTTCATCAATATTAACAGAATACAAGTTCTTGCCATTGTACCCTTGCAATTACAGCTGACAAGTCTATTTTGCAAGGGGCACTAGGCTACAAAAAAATAATTAAGAGATTATTTCTTTCTTTCTTTCTTTCTCTCTCTTGAAACTTCTTCCCTCCACAAGTTCCTTGGCATTTAAAACCCAACAAATATCAAACCAAAGAACACAGTTGCTAATACTTGACATCTTATCTTTTACATAGCTAGGACTAAGCAGCACTTTTTTATTTGGTCTGTTTTGTTTTGCCAGAAATTTATTTTAAATACAATTCTTCCCTTTTTCAAAAGGACAACAACAACAACAACAACAACAAAAACAAACACCAAAAACAAACAACTATAAAACTAGAAGAACCAGAAAGGGTTAAAAATCCCTAACTTGTAAGCCACACCTACCCTGAAAAAATATTGGTGTAGATCTGAATATGAGTGGCAAAGCAGATGGCTGGTTTGAAAAGGTTTCAAAGAGAAGACAGACTTATTTTTGTCCATGTTGAAATATAGCATAAGCCGATATAAGAGGCCTGAAACCCTTCAGGGAAAAGAAACAGAAGCTGTTTTGTATGCAACAATTATTTATCTACTTATCCATCTCACATTGGTTGGTTTATAAAATGACTTGCCTTGAGACATCTGTTGAAGTGTAACAGGAAGACTATTGTGTTTTTCTGAAACATTTCATTCTATTTAGGTAAAACTCCCAACTTCTGAAATTCAGCCTCTACAGAGAGACTTTCACTGCTTTTCAAAACAACAACATTCATTATGGAATTCTACAATAAATGGAAAAATATTTTCCTAGCTATAAAAAAAGAAAATGAGAAAAATTTTAATTATATGGCACAATCATTTGTCCAGAGACATAGCAGTATGAATGAATATGACTCCACTGCAGGACTCTAAGCCCATCAAAATCTCCATTTTAGTCTCAGACTAAACATTATTAGCATTAGTTTGATACAAAGAATATTCCTCCCATCCCACTACAAAAAACTCCTTAATAATCAGCTTCATAAAACCCCAGAGAGAGGTTGGGAATGGTAGAAGAGCAACTGCTTTGGGCAGAGGGAGCCCAAACCACACAGCTACACCCTCAGTCTGCCCAAGGAGTCCCAGGCTACTTTGGCACCTTCTCTTGGTGTTTTTGATGCCTGGTCCCTGTACTTTTAAGAGGGGTAGGAGAGGGGTGAGGTGGGACTGTAACAGGTCCCTTCCAAACCAACATTTCTGTGATTATAACAAAATAATTATCAGAAACAAAAGAAAACCCACAGATATGCCAGAAAAGTCTAGTTAGGTATTAATAATTACTTCTGTTCATCCTCAGCTGTCTTTTACTGGGTCAATAATTTTCCAGAAAATTACCTTAGCATAGTCATAAATGATTGAATTCACTCAGCCCCATCAGTCTAAGAGAGACCATTTTGTCTGAAGCAGTGTGAAATCTTTGTTCAGATGAAGTGACTGAAATGGTTCTTTGATAAAGCCTCCCAGTTTCCAGTTGGGAAATTGCCTCTGTCAGGACCAGCAACACCATCCTCGAGAACACACACACACAGAAGGAAACAAAACAAACCACAAAACAATCAACAACACAACCCACAAGTGATCACAGATACCAAAACCCTTCCTATCCGAGGATCACTTGTGAGATAAATGTTCTGAGTAAGACAAGTCTCGAGGCAGGTGGTATTGCACAAAGTCTTGGAGGAGCAAGGAGATGCAGGAATCCGAAGGGCACAAATACAGCAGCCTCCTTCCAAGCTGAACTTACTGAATGTTTTTAAAAAGCAATAATTACTGCTAACAATTGTGTTGTGGTAATGCCTGCGGGCCTCACTCAGGTACCAGGAGAAAGGTGCCAGGCACTTGCTGGGAGGCGGGTCCTGCTCGGAGAGCTTACACACAGGGTTTAAAAAAAACTGGGCACAGATATACTCTGGGGAAGAAGAAAACCTTTGGGGAAAGAAGAAAACCTTATAGAAATAACAAGCAAAGTTTGTATTATGTCCAGAAACTGCAACTTGTAGCAACACTCTAAGGTTTAACCTTGTCGCTCTCATCATATGGGCACAGACCTGACTCATTCAGATGGATGTTGTCCACACCTTTCCCAAAGGCAGGTTTTAACCCTTTCACTTTATTTTTATTCCTAGTGTTAATGACAACAAACTGTGTTTACAGTGTTCTCAAATTGTCCAACTGATTTTTCTTCTGGCGAAAACTTGCTTTAAAATGTGGTTTTTATTTAAAGCCTTGTAACAACACATTTTAGCCCAAAGCATTATTTAGTGGCTACATTCTAAACCACTTCAAAAATGTGTTTTTTATAACAGAAATCTTAAAAGGTGACTACCCCAATGTTTGCTTGACCTTCCCACACACACGCTTCTGCTGTACCACCCAACTTTTCTATTTAAATAGGAAAAGTCTGTAAGTATAACACGGTTGATATGAAGGGGGGAAAATGTGTTTCCAGTGAGGTCATGTATCACATCAATGGAATAAGACAGTGCAATTGCTGCAAGTATTTGGAAAAACTATCTGAATTGTGCCAGGGTCATATGAAGGTTACAATTGATGCTTACACCTTGCCTCTGCTAAGCAATTACTTTATTTGAACTCCCACAACAACTCGAGAAACGAAACTTCCCAGCAAAGAGAAAACAAGGTAAAGCCACACTTTGACCCTCCTGCAGAAAAACTGAAAATTTGGGGCAGGGGGAAAAAGGGGAAATCCAGTTCTCTGCCTCCCTATATTCCCAACCTGGCAGCTTGAACAACCACCACCAGCTACTCTCAACCTGCTGCACGTTGGCTCCACGAGGCAAAACTGCCCTGCACAACCAAATCCTTTCCTTCCCTTCCTGCAGCCCAGTTTTTCATGTGCACAAACCAGCAGGGAATTCACATGCGCACAAAAATGAAATAACTACTCTCTGCAGTATAATGTGAAGTGACCATACAGAGTCAAAGATACACCCTTAACACATTATTCAGTCATGCCATTCTCCACATGCATTGGAAGAAGCCACAGTGTCACACCAGACAACTTCTAGGTGGAGAAATCTGCCCAGGAGCACAGTAGGGAAGGGCTTGGGGAGAGCAATACGTGTGCAGTGGGCTTTGTCACCAGGGAGAGAGAATAGGGCTTGAACTCTTGCCTAAAGTAGTGTTGTTGAGCCAAACCTGTCCTCTGGGATCTGTCTGGAGTTAGTAGATCACAAATGAACCCTTTGACAGTGAAAACTAAGAGCCTTCTGACTGCACCCCTTTTTTCCTCTCATCACCCTGGCTGCTACATGAAGGAACTAAGAGGTAATCAGGCATCCTTTAGTATTTTAGGTGTCCCTCTCAGGCAACTAACTCCAATTCCTAATGACTCTATCAAGCTTCTTCATTATGCATTTGCGGGGTCAACACACTTATTGGCAAACTCACTCTTTTTCACAAGGTTACCAAGACCAGCTGGATTCCTGCTGCTTCTAAACCAAGTTCCCAGTGCAGACTTTGGAACCATTTGAAATGTAACCACCTAATCCCAAGAGCTGAAGAATCATAACGTCCTGCACAAATTCATGAGATTCAGGCAATTTCAGGCAAGACTTCAAATCCCTTGTTGCAGATGCTGAAAACTGCAACAGCAGTAAGTGGGGCAACTGCATTTAATGCTACATAAATAAGAAGCTCTTTTCCCTTCCATAAGCACACAGATTCTTCCAGGATCCTCTGGCCAAGGTGCAACCATTCTTTCTGCTCATTCCCTCCTTCCCCCATACCATTCAAAAAAATATACAAACAGAACTACACCCACATCATCTCCTCCAGATATTTGGACCCGTATGAGTGTGACTGGTGTTTCCCAGCCACACGATTTGGCTCTCCAGCCTCAGCCTTCTGATGCCAACAAAAACACGATACATTACTCACAGCAGTAAGTGTATTGGATACATTTCGACAAAACACCACAGCGCAAAGAGGAGCAAGGGCTCCTTTGAGAAACTGAAGGGGAGTGGCATCTCCATGTTTTCCTTCAAATCACATTCACTGCCCTTCCTGCATGCTCTAAGTCACCTCTTCTTCCTCCAGGTCAAAAAAAAAGAACAGCCTCAGAAGCTCATAAAAATCAAGAAACAAACCATTTAGGAGTCACTCCTTTGAACACATCCTTGTTTTTCTAAGCAAAATCCATCAATCCACCATAAATCACAAGTCACCCTAACTAAGAAGAAAATAAACTCTGTTGATAACATTGTCCCTTCCCCAAAGGGCAAAGTTCTGCTTCAGCTAATCCAAAGAGAAAGAAGTCAACGTCTGTTCCTAAACCTCCTCCTCCTGCACAGCAACATAAAATGCTACCACAGTGGTATGTAAGGTCATCAGCTTCAAAGCAGCTTCAACTACTGTACTTGCAGAAGCAGAAATGATGAAAGACACCATATGGCTTCTGTCATGGTAGATAAAGCTAATGGAAGCATATAATGAAAATTTCAATTTCTCCTCTCTTTGTTTAATCTTTGCCAGTGTAGCACTGACAGTACCCTGCAAGCCTTTCTTTTCCAGCTATAAAGCACTGCTTCCTCTTTGGATTGTGTTCTTTCTCTGGTAGATAAAAAGTTTTACTCAACGATGTCCTATAGTTCAGCAAATACGATTAAAAGTGTGCAGAATAAAGTAATTAGATAAAAATGTGATACTATGATAAATCTTATTACAGAAACTTGACTTAGACATTCTCATAAGCAGCTGAGTCAGAATGCAAAAGCCTATGGTCTCATGAGCACGGCACATCAAAAATGCAAGCATTAAGACTTACCAATTTCTTCTATTTCTTCCAGGAAATCATTATATTCATCTAAACTGGGAAAGTCTTCCTCTCTTTTATTGTATCTGAGAGAGAAGAGAAACAAGTATTTATACAACACACAAAGATGCAATTTCCATTCAACAAGGCTCTTGCTGCAAGCTGATTAAGTATTGATCTAGTTTTATCAACTATGTACTTTGCAGCTCCCAAACTGGCCAATATACAGAGTCTTTCATGGGAGACAGAAGTGCTTGTTCCAAAGGAAAGGAGCCAGCCTGGAATAAATCAGTGCTATCTTTGCCTACTGTTTGCCGACTCCTTTTCCAGGGTTACAGGTAAACACGAGCACAGAGGCCAAGACAGAGTCATTCCCAGTCAACCTCTTAACAAAGGCAGAGACAACAGTAACACCCACAGGAAAAAAGAGAAAAAAAACTCTTTTCTAGAAGTATCGGAACAGGGAGTTTGGCTTTGTGCCAACAACAGAAAGCACATGTCAGCAGCAAACCGAAAATGCTATGCAATTATCTCATTTCATATCAATAGACCATTCCAGGACTCATATTCACCTCTTCATAGCTGGAAAAAGTAAAAAGACGAAGAGACAGCTGGCTAGAACATGGACAGCCTCTGAAAGTCAAGATGTGCAGACTTTCTTCCCAAGAAAATACAAAGCTGAGATTCTGCCTGCTCCATGGACCACAACACCCAGGAGTATAAAAATCTAATCCCAAGCACTCAGGCAAAATTCCAATTTGGAGGCATTTTTCCTGCCTCCCAAAAACTAATCTGGCAAAACAAAGCGGGCCAAGCATTTTCCAATGTTTTCTCTTCTAACTAAACTTCATTCCATCTTTAGTCAACTCAGTTGACTTCATTCCAGTTTGACTTCTGTTAACTTTAGCAGACTTTAAAATCCAACATCAAAATTATTATTGCTTTCCACATCAGCATCTTGGTATTCAGCAACACAGTTTCTCCACATCATCATCATGATTTATTTAGTATTGTACTAAGTCTCAAATAAAAGGTTGCCAAGCTTACAATTTACCTGTACTTTCGTTTTTGCACACACAACTCTCTCTGGGTTTGTTACATTTCACCAGACCCTCTTCTATCAAACACCAGTTGGCTCCCTTATTTCCTTATAAAATGCTGTTTCTTGGCCACAAGGAGGGAGATGCAATTTCAGACCTCATTTATCTCAATTCCAAGAGCTTTCAAATCTGCATGACAGGCTAGTAACACCAGGCTTGTAGGGAACCATTTCCACTAACAATTGCTGTGTGAAGTCAAAAAACAATGTGAACTCTATTTTGTCCATTTTGATTTTTAAGGGAACCAGCCTTCAACTCTGAGAACAGGTCCCCAGGGAACAAAACAATCAAGGTCCTGTTTCTTGCCCTACTCCCATGTTCACCCCCTCAAAGGGAAAGCAGCTGTACTCCTCAACATCTAATCATCTCCATTTAGGAGGCAAGACTTTGCCAAAGGAGGCCACATAGAAACACTCATTTTCTAATGCTAAGCAGGAATCCCTTAAGGCTTAACTGAGAATTAAGTCCTCAGTTGTTGCATAAAATCATATTCTTTGAAATCCCTCCATGATAAATGGAGTCAAGTTTTATCATTTGTCACTTCAAAAAAAAAAAAATCTCCTCTGTACTACTGGAAAAGTCAATTTCTTAAAATTGCGATCCATTAAATACTTCCACCTTCTGTTCTTTAAACTGGTGACACTCACATTTTCAGCACTTTCTTCCGAATTTCCACTTCCTTGTCGACAGCAGGGTCCTCGAAGAGCTGCACCCTGAAGTTACTCTTCCTCAGGGGGGTGTCGCACTCGTGGCAGTTCCCAGCCCCTCTCACAAACAGCAGCTCCACGCAGCTCTCGCATCTGCAGGGGAAAGGAAGGGGTGTACGGGTAGACAGGTGTTAAACAGGAACTGACACACAGCATTGCCCCCCTTGTTTGCTGTTTGCACCCTACATCTCCCCCGGATTTCACCGTTCCTGCAGCACCCAAGTGCGGCAGGAGGCCAGGACTCTGCACCGCGGCTGAACGGAAACAATCTCGGCAGCACAAACACATTTATTCTCCCTGCCCAAACAACTCCGTCCCTTTGCTGGGACCCAAAGTTAATCCAAACAACGACGGGGTCTGTGTTGAGGGGAAGTTTGTTTATTGACGCCATCAAACCCATTTTGAATGGGCCGTGCTGCTACATCCTCACTCAGCTCTAAGCACCACCTTGCTGCACAAAAAGCCCCGTTTATTTCCTGGTGCCACAGTGCAAGGGACAATTCAGTACAAGCACAGATACAAACCCTGCCCACAGCCTTCCAAGCATCTACCAGTCCTACCACAGAGGAACTGCTATAACAAACCTCAGCTAAACTCCAGCCAGGTAAAGCCAAAAGGGCTGAAAAACCATTTCAGGCAGCAACCCAGCATTATGCAGCTTTCCTGTGCCTTCTGGTAATACCTTTAAAATTGCACATAAAATAAACTTTACACAGAGGTTGCACAGAAGTAAAGCAAAAATACCTTTCTGTTTTTATTTTTTGTCTTAACGAAGATTTACTATTTTAATGTGATGCTTGCTGACCAATCAGTTGGCATTTAATAAAGGAAGAACAAACAACAAGAAAGCCAATTTTAAAAAAATTACTTGGGTAGTAATAGTGTGCAAATTTCTAGCAGAGGACAACACCTGCTGCAGTCATTTCCTACTGCTGGGGAGGCAAAGGAGTGCCTATTTATAGCTTTGCTATATTGAAGCCAAAACAGTTGTACATTAAGGGCTAAGTTGTGTTGCACCTTCATAAACCCAGCACAAAAGCTAAACAAGTCAAGAAAAACAACACTGACACAGTTGCGAAGGATCTTAAACAAAACTTTCACTCTGCTGACCTACCCCCAGCTAAACTGGTTCCAGTCCTTGCAAAGGCAGAGCTGAGGAGAGCCAACCAGTTTTACCCAGTTTCTGTTTTCAAGATTAGAAAGTGCAAAACAAACACAATTGTATCTCAGAATTAAAAAAAAAAAAAAAAGAGGAATTTTTTTGTTGTTGTTAACACAAGGAGAACTTTCATTTTCAGCTTTGAAATGCATCTTGCACAGCAGCTGCCAATGTTAAAGAGCAGACCTTGAATTTAGTTGGGCATTTTCCTGCTCCAGAATTCCTTTGGTTAGAAAACGAAGTGTATTTATAAACACAAGTTATCTGGGAAAGGAAAGATCAAACTTTTTTAGGACACTAGGCCTGAAATTCACAAGTTTCTGGGACACAGGCTCAAGAAAATAATGAAAAATTAGTATAATGAATATAAAGAAAACAATTTAGGTTCCTGCTACAGAAGAAGCACTACTAAAGCAGGAAAGGCAGGGAAACGGTTTTCTCCTTCCTCCCCCAACCTGTCCATGGATGCAAGGGCTCAACATAAGGACAGTTTCACTGCCTCCTTCATTTTGGCAGCTCGTGCTGTTTATGTGTCTCTCTCCGTGCAGCAGCCACCGCACAGAAAACCCCTGCCTCTTCTTTCCTAAGTTACAGAAAAAGGAGTGTAAAGCTACAGAACTCGGCAGGTGCATCCAAGTGCAGGTGTCTGCATTGGTTTTTTGTCATGGTATTGCCTAAGGACCAACAGAACAGGGGCTCCATGTGCAGGATATTATACACTGACAGTAGCACCTGAAATTACTTCACTCCCCCCTTCCCTAAATCAATATTTCAAGTTTACACAGGACTCGACTACGGAGAAAAATCCCTTCATGGAAAAGCACTTCATATAAGTGCTTCGATGCCTTCCCAAACTGAAACCACTGTTTCTAGGACTGGAAAATAGCTTTCCATACATGAAAAGATGAGTCAACACCTCACTATGGGAATCCCACATCAGGTGATCACATTCTCGCTCACTCACGCACATCCACCCTTATATTTATTTGTAGATAATTCCTTCTGAACTCAAAGGGGGCTATGTGGGACAAGTCAAGGGCAGACCTGGACTCTGTCCATATCCTGCCTCCTCTCCATCTCCGGATAGGTTTAATACACACAGTTAGATCCCAAGCTTCCTTCCAGGCTTGTTCATTCTTGCCCCCACAAACCGCAGCCACTCTGCCAGCGACGGCGACGTGTGGTCACACATTCCCATCTGATCCTCGAGGAAGGAAAAAAAGCCATTTCCCAAATCCCACTCAGAGTTCCTTTTGGTTTCACTGCAGGAGGCAAAAGCCAGAGCATAGGCCAACATCAGGAAGGCAGACTTCTATAAAGACAGGTTGAATGAATTATTTCATGTCTTGAAATAAAGATTTCAAAATGTGACTTGAAAAAAATTTACCTTGCACTGTAAAATTTAAAAATATAGCATGATTTTTTTTTTTTGCCTGTGGTTTATTTATTTATTCAAGATATGCAGCAATTTCTGTGACTTCACCAAAGGTACCCAACTCAAACAACAGCCAGACATCCTGGGCAGCAGAGGGACAGCCCAACACCACAACTGGTATTACAGAGCTCCTCATGGCACACAGACCACAGCAATTTGGGAGGTCCTTCCATTTCTTTGCAAGTCCAACTCTTCCTGATAGGTCTTAGTGAAAGACAGTTGACTATGGAAGCAGGACATCATCCAGTGCATCTTTCACTGCCCAACACATGCTTTCCCCAAATGAGCAAAGCACCAAAACCTTCAAATTTGGGCCAAAACAGATGGCCATAAGTTTTTTTTAAATTAGAAGCCTTAAATTGGCAATTTTTCATATGCATGACAAATGTTCATGCTTAAAAATCAGGTCTATATATTGGTTCAATACTGAGTATGCCTGAAGACAAGAGCTTCACACGAGATCTAAAACACTCAGTGTGTGATATTGCTGATTCTCCTCTTCACACCAAGGTTTCACAGCCCCTGCAATCTGTATTCTATTTCACACACCAAGACATTTCATTACCTTTTTGGATTTGAGTTTGTATCCTGAAGAATTGCTAATTGGGATGAAGATACCAATAGAAAATGTCCAAGGAGTTACACATGCACAGAGACAGGGAAGCTACTTTTACAATTTGTAATGCCATCAACAAAAGCCATCACAGCACCTCCAGGAACAATAAAGTCTCCTGGTCTTCGACATGAGGATAATAAATATCAGTATGCTCGTTCTCATTTCCATGGACACTGGTTTGATCTGTCTTGTTCTTCTCTTTCCTTCCATGAAATATTAAACAAAAGGCTCGGTCTCTAAGCAGTCTAGAACAACACCACATTTTTGAGGAAAGCAAACAGTACAGTATCTAGATGGTTTGGCACCATCTGTGCACAAACAGCACTACATGCCCTCATGTCAATGTTCATGGACTTCAGGACCAGGATTGTACTAAAAATGCTTTTGGTAAACAAGCAGAGGTTCCTCTCCAGAAAACTGTTAAGATATTTATCAACTAAATTACACTTACTGGAACTAAGTGTTTGTTTTGGATAGAATGTCTTCAAAGGTTACAAGATTTGTGCCCAATCCTGCATTCCCCACACATTCCCTTTGTGAAGGGATGATGGCAGATAAGGAATCAAGCCTCTGGGATGGTGAAAAGATTAAAATGGCTCACAAAATTAGCATAGCTCGATAGTGCTACTCACTTTTCTAGCTTGGCTGGCAAGGGAGCAAACAAAACAGAACAGAGGAAGAGCTATTTTCACAAGTAGCAGAGTACAATATATTCTCTTATAAAACTGCAGATTCTGCTGAGCATTACAAAAATTTGCAGGGCTTTAGATATGCAGCCATTAATCATTTCAGGGAAAAAAAAATCTTTATGGTTTTTGCTGTTGACTAGGAATATTACAGAATGAGTTACTACCCTTCTTTACAAAGCCTGTTTTTAGTAGATACACTCATTAAACAGTATCAAATATTTAAAATCTCTAAGTCCCTCTTTCTTCTGCTTTTATAACCAAGATGTTTCCATTAAGTAACTCACAAAACAAATAATCCTCTCCACTATGGAAAAACCAGTTTAGATTAAAAAATAATAATAGTCCTCAATACATAGCCAAGACCTGAACCACAAACAAGTGGAGTAGAAAGAATCAGCAAAAACGATGTGTTTTCACTTGTTCCTCAATTCTGATGTCAGAGGGAAATTTACTTACAGAAATGGAATGACTTGATTTATGGCAAGGGAACATTAAAAACCAACAGAAAACACACACATGAGAAAGCTTACAGAATGACATCTAGATTTTTTAAAATCAAAGATGCTTCTAGAAACATCCCCAGGCTTTTTGCTTAGCTTAGGTTCTCCTACAAAGATACTTGAACTGAGACAAGAACGGTCCCCTTTGGAGGGAGCAGCTACCAAACCTGTTTATTTCTCAACCTTCAGTACATTTAACAAATCCTCATAACCCACAGTGGTTCCTGCTACATAGCCAAGAGCTCATCAACTATCTGCAGTTGGCCAGTGCAGGTTTATTTTCTGGGCTGATGGACTAAAAGGCACAGCCTAGAAGGCAGGTTCTTCCCAGAGTCTGCGGCAGTGATGATCTCTGTGATTCAAAAAATCCAGAAGAACTGAGCAAAAGCAATTATCTCCCATGTTACAGCTTAGGGATCCCAAAAGCAGAGGGAAGAGAAAGAAGAGTGACTGCAATGACATCAAGCACTTCCAAGAGCATCAGAATAAAGGAGCTTATGAGATCATGAGCTCCCATATGAATAGGGAGTTAGGGACAAAAGTCTTCCTTTTCACACCTCAGCTTCAGCAATTCATAAATCCTTATTCAAGCACTTGCAGAAGCTGCTGGCTACGTGTTTTGGGCCATCTCTTCTCTGAGTGCCAAATACAAGAGGGAGCTGGGAGGTGATACCAATTACTCTTTCCCTGGTCTCTGTTCAGATTTGCTGTTCTCACCTTGTAAGGAGACACCTCCAGAATGCTCTCAAAACCTTAACCGGCCAAAAACCCAAAATCAGTCTTGTCTTCAATTAGTAAACCAACAGGTCTCACAAGCAGCCCATGAGCCACACGGAGACTACAGCTCATTATGGCAACAGGACACATCTCAGCTTTCCGGCAGAAATCAAAACTATCAATCAGTAGATATGAATTTTTGGGTTTTAAACACTGTTGATAAGCTACTTGCAGTTGTCTGCAGCTCCCTTCTCTTCAGCCCACAGTCACACTGCAACACAAAACCTCAGAGATTACTTAGCTAACATTTCATTTTTTTCACAAATATCAAGACTCCAGAGAGCTGATCTGAACCTCCTCCTTTAAGCAACAAAGCAAAACCAAAAAGAGACTCCAGTACTTTCCCTATATCTGTGTTATGTCAATTCCCAGCATCATCTGCCAAGCTGCTAAACACACAATCCTCCTTTTAGACTATTTATATCTTTTGGGAAAAGGATACATACACACACTTCTGTTTCATTTTTGTTCTGTCAGACGAGTTCTGCTCCGTATTGCAGAAAGGAGGAGGTTAAACGAGCCCACACATCTCAAAAATTTAGGAGACAGCCACAGTTAACCCTATTTTCCAAACACTCATGTACATACACTGCTATACAGACCCATTCATCTCAGCTGCACTCACCAGAAAGCAAGCAGACCAGGTAGTGGTTGAACTACAGCCTTAACTGACTGGCATTTTAAGGAAAAAAAAATACATACTGATTCAATTAATAATAAACAGAAACATTTCCACCACCCATTGTGTTTCAACATCTCACTACAAAACCATTTCAAGTGGCTTGGACCTGACAAGAGAGTTTGCAGCAAGCTGAAACTTAACTCACATTTATCCAGTACTGATGAGCCTTTTGTTTTAACCTGAAAAAATAAAAAAATTAAACCTCTCATGGTATTAACTCTGGACAGTATAGAGAAAACATTTCTATAGGTATTTAAATAAAAGTGATTATTTATGAGATACTACTGCCTAGTCAATTAAGGACAGAATCATAAAAACATGTCTTACAGCACCATTATGTCAATTTGGTCAAACAACAGGCCAGTACTTGACACTTCAAGAGCAGCTGTGTGGCATTGAGAAATAAGTGCTTTCACAATGATTAGGCACACCAAAAACGACCTAGAATTTACCCAATGTACCAGAACAACTACTCCAAATCCATTATGTTCTACTGGGCAAACACATGCACTAAAATAATAATTCAACTGTGTCAATAACCCTTCTATTATGCTTTATTCTCCTTGAATGAGAACTCTGCAAGTTCTCAGCAAACACCAAATTGGGTAGCTATGAGGATCAGCAGCTGCCCACAGCACACCTGAACTTAAGACACAATTACGAAATTTCCCGTCTGTCTAAATTGCAGAAACTGCACTTTTTGAGACATGATCCAGCTCAACGTTGCCCATTGTCTCAAGACAAACATACTTATGGTTAACAAGTTTGAGATCCCACACAGAACTCCATCAAAGACACGTTGCTCCCTTCTCCTTCTGTCTCCATGTGTTACCTCGTGAGAAAGCCCTACACCAGGGCTGACAGGTCTGACTGCTGAAGTGCTCTAAGCATTCACTGACTCAGTTGTACCAAACACCTGCACACACAAGAAAATCACACTGGGAAAAAAATAAAACATGGACAACAGAAAATAAACGCTCTGAGGACCCAAAATAGTCACGAAAAAACTTTTACTTGATCCAAAACAAGGCTTTCACCTTCTGTCCTGTACTCTCAATGTATTTAGAGTGGGAACAGCATGTGAGAACAAGACAAGGAAATGTAGCTATATGGTAAAAGGGGAAAAACACTAAAAGGTATTTGTGGCATGATGGGATATCATGACCACATTACTGAGGGCTTGTCACAAGACACTCCCATATTTCATTCCTAATCTCAGAAAGTAAGAAGATAAAGCTGATAAGACACATCTGTAAGAGAACCAGGCATATGACCAAGGTTTTCCATAAAAACAACAGTGGTTTGGGGTCCCTATGGGACACGTGCAAAGGTTTAAAACTCCCTCAAAAATCAAGATCTTGACCTGTCTCTTGCAAACATATCTGTTGAATGATCTGCATATGTTGGCTCATCTCTCGTGGCTTTTGGGAGGAACCAAGCCAAATTCCTGCCAAGAGCAGAGGCTTGTGTTTCACTGAAAGCATAAAAAGTACACAGTCCAGTTTCCTTAAGCTATTCAAACACAGACACAGCGTGGGTGTATTGTACACACAACTAAAAACGACTGAAAGAAACAGCCTCTTGGGGCAGTAAGTGCATCGTCCGTGTCCTGGACAGCTCTGAACCCCCCCGTCAGCGCTAAAAAAGCCAAGTGTAATGAAGTGATGTCCTCTCTAGCACCGAACTTGCTCGGCTTGGAAAGACTGAAAGAACAAGTTGCCATGACAAAGTGGGAGCTCCTGCATAAATCTTGGCTTATGATACAATAAAATCAACTGGTTTTACCTAATTTGTCAGAAATGGGTGATCGAACTCAAAGGTTAAGACACCAGCTCCCATTCTGATGAGCAGCAAAAGTCCCAACAACCCTGAGTTTATATATGCAGCCTAGGAACACTAAAACTCTATCCCTACATATTAAGTCAGCACCAATGCCAGAGAAGCTGCTGTAACCTGTCTTTGCACTGCTGTGCACTGTCCTTGCCCTGTTGTCCTCTCCAGCAGGCCAGAACAACTTTTGTGCAGCCACATGGTTATTCTTTGGGTTACTTTTTGGGTTATTTTTCAGCCAGACAAACTTTCCCATTGGGTTCACCACACAGGCAGGTCACAGTCTGAACAAGATCCTTGAACTAAGATCCAAGGGATAGCCACTGGCTGGGAGGGCATAAAAATCTGCTTGTTCCTCTTCCCAATCTGAGTCAACAGCACCCTATGCTGTTTATTAACGTTTCTCCTTCCCTTCCCTCTTACAAAGCTTTTGTGACACACTGAGCTAGTTTAGCTTGATCCAAAAGTATAAGGAGAGAGAACACAACCCATGAAGTGTTGATTATTATTCCAGAGTAACCTACAAGTTGCTTGATCAACACACCTCTAAAAAGGTGAGTGGAAGCGCAGTTAGAACATAAAGAATGCAACAATAGCTGGGGTAGTAGACAGAGGATTAGTAGTATTTTTCAGGATTGCTAAAAATAAGAGAATCAAAAGAACAGGACAAATTATTTTAGAATACTTTAAACAAAGCACACAAGATTATTTTACAGCCAAGTCCTTCCACAATAGAAACAGAAGGCAACACAACTGAATGAAAATTCAAGCATTTGAAACAAGTCACAAAGTCACTGTGGGAGCTCATCATTTAAAGAGCACAATACAGAGGCAGAGACACCTCTATACCAATTAAATAGCACCTCATGGTCCCTCTGCCATGAGGTGCAGTCACGAAAAGGGAACCCAAGGACACATCAGAAAAGCTGCTGTTGTCAGAAAGAGTCACCAGCAGGATGTGAGATTTCACCTGAAGTGATGTTTGCAGTTCTGGTCACTCACTCTCAAAACAGATGAGCTCATCCTATAAATGAACAAAAGGGCAACTAGATGATCACAAGATTTGGAAGACTGGCTTTTCAAGAGAAACAGCAGAAAAAGCTATTTAAACTAACACGAGTCCAACCAATAGAGTAAAAAATTCATACTGGAAACTGTATTTCTCATCAGTCACCATAGTGGGAGTCTGGAATCAGAACCAACAGAAGTAACAGGACAGAAATTAGTTTAAAAAAAAATTTACAATAATTAGTTTTTAAAAGTTCTATAAGCTCCCAGGTAGGATCTGATGACCTGATTGTCTTCAACAGGTAACTAGATTTGATAACAAAGAAGGTGCCTGCAGCCTTAGCCATGGTTGGTCCTGGTTAGGTGCTCTAATGACTGAAGCCTCGAGACAGCGAGAGCTTAGGAAGAAAAATAAAAAAGGAGAAAAAAAAGCTACTATTACATGCATCTTTGAATACTGAAAAAAAAATTTTAAAGGATGACAAGCACGGCACAGATGTTCTAGCATCTGTTCCTTCTGCTCATAATAGAAACCACCCTGCCATCAGTCTAAAGCAGTCTTCACAAACTACACAGATTCATATTCTTTTATCAAACCCCAATTAATTTATCTTATCTGGCACACACCATAAAACATATAGGTCTGAGATCCAAACTTGATTCACTTGGATGAATTTCCTTCACGTTGTGGAAAAAGAAAGTAAGATCACACCATTCTGGTTGTCTCTCATAGCTGATACAACAGCACAGAAGAAAACTACAGAAAAAACATCCTCAGCTTGTCTCGTTTCAGATAAAACACGCAATTTAATATGGAGATATATTCTACCAGCACGTAAAAAGTCCTTTCTGCAGCAAAGGGCTGTGGTCATGACTCAACAAATCATCATTCCCGTCTCTTCATCAGCCCAATACAGCCTCAGGGAACAAACTGCTGCCTTTTCAATGAGACAGACCAAAAGCACCAGTAGCCTTTGAATACTAAGGACTCAGTAGCATTTTTGGTGTTGAGAGCATGCTGGTTTCCCAGACTAATGTAGGTAATTTTACATCATATCCCAATTCCCGACTGGAATTTCAATTGATTGGGGCATTATTTATTTCCTGCCCTAAAGCACCATTTAAAGTGACTTGCTAAATCTCTGTTGCCTTTACTATTAAAATTTGAATAGCTGGATGTCAGAGAAGGAAAAATGATCTCTATGGAGTCCTTAAATACCTTACAGAGCAGAGCCTAAATTATTCTGAACGTTAAGTTGCAGAAAATCTCATCAGAAGAAAGAAAAACAAAGAAAAGATGCAACTTAATAACATTTTATTGCCATCTTTCACCCAAACACAGACTTAATCCTCCAAGAAATAAGCCTAGGCAAGTATATGTTAAAAAGAAATGCTCTGATGAATCTTCTTGTTATTTTAACCTAAAAAAGTTAAAGGACGTGTAAAGAACAAACCCAAAACCAAGTAAAGCATCCCCTGTTGAAATGGATCACTCGTTTAGGAGTGGCTGTGCTAACTTGTGCCTGAAGCTCATGTGTGTCCTGTCACTTCCCAGAGCCAGCACTTTTGATCCATTAATGTTCTTTTAGCAGCACAGGCACCTTCTCAGGCTCTGTGCCTGCATTCTCTGAAACTGTAGCACCAACGAATCCAGGAGTTAAAATTCCTCGAGTTACAGTTGTAGTTTCAGTTTCTGTACCCAACAGATTTTTACCTCATTTTCTTTAAACGCTTCTTTATCTCACCAATCTTAATTTTCACCGGTACAACTGCAAAGAAGATATTCATTACAAAAGCCCAACAGTAGCAATTGAAACAGCTCTCCCACCTCCCTAGGCTCATTTGGGAATCTCCTACTTCCTACCAATTTTTAAGGGTCATTCCTCACTTCATTTTCACATAATCCCTAAACAACCATTATCACATCTTTTCTCAGCAGGAGATAAAATATAGACTGTGCTTCATAAACAGTGGAGACCTTAAGATTACATTCTTGGTGGGACACAGCACGATCAATGTTTCAGGGATGTCTTGAAATATCCTACAATCTACAACACGTGGCCAGTGAAACAAATCTCAAAAAATAAGTATGTTTTGACTTATTAAAAAAAAAATAGAAGTAAAACCACACCAAAACCTCTCTTCCCCCATTCCACGCTGGCCACTGAGCAGGTCAGATTGCAATTTCCTTTTCAAGGGTGGCAGAGATCCTGACCTACTAAAAGCCTTGTAGAGAACATTTTTTTTTACATTGTAAATTTAATCATTTCAAAAAATGCTTTTTTCCTCAAGCTTAAAAATAAACGGCAGTTGCTATTTCAGTACCTTAAACTCGTTGGTGAAAGTCACACAAACTTTTGGAAGCTAAATTATAAGGTCATATTCAATGCAAGTACTTTTAGGCATTAAACAAAAAATAAGGAGGATGTATCAGACCTTCATTAGCTACACTGGCACCTCAATCATCTCCTATAGACATTAGGGAATAAAAACCCAGCCCTATTCCAGGGAAGCTGGAAGCAGCTTCACAGGTTATCAAACACAAAGGAGTAAGTGAGCAAACACATTACTCACCATACTCAAGGCGTAACACAAACCATTCTCTCAAAGTTCCAGCACATTTTGAAGAACTTTATCATGATGAAATTTGTGACGTGTATTCATTCTTTTAGTATTTGTTAGTAGGAGAGTCAGTGAGGAGAATCAGTCGCACAGAGGGAGCAAGAAGACTTGTATTAAGGGAGGATCAAAGAGACAAAAGCAAAAAAAAAAATACATTTTAACGAAATACATTATATTCTTGTTAGTATTTATATCAGTACACGTTCTGCCACAAACCACACAAAGCAGAACACACCAGTGTAGTTACTCAGCAGTGGATGCACATTCTGGGACAAGAGGCAGGATGACACACAGCTGCCTCCCCACACTGGTGAGCTGATCAGGATCGAACTGTTGTCAAATGATTTGAAGTCGGATAAATATCCAGAAATCTGTCCATCATTATGTGAAGCTCCTCCCGTGTATAAACGCCAAACTCGGAGCACAGATTTGCTGCTTGCTTGTTATTTGTGTGTGGAAATAGCTGGGAAGAAGTATTTTTTGGATGCCTGTTTTAGCACAAACCCCACCTGCCACCGTCTGTGGGACTGGTCTAATTTACTCATTATGCAGAACATTTTTGTTCCTTCCTGTATCTGCATAATGTTAACTACAAAAAGTTCTCCGTTTCCATTCACTACTTCAGCAGACAACCAAAATCCACCATTATCCATGGCTAGAGGCATCATAGCCCACTAGTCCCACTGATCAAGTAAAAAGCCACTGAAAACAAGTAAGGAAATGGAAATCCGGCCCCAGACAATATTTGAGCTGATCTGTTTCACCCAAACATCAGCTGAGGAACGCTCAACAATGCTCCAGGTTCTCCCATAAACACCACGCTGCTCCATAATTACAGGGAATCTGTGCAGGTACTGAAAAGCAGCATTTGTTTAGGCTCACAACTGTATTAAGGCCATGTGTAAAGAACATTGTTCCTGGCCTGAGAAACAGTGAACAGCATTTTCCTTCCCCATATAAATCACACACAGTAAATGCTTGATATTATCTAGTGCCACTAAAGCAGTCAAATTAAAACAAATCAGGAGAGTACACCCTCCAGCACACAAATCTGGGAAGATCAAAAGCCTTTGAACACAGAATTTCATGCTTTTTACATGCTCCTAGTCTAATCCAAATGATAAGCTTATACACTGTAATGAAAAGGATTTTTTCACAACCGCTCCCTCAAAATATAAAAACCAACACATCTATTTTCCACATGACTTTTTGATTCTGCAGACCCTCTCATAAAGCAATGGGCACTAACAAATTCCATAATGACCAACAGATCAGGAGACCCAGTGAAAAAAACCCAAAAAAGCAAAGGATAAGCCTTTCAGGAAGCAATGACCCCTCCAATTCCTGACATTTTGGAGATGCCTGCTACCACTGACCACCTTTAACCTTCTTGGCCAAAGTAAGCTGTATGTCTGCAAAATACATAATTCTCTCTACACAAAAATGAATGTCTAAGGAGATCCCAGACTAAAATATTCTCATCATTTTATGGAATTATGTACTCCAATGAATTATTGGGGGCTCAATCCTGCAAGCCTAATGCACAAACTGTCCTTGATGGCCAACAGGGGATAACCTGGGCAAAAAAGGCTCCTTCCATCCAGGCTTTTCAGAACAGTTCTGTGAAATTTCAAGGCCAGGTCGGGTGGGGCTTGGAACAACCTGGTCTATGGGAAGGTATCCCTTCCCACAGCATGGGCGTTGGAGTGAGATGATCTTTAAGGTCCCTTCCAACCCAAACCATTCCAACCCAATGATTCCATGTTGATATGAAATCCGAATTTTTCTGGCTTGAAAGCTCAGTGCTGTGGCACACATCTGGGGAGGTGATTACTTTCATGCTGAGGACCACGACTGTAACACCGTCACACAGACAATTTCAACTCACCACCAACACCTACGATTAGCAAGCAGTCTACTTCATATAAATCTGCTCCTGCTATTTATAATATCATTTTTTTAAAGTTCTCTAAAGCTCTCAGACTCCCATGAACTTCAAGTACTTCCTTAACTTTCCAGCTCTTACCTGAAGTGCAATCCAAGCTGCTTCTACCCCCTAAAACCACATGCAACATTTTGGACAGATATGTAAGGTGTTTACCAGCATTTTCTCCAAGAAATATTAGGATGCTATAGAGAAGTTGATCGCCTTGCCTACTTACAAAAAGGACATAAGCCAAGTTTACTGATCAAAAATAAAACAAAGGTAGCCAAAGATAAAGAAAAGATGGGTCTTTTGCAGATCCTGAAGTCTGTACCCTGGCTATTGCACTCAACAATTAAACCCTGAAAAGAATGCTGTTACAGACACAGGCTGTGGTTCATGACTCACGGTACCATTGTGCAACACAAGTATCTGAAAAGCAACTGCAGCCTCATCTGAAAAAGCCATTTACAGCCCACCAGCCTACCCAGGGCACAAAACACCATAATGGGTGTTTTCCTTGGAAAACCCTGTAAAACGAGTTTGGTGACACCCACTGCAGCAGGACCTGAATCCAATGTACAAAGTTAACCAGTTTAACAAAATTCTCCGGTAAAAAACATGCTATGGTTGGTGATCCTAGGGATGTACATAAGATTCTCCCTCCTTTCTCCTCCTTTTAAGACACCTTTCCATGTCTCTTTATGCTTAGTGCTGTATCTCCACCACAGCATGCTGAGTCTTCAAAACCATTCTGTATTAAAAAATAGAATACATGACTCAGAAGGTTTTAAGACATATATGCTTACTCAGTATTCCACCCCAAAATATCACCTTAACAGCAATATATATTATAGTTTCCAGAACTGACAAGTACTTGTTTGCAAAACTTTCCAGTGATAGAACTGAGGCACCTGTGAAATACTGGGTTTTCTGCAGAAATCAGCATTATTAAACACTGGAAGGGAATTTCGTTGCTGTTATGTAAATTAAACGCAGCAGAATACCAAGATGATCAATTTTCACCTTTTATCTGAAAGTGCTTTCATGGAACAAAGAAAGACGCTCTCCCCCACAAAGGGATATTTTCTGCTGGTCATTCCCTCTTATCTGGTTGCTGAAGACCTTGACAATACTCTCTCGCTTCTCAGGGCAGCTGCCCTTAACCACACAGATACAATGACACCCAACTCCTACCCAGGCTGTACAGGTGGAAGTAAATCTCAGTCAAATTCTCACAGGCTTTAAATTATAAACTGCTAAAACTGTGGGAACGTGGACAGTGGAGGCAGCTTAAACATAATATGGTGTAATTGCATGAAGATGTGAATGCACTAATAAGATAATGGTATGTTTTGGTTCTGCAGCAATTGTCACTCTGGGCACAGTGTCAGACAGTTCAAACTGTCACCAGCACCTGCCTCGTACCCCCACCTACACAGCAGTGAACAGTGAAAGACAAACCCAAGTGATTGCTGCTCAGCAGCTTTTAGCAAAACCAGATTCAAGTGAAGCTCAATGGTCCATTAAATGGCCAGGCCAAAAGAGGTTCTTTGGTTTTGACAATATACAATTAAGTCACTTTTCCCATCCCCAACATACCAGTTTAACAGGCATGTTAACACTCGATACTTCATCACAAGTAAGCTAAAAATGTGTGGTTAAACAACAGCTCCTAGCTTGTACATTCTCAGACATAACATGTCAAAATGTGAATATATTCAGGTCTTTTTTACTATTTAAAAAAAAAAAACAAAACAAAAAAAAAAGGTGACCTAATCCTTCAGCCAGTTACTACAGGGAGAGCTGAAGTGGTTTCACAGTCCTGTAGAAACTGAGGTCTCAAGGAAGGAGTGGAAACAAAACCACAATATTTGGTGGGCTTCAAGGGGGTCTTGGATTCAGCTCCATATACTTATTTGAACAGTCCCACAGGCATCAACAGTAAATAAAAACTCTGTTCATTACTGTTTGCAAGACCAGGCCTCTCAAGACAACGGCCTACTGAAAGCAAACAGAAAAACCTCAGAACACAGAAAGGAGAAAAGAAAAAAGACAGATACAGACTTGAGAAAACACTTACTACATGCGCTGGATAATTCCCATGTAACTGGAGTTTTTGCTTTCCCTAGCAACACAGTGTGGATCCAGGACTGCCCAACATTCCCCTCTCCAAGCAGCCCTAGCAGTGAGGCTACACACCAAATATTGTGGAAAACTCATCAGGAACTCCTTTTTACTTGTTCTTTTCTACAAACAAATACTCTCCAGTCTTTGTTCAGAAACAAAGGCTTTAAAGACTAATAGATTATTAAAGGGAAACCTGAATACTCTTTCGGAAAAGTGAGAGCCTAAACTTGACATAAAACTCAGCACAACAGACCACAACTCTGCTCTGTTTCACTCCCAATATCAGCAACAATCTTTCCACCACTAAAAACAAAAGGTATTTCTTCATGCTCTTCAGCAATGACTTGTCAAGCATCAAATTCACATGAGGCAGAAAAGCAAGGACAAAACTGCATTGCCCAAAGGACTGGTCCAAGACATGGAGTCTTTCACTTCCTGTTCTGGAGGCAAAAGCGCACATATTTGGGCAAAGTACCAAAAATACAGACACACTCACTGCTGGTTGTCCTCCCTGAAGATCACCTTGCTGTAAAGGTCACAGAGCAGAAATGCTTCCTCTGTGTTTCACAGGCTGCTGATGCCACCTGGGGAAAATGCGTCAAGCCAGTCACTCCCAGAGCATTACTGAAAACCGGTTACAAGACAAAAGCCTTCCTCAGCTTTGAGGAGTGTTTACAAATGTGATGAATGCCAGTGTGTCCTAGCATGCCAGCTTGAAAATAAGTCAAGCACCTGGCCCTTAGCACAAAAGGCTGACTCACCTGTACAGCATCTAGTACACTTTGAAAAGACCCCAAGTTTAGTGCTTGCTTGCAGGGACACAAAGTACTTTCAGGAGGCTGATGGGAGCATGACTTTTCCTGTCCTTCTCTCCACCTGCACCATAAAGTTGTGGGATGGCTTCCCAAGCCAGGGGACAAAGATGACTTGCATCATGATCCCTCTGACAGTGCACAAACATCCCCTGACACCAGCTCACCTGTTCTGCCTCACGGTGGGGAGAGGGAGAAAAACAGCACAGAGGTTAAAAGCCACAAATACTTAAACCTACGCTCCATGAAGCTCTAACTCCAGTGTTATTCCCCATCCCATCCTGCAGCTCCACTGAAAACTAATCCATGAGACTGAGCAAGCACTTCAGCAGGATACACTCTGTATCAACTAACTCAGGAAGAAACTGTGCTTTTCTTACTGCCACTGTATCTTCACCTTCCCTGCTCAAATCCACTTACTTTTTAGACTACAGCTCATTCAAGGATTTTTCCTCTCCCTGCAGAGAACTCTTAAGTTGGGACTCATGAAAGGTCTTCTAGCTGCTACCAATGTAAACAGTGTTAAAAAATAAATCAAAAAAAAATAGAAAAAGCAGATTGGTGGTAACAGTTGCGATGCAAAGATCAAACGTGCTTCACTGTCATTCCTGTTACCTTGCAAACAACTTTTGCTTTGTATTATCTTCACTTTCATTTATGTAGAGAAGAAAAGTAAGCCAAACAAAAACCATCACTCTTATCAAGGACCATACTGAGCACCCTCCTGAGTAATCTCTTGTACCAGCTTTTCATTCACACTGGTGGCAATTTTAGAAATCCACTGTAAACCAAATCCCCCTGCCCAAGCTTTGAAAGGACCATGAGAAGACCTGAATGAGATCTGAAAACTCTCCCCACTCCAAGAAGAAAGTTGTCTCCTCCCCAGCACAGCTCTTTCCAAATTGCAACACTTTCAGTAATCCACAAATGATCCTTTTATTTTCAGGAGCAAACTTTACATAACATGAAGAGGCAGTTCCTTGGGATTTGTTTAAGCTAAATCCAAATCCAAGCTATACAGTGTTTGAGCAAAAGACAAATAGAGCCTCTGCAAGCTCAGGTTGTAAACTAAAACAAACATCTTGACTCCCACAGCATGTACTGGGGAGACTGTGTGGGATCACCTGAGATCAAAGTTTTTTCTGCATGGGTGACACACTCCTACTCCTTTATGTAGAAATGTTACCAGGACAGCACTGTCCTGGCACAGCACTGAAGTTATCAACAAAGACACATACAGGTACCTAAAATAGATTTATGTATTCATTTTTACTGGCATCAAATATGGCTACTACAAATGCAAAGGAATGCATGTCTAGTCCTACAGTAGCTTATCCTACTTTTAGATCTGGGCTGCCATAGTTTCCCACCCCATATTCAAGCCCTGCCACCTCTAGAGCAGCACGAGGAGCTAATTAGCCGATAACTAAAACGCTAAAATTGATCATCTTCCTGAACCAGTTCACCATTCAGTGCCAAGAAGTAGTGTTGAAACAGGAGAGGACAGGCATGTGACACAGGGAACACCTGGATTTCAATTAGCTGGAGTAACCGTGGGGACTCAGGTGAAAGTCAACACACACCTGCAGGCACTAATTTTTATTCTTTCTCTTAAGCACACCACTTCTCTTCTGCTGCCTTTATACATAAAAGGCACGACCAGTGACGTCTGATCGTGTACAAAGCATAAAAATATTTTACACCAGCATGGCCAGTCACAAAGCTCATTTGTGCTAGAAGCAGAGTGTGGGAAGAGTCATAACGTTTTGAGCACAAGCAACAATACCACTGAAAGGGCACGACCACAGATGCTTGGCAAAGCACAGCCCTTCTGCTCTAATTCAGCTTAAAAATGCACAGACAAAACCTGCACGTGAAGGCACAGGGCTGCCAAAGTGTCCCAGAAATCACACAGAGGGGCAGCTGGACAACAGGTTTTGTCTGGTGGCAAAAAGACTTTGTTGCTGCTGTGTATCCCCATCTCCTCCCTGCCCCTGCACTGGCATTGCAGCCTCCTGCCCCTCAGGTGTGCCCACACAACACAACCGTGTGTGAGGACGGATAACAAAGCAAACAGAATAACTAATCAAAGTGGGGGAGAAAAAAGCACGTCACTTATAACCCCACTCCTTTTGAAACTCTCTCTATACCCAGCTTCCTTTCCCCAGGACCAGAACTTCACTTTTCAGTCTTGCTCAGTAGCATTGGGATGATCCAGTGATCATCTGCCCAGACACCAGGTTGTACAAATCACCAGTTGTCTACGACCTAAATGTTGTAACACAAAATTTAAGGCCTTGAGCAACCTGGTCTAGTGGGAGATGTACCTGTACATGGCAGGGGCGGGTGAGACTAGATGATCTTTATAACCCATTCCAACCCCTTAACATTCCATGAATCCATGATAAAATAAAACTCCTAAAAACTCCAAAACTATACTGCAGAGCAAAGCTAGAGCATAATTACCTTAACTAATGCAAATACCCTTTCCTGGAATGCCCAACATCTATTTATAGGATTGGCACAATCTAAGTTCAACATTTTTCTTTATGAAGCTCTCAAAAGGCTGGTTTTGTTTGCTGTGGAAGCATGTTCTGTGTTTGAGGGTGAAAGGTGGATGGAAAAGAAGCTCTACATTCCCCTTATAGTGCATTTAAAAATATAGAGATCCCTGCAAAAACATGATAATTTTTCTCATCAGTAAGTGACATATATCACAGGAGAAATACATAGGCATAAAAAGTTTTATATCCAGAGTGCTACAGAAAAGGAAGAAATCAGTGATCCTCTTATTCATTACATACACTTGATACATCCAAATAATAACTTATTAAAATATTCTCTGATTATGGCCTAAAACAGGTCCTGCAAGATAAAAAATACCATTCTACATCAATAATAGTACCCTACTCTATATACAGAGGAATCACACTAAGACTGAACAAAGAGTCCTTATTTTAGTATTTTCTAATTTCTAGGTGCTAAACTCCAAAGCAAAGCTTGGAATGTAGCTTTTATATGCAATTCATACATTCCTCAACAGATTCCAGGTAAAAGTACTCAAATTATCCTTAGTGAATCTGAAAAAAAAATAAATCTGCAGATATTAGGAAAGGAAAATAAACAGAGTTTTATTAATGTAGTCACTCCAAACTTCCACCAAAAAAAATGCTCTCACCATGAAATGAAATTTGACCAGTATATTTATTGCAATCCTTAGTCAAAAGAGGTCAGTGCTAAAGACTGGCAAGTAAAAGATCTGATATCATTTAGGGAAAGATGAGGAACAGAAATTTCAGACCTTTGAACTGGCAATATTTAAAGGGGGGGGTTTCCAACACAAACCTACACCTCTCCCTCGTCTCATTCACCTTCAGCTTCTACTGTAAATAGTCCAAACCAAATATGAAAAGTGACTGCATAAGGACAAACTCCAAGTCTACTGCTATCAACTTATCTTAAATAAACTGTTTGTCTCTGTTAAGTAAACTATTTAACAGAAAATTGACTGTCAGAAAAACTGATGTACATTTTTTTAGCAGTGAAAATAAATCATATGGGTTTGATCCCAAAAATAATCATCACAGGGAGAGTCTTTCTATTTCGATGGGTTACTGGCATGAGTGGGGCTACACTGGCACTCAAGCCCCTGATGAACTGAGCCAGCCTTTTGAAACAACAGTCTTGTTAGCAGAGCTCTTTTAATCCATTCCTCTGTTGTACTGCTCTGCATCCCAAATGGCCAGGAAACAAGAATTATAATTAGAAAATTGAATTTTTTTAATTAGCCAACATAAATTCAGTAAATACAGAAATCAGTCCACAGTGGAAGTGTCTGTCACTGATCCAGAGCTGACGTTGCCCAGGATGAGATCCCTACAACAGAGCTGCACAGCAAACGTTCACTTTCCTACTTTAGGAGGTGTCAGATTCACTCGCCCACACCAGACCTCCTCCAGTAAGCCAAGGGACTCTGCAAGAATTAAAAATCAGGCAGAGAAGAACTGAGAAGGTAAAAAAGCAGTGTTCTTGCAGGGACATGCAGTAGGGAGCGGGAACCATCCGGAGCAGGGATTACAACGGGGGTGCCGCAGGGACCGCAGGATGCACTGCTGTTCCCACAGCTTCCTTCCCCTGGGCAAGGGCTCACACAGCAGCAGGGCAGAGCTGACTGAGGGGACAAAAGGCAGCTGTGCTCTCAGGGCCTCCACCCAAGCCTGTGCCATGTGGAGTGCTCCATGCCGGCAGTGCCAAGGAACCTGCTCCAGAGCTGCCCCTCCCAGGAGGTGCCAGTCCGACACCTTCTCCTGGTCTGCTCCAAGAGGAGACCACCGAGGTCAAGTGTTAAGTCCTGTTAAAGACTGAATAAAATTGTGGGGCTGCTTCACACACCTGAAACAGTTAAAAATATCCATATAATATGTTCAGCATATTGTTTTCCTTGGCAAAGCTGGTAAAATGTGCATAAGAAGTTGGATTAAAAAAACATGTGGGAAAACATCCTGACCAGCTCTGCCAGTGTAACGCTCCAACTAAATTAAAGCAAGAAAATAAGAACTGTCAGAAGCAATCAGGATACATGTGCCATGCAAATGCAGCTTTCTCCTGGTACTAAATTAAAATTTCTTTTCAAAAACCTTAATAGATGAAACAGAAAATTGCATACTGCCATGAAAGGGGGCGGAGTGAATACCATTCTGCACATTACCCTTTGTATAATAACAAAGGCAATACTATGTGTAGTAGAGAATGTTTCTGCTTATTAAATTTTATGTTGCTATATTCAATGGCATCACATTATATGCGGCCTTTTTCTGCAATTAACCTCCAAAACACAAATTAAATATTTATGGATAAGTGTCAATTATGATTATGAGAAACAATAAAAGGACCGTAAATTAAATAAAGCAGAGAGAACAATAAAGTTTTTTCACATGATCAAAACAATGTTTCAGTGTTAATGTTTTCTTTTTCTAATTGAAAATGTAAATGTACTCATAGGTGCTGTTATCACATAAAATTTGGTAAACAATACCATCTTTTCAGCATTATGATTCACTCCCAGTAAGGAAAAGCCAAACAAGCCTGGTTGTTTCTTCCAGCCTAACCCAGCAGAGCAACATTATTGGATGCTTCATAGAAATCTTCAGTTTGAGGCTGTCCAGAGTGCAGTAGGACATTTTCACAGTTATTCCTAGACTATTTCCATCTTCTGTAATTAATTATCTACAATTGTATATTTTTTCAGTATTACCAGCTCCCCCACACATCCAAAATATTTTCCCACTATTGTATTTTTTAACTAAGCAACTAACCTTAGGCTTGTTAAAAAAAAAACCAACCAACCAACCAAACAAACAAACCCACACAAACAAACAAAAAAAAAAACACAACCTCCACATAAATACTCAAATATGATACTAGGACAACCACCTCATTGCTTTAAGGTCATTGCTTCTGTCTCCTGAGGCTGATTTTATTACAAAAATAATAAAGTTCTGAAACAAAACATTTTTACCAAACTACTAAAAGCAGTCAAAAGTCACCAGTGACGACTTTAGGAATTGTAAATGATGTGGGACACGCCGTCCACAAACAAATCAGATTTATGATTATATACAGTTGTTCCTGTTACCTGAAATTAGAATTAGAAGCTCATTAAATATGAATACGTTTCAGAGAATGCAGAGGCACCACATTATATTGATGAAAGCTTCATTAAATTTTCAATGATAGAGCTGCTTCTATATTTGTGAGAGAAGGACACAGAGCAAGTAAGTTGGGGCAATTCTCCTTCAAGCAACTTTGCATCTTTCTACTCTCCCTAAAAAACAAATGAATTTTAAAACAAAATGTTGGACTAATTAGGTGTAAGAGAAAGGGATTGTGGTCCATTATATTCAAGGAATGATTACTTTCAGATCAGCATTTGTCTTGTATATGTTTGTCAATTATACAACTGATGTTCCAAAAGAGAGGAATCCGGAGAGAAAAATGAGGTTTGAATGATCAAGCTCGTATAAAACACAGACTCTGGACGGGTTTGAACTCAATGGCACAGTCATCTGTTTAAAATATTCACTTAAAAAGACATCACGAGCATTGGTAATGAAGCCTTACCAAGCAAACAGTAAGAGATAACGTTTTTTGCGAGCAGGAATGTAAAACTATCTATCAAAGTCATGCAGTAATGCAGCCTTAATTTTACTGCAGAGACTGAAGCCAGGAAATAGACCTGTGACAGAAAAACTAGACACAAGCCCACTATTCAACTACATTTCCAATATTATCTTTAAGTCAGACAATTAAAACCCCCATATGTGGAACACCCATCCCCAGGCTACATGAAAGAACGCAGAATCAAAAACACAAAAGTGAAAATTCAAGTGGTCTGATCCCTCTTGTGGTCGTGCACTACAACATAAATTTATTATATCTCCACATCACATCAGCCGGTTTCCTTTGGAAAAAAAAAAAGGCTTATGCAACCAGGCTGCTACTCAGCTCCTCCCCTCTATATCCATTACCTTATGTCAACTAAGTCAGGCAGCAGGGTAGAGGCCTCAGTGTCATGTTATTCCTCTAACAACCTGCACCATATACAGGGCGAGCATTACATGTTTTCCTTAGAGTTAATGTGCATGAACTGCCAGGAACTGGGATGTGGGGTTGCTCTTCCCAGCTTGTTAGGACTCCCACCTCTTTCAGCCCTCTGGATAGGCAAGGATCAGCTAACACACATGCAGGCAATGCTGGTTTATCCTCAGACCTTGTTTATTCTGCCCTGCTCAAATCCTGCTTCGACACGTTCACTGTTCCCCCCCCCTCTAGTTTTCTTTGGCATGCAGAGTCAGCATTAAATAACTGACCTTCTCAAAACCACCATGAGGCAGCATTATCCCCACATTACCAGATAAGGAAATTAAGCCACTACAATTAATGCCTGAAGCATGCCCAAATTTCACATTCCTGATTTAAGAGTGATTAGCATTAGTGCTCCATAGGATTTCCTCTGCTCAAAGCCCAGCCTGCACTTCCACAGGGGCGTCCCACCGGCACAGCAGAGCCCCTGCGAAATGCTGGGCTCCAGGAACTCGGCCAACCCACCCCAGGGCTCTGTAAAGCAGCTCAAACACCCAGGTGCTGCTCCAGCCCAGGGACAGAACACAAGATCCAAGTGCCAACCTCCTTCTGCACCCTTCCTTCTTCCCCTGGCCAAGAGCTTTGGATCCAGGCACAGACTCCTTGCTGGGCTAATTTCCATTTAGGCACCTACATCTCTTCACCACAATGTCTGAGCACACACACTCTCATTATCCTCACCTCTGATCTTCCCGTGGCCACCATGCCTTCATCCTCCTAGAACCTCAGAGTTCTTTAGCTCCAGTTTTTCCTCAGTCTTCCCAGATAGTTCTAAACCCTTCTCTAGCCCAGCCATCACTCCTTCTCTCAACTTCTCATGCAGTCATATTTCTTCCTCCGAACAAGTCTCCCTCATGATCTTTGTTGCAGGACTGGGAGTCAGCCTCCCCTTCCAACTCCCCTACAGCATTTCAAAGTCTCCCTAGAGCCATAAGATGTTTCCCAGTCACATGTTCCTTGCAAAAGACAAGGCTCCTTTCCAAAATCTGTCAGCTGGCAGCAAAGGTTCCCACACAGATCCCATGCAATTAAGAGTTCTTTAGCCTCATCCTAAGAAACAAACCTCCAAGGGGCTGTTTCATTCACACATCATGGAGATATTGCCCACGTAGAGACAGCTAATTCTGGACACATCTCCTGTGTTATCTTTCCCCAAAACCAGGTAGATAGAATAGAAATCTAGGGTTTGTTTAGCAAAATTGTAGGCCAGCCTTTGCTGCAAGAGTAGAAACAAAAAGGCTCAAACAAATACAGCTATTCTAGACTGAGCTCAAAAGACAAGTATCTCTCCAGCTCCTGAATTCCTCCAAGCCTGCTCAGCTGATGATGTTCACAAAAACATCCCATCACCCTGGCATTGCCCTCAGTCTTGTTAACCTCCCTGTCCCCCTTTATACAATACAACCACATCCCAAAGCTATAGATAAGTTCATTTTTTTTCCTAGAACAAGGGATCTTGGGGATTTAAGGGCAGCCTCTCATCTCCAGTTCACAGCACATCAGTCACAGGCTTATCAAACCCCACCACTGCCACCAATGGTCCTTCCTGACGCCGTTCAGGGTGTGTAAGGACAATTTTTTCAGTCTTTTAAAACCCACAGACAGCTACTCCCAGAAGGATCTGAACTCCTCTGTTTACTCAAGGCTATTCATATGCTCATACCAAAGATTATCTAGTCACTAGCTGTACCTACCGGGATTGTTCAGCCCCTAATCCCCACAAAGACATCACTGTTTTGTTTTGGTTTTTTTTTTACAGGAAAACACATGACACCCTGCAAGTAAGGATGACAAAGACATTAAACATTAGTCTGCCTCCACTTGTCTGGGACCAGAGATCCTCCTCCTTCGCCCCGGCTCTTGTGATACATTTAACCCCAGTGCCAAACTTTCCTGCCCAGTTAGACCCAACACTTCCCATTCTGGCTCAGCAGTCTGAAGGTGTCAGCATCAGCCAAACCACTCCCTCGCCTTTTGCTGTCTAGGAACATCAGTCCTCCTTTGCCACCCTGGCAGAGAGACTGTGACAGCCTGGCCACACTGTTTGGCACTAATAAAAACTGGAGAGTGCAACCTTCTTGGGAACTTTCACCTCAAGACTGCTTCTTAAAAAAAAACCAACAAAAAACCTGTTTCTCACTTTGCCCATCCCACTCAGCAGAACCACTTCTCTATAATATTAAAGAAGTTGTCGTGTTCACATCAAGCCCAGGATTCTGCAAATTCTTAGACACAGAAACCAACCTTAGTGCCAGTCATTGAGGCAGAACTGTGTGGACACAGCAAAAATAATTACCTACCTGTTTCTCAGTTCAAAGCCAAAATATTTATCAGACCAGATGATTTCCTCATTGTTCCTTTGTGGCAGAGCCATCTTGTTCTCACTTACCTCACTTGCCAAGTTACCCACATTCCACACAAAAAACCCTGCAAGAGTTTCCTAATACATTCTCTCCCCCTTCATGTGTTATATTCAAAACAAAAAAAAAAACAACTTAGAATATCATTTTCAGACCATCAAAAAATGTTCTTAGGTGAATTTTGTCACATATAGCAGCAGTTTCTGGTAAGTTCTCAGATCTGGTCCTTTCCAAATTAATTCCTGCAAAATATTTTTTATAAAAAGGAAAACCAAGCCAATGCCATTACAAAATTCAGTTCACAGTTAGGACTACTACCTGTAACTTTTTTTACAGTGAGAGTGGCATTTCTGTGAGGAAATATCCACTGTTTCCTGCACATTATTAAACCACAGAGAGAACCAGCAATATGAAACTTAGGTGTCCCCGACACAAGCTCAGCCTGTTGCCTGTCCTACAGTCTGTTACTATCAGGGATTTTTTTTTTTGTATTTCCTAATCATATGTGAACAGTGAAACACTCAATTCAATTTCCAAAATGTTGACCCAGCTCTTCTTCAAATTTCACCTTCGGTTTCCAGGGGGAAGAACAACCAGCCAAAGCCCCAAACAAAGAACATGCACACAAATGCAACTTCTGAGTACCCCAAAGGGGCACTTTCAGATCTGCCCTGCTGTGAATTTACAGTTACCAAGACACCTTTCCTAAAATGACTCAGGAATATATTTACTTAATTTCACAAATAGTAAACCTATGCATATGGCTTACTAACATTTGGCAGCTAATGCAGCCAAACAGGAGCAAGTCAGATGTCCTTCTTCCTCACAAACCCGCAGAATTATTGGTATCAATTAAAATGCAGTAGATGCAATTAAAAGAAAGAGAAAAGAAAAACCTGCCTAATATGAAATTGTTTAAGAGGTTGTTGTGTTTGGCTTCTTTTGGAGAAGCCTTTGTTTTCACCACAGAGATTTACACACACCTGTGTTGGGCCATTACCATGCTGGGCATTTACAATACTCAACCTTAGCAGGGTAAACATTTACCCAACCCAAAAAGAGCCCAGTATGTTCAAGACTCTTCAAGCTGGGGACCCAAACACATTTTCATGATCATAGAATCATAGAATGGTTTGGGTTGGAAAGGACCTTAAAGATCATCTTCTGCTGCTCCAAGCCCTGTCCAACCTGGCCTTGAACAGTTCCAGGGATGAGACAGCCACTTCTCTGGGCAACCTGTGCCAGGACCTCAACACTCTCACAGGAAGAATTTTTTTCTAATATCCAATATATACATACTCTCTTTCAGTTTGAAGCCATTGCCCCCATCCTGTCACTACACATCCTTATAAACAGTCTTCAATCCCAGGCTGCAGATTTAACCAGAGTGAATTTTCAGAACCAAGGAAAAAAGAATTTATTTTTCCATTTACTGACTGGAGAGCCAGGATATAAACAACAGCTTTCCTCTTGCTGAGATCACATCACAGAGTGGAACCACAACTTAAAATTTCCAAAAAGTACTTACGGGGAATGAAGAGCAGAGCTCTGTGAGCTTTGCTGAGCAGACAAGAAGTATTAGCAAGCAGACATGGCAATTGATAGCTCAGCAGAGAAAAGAGAAGATTTTCTAAGTATGTCAGCTTTAAAACAAAAGAATAAACTGAAGCATTAACACCACTTCATCAGAAGTATTAAGACCATGATTCAGAGTCAAATGTAAAAGCAAATATTCACTGTCAAAACTGGATAGCAGAAGGAAATAACCTCTTTGGTATTTCAGCAATGATTTAATCACCTCCCATGACTGACTTGGAGAGACTTTGGAAGACTAACGGGATGGAACAGGATCCAAAGAGCATTGAATCACAATTAATAAAAACAGGAATAACTCCAAAAAGACTAAGAAGAAAGATGACCTAGATTTTTGCTCCCTAAGAAGTCAGGAAAAAGATTTCTTTCTGAGGGAATACATTCCACTTTACAAAAAAAGTCATTTTGCTTCTTCCTTTGAGGAAGCAGATAGGCTACGATTGTGCAACTATTTCAACCACCAACTAGTTAAATTCCTGTAGTAGACCTGACAAATGCAAATAAAAACCTCCCCAGTGCAACTCTCAAGCCACCCAGAAGAAATGAAGAGAATTCTCTCAGAGATGGAAATCACTGGGATTGAAATGCATTACATAGTTGTCATTACTTATCTCCCAAAAGCAAAGTAGGCATTTTTTGGACCACACCACTTTTCTGCTCTGGTTGAGATTTTTAGCTGTATGTAGTCCCAGTCTGCTTTAGACCACCAAGACCACTTTATGCTTTTCACACCAGCAGGGATCCAGGAATCTAATTTGAGGTGTGATATGGTAATAGCAGCAAGAAAACAAGCCTAAGAGACAAAACAGAGCACTTGCTCTCCCAGATAAGCCATCTTTTTAAGATGCACAAAGGCTAAATTAACACTGTGCCATAGGAAGGTCCTTCATTCTACCCTATTCCACCTTTCCTGTGGATGCACATTCCTACAAATGACCTTGCACCACCTCTGATGTCTGACTAACCAACTCACTAGTCCTGTATAAACCCCACCACATCAACTGACCAAAAAGCTTCTCATCTTCTGCCAGGTCAGCAAACCAGATCAGCTCCTGCAAGGGTCCACTAAGCACCAGAGTCTGGTGACTCTTTTCCTTGTGCCTGCTGCCCATTCACAAGTCCTGAATCCACATTTCCATGGTTGAACCAGCATACCTTACTGTTTGCACTCCAAAGCCCACACACCACTTTTTTTGGCCTAAAAATCATATACATAACAGCCAACCTTTACATTACAAATGACAGCCCTGAATCATTGTCCTTGTATATCTTGCATTCAAGGTATTTTTGTAAGGAAAAAAAGCTTGCCAAATAAAACTTGAATAGGTATTTAAGCCCCCCTAATTCCCACGTGCTCAAGTTAAAAGTTACAGCTCTGACAGATCCTCAGTGCCTACCTCCAGTTGGACTTCTTCACTCAAACTCACTTGGCTGAAATACAGTTTTATGTTATTTTTCCAAAATCTCCAGGGCTTCCCCCCCATCCTAGAAGAAAGGCATTTTCTTGAACCACACTGCAGAGAAGAATGCAGCAGGAAGCCAAGCCATCCTTTCACTTGGAAGGAGTTTAAACGAGAAGATTCCAAACTTCTTTTCAGATGACTCCAGCCCCACGCACTGGCATGAGACCCCACTCCCCTGAATTCACCGGGGATGTTCCTACTTCCAACTCCCGGGGAATTTGACAGCCACAGAACTCCAAAAAGCTCCTAACATTAAAATAAATACACAAATAATGAAAACTCTGTTTCTTGGTTTCAGCAGCCGTTGGCACTGCAATTAGAGTTCTCCAAGGATGCACTTACCCCCTAATGAATCCCTGGAACAGTCATAACAGGGTGCAGGGCAGATTATGAAATCCCCACAACACAACTTGGTGAATTGATGTCTCCCCTGAGCAACACAAAGCTGGGCCTAGAGACAGCGAGCGTTTTTACGCTGTCTCAGTTTTGAAGCTTTATTAACAAATTAAATGAGAAATAAATACATCTCCCTCTGGGAACAGGAGGAAAAAAATGACATTTTAATAAGGAGCCCAGACACCTTTCCACACGGTTCTTGTGAACAAGAAAGAGAGCAGAGAAACTGTTCATTACCTACCATGTAAGACTGTGGCAGCACATGAACAAATCCCAAAACGCCACAGGCAGCAGCTGAAATCAAGCCTCTCAGTTTTCTGCAGAGGCTGCTCTGGTCCCTGTGCCCGTCTCCCAGAGATGTCAAGCATGGAAAAGACACTTTGCTGAGACAGCACAACAGCTGGCATGACACTGGGGAAGGAAAAGTGTTCCTTCATTTTTGCTGCTCTGCAGACACCCACATCTCCTCCCTCTGCAAGCCAGGGTGGGTCACAGGTAGCTGGAGCAACAGGACTGACTCTTAAGAAAGTACTTCACACACCAGTTTCCCTCCTCCCTGTAGCAGGCAGTGGGATAACAATGGTGATCCAGCACCCCAAATTAACCACCTTTTTTACCTAAGATTTTTGTGTGTCACTGTTGGAGACCATATGGTCCAAGTTTACAGCCAAGAATAAATCTCTTTACCCTCTCCTGTTTGCAGCAGCAACCTTAACATTCTTGTAATGCAGGTTTTGATGGATGCATTTCCTTTCCTCTCCATGAAAGTAAATCAGTGGGATACACTTAACCTCCCTCCTAAAACCCAACACAGGCCATGAAATCCAAGCGGGCAGAGCAAAAGATAATTCATGGTCTCAAGTGAAGCCAGGTGGATCACAGCTCCATTGGCAAGCACGCACCCAGCATCTGCACGCTCAGAAAAGACGTTAGAAATCGTCTGAATAATCAAAAATTGTCATGCATGCACAAAGGATTTTGAATATAATTCTTGAGTGAACTTCTAAAAGGTAAAGCCATCAGTGCACCTTAGAAACCAATGCATTGCAGAACTTGAATCAAGTATTGCTCCATGATTTGACACACTGTCCCTCACACAAAAGCATTTTTAAAGCCAAGCGTCTCATGCCCTGAACCTCTGTTATACTTAAGAAAATAAACTTAAAAAGACATTCATTATTCTTGAACTAAGCATTTCCCTACTAAGTCCCATCCTAAAACAACTTTTAACTGCTAATTTATCATCCTCCCTCCCAGTGACAGGGAAGATTTATAGTGGAAAAGGCTTATTTAACATTACTCTGATGCCAAAAACACATGGTATTACACTTTTGGCGATACTGGTCAAGAAGCAACAACCAAGGAAAACAAACTGCTAAGAAATAACCCCCCAAAAAACCCCATTCCCATAATTGTAAGCCTTGGCATGGTTCCATTGGAATAAACTCCAGTGGAATTCCAACTTGAAGGTTGTTTACAGCCGGAGGCCAAATGTCCCATTTCATCCTCTTGCAGCCACCTGCCTATCCCTTATCTGCACCACAGCTCTGCTGTGCTTATCAGCACAATGATCCTGCTCTGCCACAAGCAGACACATTCCAGAGCCCCTCTGACCACAGGGGAACTGAACATGGCAAACATGTGGCATTAGGAGAAAGCCACTGTGAGTTCTTCTAAGGTAGGGTCAAGCCCACTGACACGGGAAGGACGGGGGAGGAGAAATGCTCCCTGCATATGTTACTGCTGAAATCCAGAATGAACACACTGGCAGAACCAAGGTCGGAGTAAGAGAGAGGTGGGAGGCCAACAGGGGCACTCTCACACAGAGTATCTACCGCAGATGAGAGAGACTTAAATTAATGAAGTGGGGAAGAGGAGAAGAATGAACAGCCAAACCTCCAAAGCACAGGACTTCATATCAAGAGGAACCTTCACTGCAGGCATCTGTCAGAAAAAGAAGGAAAAAAACAGGACACACGTTGCCCAATGAGTTCTCAGATACTTTGAGATTTTTTTTTTATATAGGAGGTAAGAAGAAAAGAAAAAAAGAGGAGGAAAAAAATAAGCCATGATAAAAACAAGGGCTCTTCTAGTTTCATTCTAACAAAGGGGAGGAACTGACTAAGAACGTGAAAGTGGAAACAACCTGGCTAACAGAAGGCATAAGAAGGCAACTCTCACAATTCTTGAAAAGGGAAAACGGGGAGCCACAAAATAAAGAAAATAAACTCATGGTAAAATGCTAAAACCACAAGCTATCAGTAAACCAGGAGAAAAAATATGAAGCTTACTGACAAATCATCTCAGCTAAATACAGGCTCTTCAATAATTCGAAATTCAAGGTATTTTGCACAAGGGCAAAGCAAATCACTGAAGGTCACCTCATTAAGTGAACAGCACAGTTAACAGAACAGGAAAGGTTAAAGCTTTAGGAAAGAAACTACCAGGAGGCAACACGAAAATATTCCTTCAGAATGCCTGCAGCGAAAGAAAGAGCAGTTGAAGCAGGAGCACATTAACCCGCTATTCAGTGGGAAGGAAAATCTTTAACAGATGATGCCAAAGCACTTGGGGCATTTTCTGCATCAATCTCCACTCAGTAAGACGGATTAGCTGGCTAATGTAACTCATATCACAGCAGAAGGAGCAAAAGCACGAGCCAGAACTGGGAAATGCATTACAGCAACTGCTCCAAACCTCCCGAGCCAGCAAAGCCGAGACTCTGAATTTTCCATGCAGATTTATCGGGAAACTTCAAACAGAAAGCACAGTAAAGGCAATATGCAATTGCAGGCAACTTAATGAGCCTCCATAAACCCATGGATGTGTAGTCCATAAACCTGTGGACTATTTCCAGGGGTTATATGAAGAGTACTTCAAGGTTTTCAGTTCTGGTAGGTGCGATATTTACCCTTTGAAAAGGGACAAAGGCAGATCATCTCTGCTCTCTGCATTAAGTGCCAACAACCTAGAGAAGGACAAAAGCACCTGCCTCTAAAGAGCAGGAAACCAAACACACAGGGAAACACAAACCAGAGTCAGGCTCACCATCAGTCCCTGGGAAGATGTTGAAATAATCAGACAAATTACCTCTTTCAGATAATGAAACAGATAAGATTCAACACACAGTTTCTTAGGAAAAAATCACATCAAAGGAATATAATTCTATCCAATGACACAGTAACAAAGTAGGTAGCAAAACAGCAATTACAGGCAAAATAGTTTTGGTTTAACAGGATTTTTGACACTCTTAAACTGACAGTCATATAACTGAAACAAATGCAGAACACACTGAAGTACTGGGAGATGATTAGAACCCCACACCCAGAGATAAGCTGCCATTATTTCAGTCAAGAGAGAAAATTGATAGCAAGCCCATTCACATGACTCTAATCTTTTCTCATTCTCCACTGCTACAGAAAGTAACCAGTGGAAGAGGGTTATTCAGCAAGGAACTCACTGCAGGCAACTCCATATTTTGCTCTGCCTTGGTTTGATTTCTTTCTTTAACAAGAAAGATCTCCCTGACAACATTTTGTCCACAAACTACACACTGGAAAATATCGGGGCAGTAACAGAGGATAATCTGGGACAGTTTCAAAAGCTTGGATGGAGGAACTCAGAATCTAAAGTCACTTGAACCAAGTGCAAAAGTCACCTGAAGTAACATGTTGTTTAACAGAGCAAAAACATAATAAGTTGCAGAACACAACATGGAAGGCAAAGTTAAATTCTGTTCTGCCCATGGATATGCTGGGTGGCAAAGGGCTAAAGAATCTGGGCTTATCCTGACAATAAATCAAACATGTCACTGCAAAAAATAAAGACTCGTCATCCTGCCTGTACGAAATGCATGTGAAATCATGTGAATCGTGTGAAAAGCACGTGAAATAATTTTGACTCTGGCTGATGTACTAAGGACTCAGAGGGAACAGCAGGTCCACTTCCAGCAAAATGCAAACCAAGTGGAGAAGGCCTCAAGAAAAACAGTGAGAACAGCCCACAGACGTATTGAAAAATAATTTCTAAAAAAATCACTCTAGAGAGGAGACTGAAGGAATGGGATTTCTTCAGAGTGGAAAACACCAAAGAGAAAGCCCCCAAAACATGCAATGCATTCCTACAGAAGAGGTGTAATCAAGAGTTCACGAGGTATACTTCATGTTAGAATTCTTAAATGTTTAAGTTATAGCAAGTAGATGTAGACTGGAAATTAGAAGAAGTATTTTCAATGGTAAGAATAGCAAACTATCAGAATAGATTGCCTAAGGATAAATCTCCACCAGAAACTTACTTCAGCTCATTTGTTTTGAGAACTAGTTAAACATTCCTTCCTTGTGCCTGAAACACAGTGAATTTATGGGAGAAAAAATGTCAATTACCTCCCTTTTTTCCCCTCCATTCACAGGTGGATCATCCAGGTTCTGGATTAGTTATTGCGAGAATTTATTAATCATTGTAATGTTGTATGGAAATAGTAATAAAACCACAACCTTAAAGGAGCTGTTGGAAGGAAAATGCAGAGGAAAAGTGACACACTTGAACCAGATCAAGATGGAGAGTCCTTAATTACAACAAAACCAAAGAAATGCAGAGATTCTACTCTGCAACAACAGAGGTGCAAACAACAAGAGCTGGGGGAAGCAGAGGCAGAACTCGTGCAGAAACAAGAAGCAAGGCAAGGACATCAACACCAAACACGGTGTCAGCAGCTGCACCCATCAAAGCACAAAACACCATTTTCTCAAGTAAAGTTCAGCTACAAAAAAAACCAAACCAAACCAAAAAAAAAACCCACAGGGAACCAAAGCAGGAAAGGAAACTGAAACGTGCTGTCCTCTGCTGGAAGAGGCTCTGGATGAGCCTGAAAGCAGAAGATCATGAAGACTACAAGTCCTTTGATCTTCACTGAATACCAGATCGAGGGATCATTTTAAATCTGCTCTGTTTTGCCTAAATTTGGCTGTTGCCTGTTGAGATTCAGCTAATGCTGCACTTGGACACAGAGAGCACCCCTGTCACCAAAGGGACACTCCTGATGCCACCTCTCCTGCACCACCACCACCACCAGGAGATCCACACCTTCATGGCAACACAAGTGCTTGTGTGGCCACAGAGAACAGGATCAGGGAACAGAATGGAAGGTAACACTTTTTCTACTTTTTCCTAAGACAGTAAGATAAATCCTTTCTTGCAATTCAGTTCCTTCATTCACAGTATCAAGTTCACTTCCAACACAGTATCAAGTAAAAGCTTTCAGGCTGGGTCTTTTGAATGTAATTCACATGTAGCTTAAAAAGTATAAAACTACCTCACAGGAAAGATGAAAAGACACAAAAACTCCAAACAAAAATAATCAGGAAAAAAACAAACAAACAAACAAACAAACAAAATAAAAAAAAAAAAAAAAAAAAAAACAGAAAGGGCTGCTATTGCAGTATGAGGCTTCTATCATGGACATCCAGAAAGAATGTAGAGTACAGCCTTTTAAACTTCCACATTAAGGATGATCTCCAGGTCTGAAAGTAAATGAATCCAGACTATCTGCAACTTAAATCAGGTAGAGCCAGTGCTGGGAACTATCTAAGGGTTGAGCTTTGGGGGGAAAGAGAAAAAAAAAAAAGGCATAATTCTTCTTGGGAAAAAAAAAATGAGTGAACATAACCATCTGCACTGGTTCACTGGAGGGTTTTCAAAACTTCAGCAAAGCATTCTTCATTCAGGAGAATGAACACGTTAAAAGGATACAACAAAACACCTCTTTTTTATGTTTCTTATGTTTCTCAACTATTCGAGCACAGCGCTAAATACAAATAAGAAATGTTTAAGTCGATGAGAACTTTATTTTCCCCTGCGTTACCGGCCTCGCACCCCGAAGCCCCGCAGCCCTGCGGGACAGGAGCCTGTCCCAGCCACACGCCGGGTCCCGTGGGCTCCCGCCCGCTTCCCTCCAGGAATTTCGCTGCACAGAGGGAAGACCCGCACCGGACCCAGCTCGGCCTGACCACGGAGGCCGGGGGAGGAACCGGCGGCACGAGGGGCCCGGGGCCGCCCCGCAGACACCGCTCGGGGCCGGAGCCGCCCCCACCCCCGGCCCGGCCGGGACAGCGACCCCTCCCCCGGGGCCCGCCGCCCGATGCCCCCGCGGCCCGGCCGCACTCACAGCGTGTGCCCGCAGACGTTCACCATGAGCTTGAGCGAGGGGTTGCGGTACTTGGTGGTCTTGCAGCGCGGGCAGCCCAGGTCGTCCATGGCCGCCCCAGCCCCGCTCCCTCCGCCCGCCGCGCCTTCCGCCTTCCGGTGCCGCCGACAAACGGCCCCGGCGCCGCCCGCCGCCGCCCCGCGCGTTCCGCGGCCCCGCCGGGCTGAGCGGGTGCGAGCGGGCCGGCAGCGCCCGCCCGGCCGCGGGGCTGGAGCTGGGGCTGCGCCGGCCCCAGAGAGCCGGCTGTAATGGGGGAGAAGGCGGCACTCGCCTACGAGTAACCAACAGGAATCGCTGAGAGTCAATTGGGTTGGAAAAGACCCCCGAGATCCTCGAGTCCAACCTGTGCCCCAACACCACCGTGTCAACCAGACCATGGCACCGAGTGCCACGTCCAGTCTCTCCTTAAACACCTCCAGGGGCTGTGGCTCCACCACCTCCCTGGGCAGCCCATTTCGATGTCTAATCGCCCTTTTTGTGAAGAAATTCCCCCAGATGTCCACCCTAAGTCTCCCCTGGCACAGCCTAACGATGTGTATCATCTTCTCGTCCTGTCACTTGTTACCTGGGAGAAGAGACCTACTCCTAGATATCTACAATCTCCTTTCAGGTAGTTGTAGAGAGCGATAAGGTCAACCCTGAGCCTACTCTTCTCCGGGCTAAGCGCCGCTCCAGCCCCTTCCCCAACTCCATTGCTCCTTCTCTGAACACGCTCCAGCACCTCAATGACTTTATTGAAGCGAGGGAGCCCAGAACCGGACACAGCGGGGTCCCTTCACCCCACAACCCATCCCAACCGAGGTGCCCCACCCTGGGGCAACCACAGCACCGGAGAAAGTTCACCGCCTGCCCCGTCCAGGGCGAGCCGCAGGTGCCGGGACCCGCCGCCGCCGCCCGCCCGCGGGGGCTCCAGGTGGAGCCGTGAGGGGGGAGCGGCACGGGGCGCGCGCCCGTTTGATTGACGGTTGCCATGGAGACGGGCGTGGCCCCGCCCCTCCCGGCGCAGCGCGGCCCAATAGGCGGGCGCGGCCCGGCCAGCGGTGGGCGGGGCCACATAGTCTTGCGGCGGGTGCGGGAGCCGCGGCGGGGGGAGCGGCGGGAGCGCGGCCGGGACACAGCGCCGGTCCCGGATGGTCACTGCGGGGCCGCGGGGAAACCTGATCGGCTGCAGCGGGAGGAGGAGAGACAGATAGGGAAAGGGGGGAGAGGAGGAGAGAAGGGGACGCCGCGGGGGGGGGGGGGAGGGAGAGAGAAGGAAGACGGGGAAAAAAAAAAAAGAAACGAAAAAGGAGGAAAAAAAAAAAATAAAAGGAAAACTAAACCGAAACATGTCTTCTGCCTCCCCTGCCACGGACGACATCGTGATCGCGGTGGAGATCAAGGAGGAAAATGTGATGGAAATGCTCTCGGAAGCCCCCGAGGCGCCCGCGCCGCCGCCCCCTCCCGCCGCTGCCCCGTTCCCCATGGAGCACGCAGGCTCCGCCGCCGCTGGTGAGGAGGGAGCCGCGGAACAGGTACTGCTCCACACTGAACTCCTGGCCAGGAACCACCACGCTGCCTCCTCTCCCTCCTCTTCATCTTCCTCCTCCTCCTCCTCCTCCTCCTCGCAGACCCCTCTGGCTTTCTCCCCGGACCACGTCGCCTGCGTGTGCGAGGCGCTGCAGCAAGGTGGGAACCTGGACCGCCTGGCCAGGTTCCTGTGGTCTTTGCCCCCGAGCGATCTGCTACGTGGCAACGAGAGCCTGATGAAAGCCCGGGCGCTGGTGGCTTTCCACCAGGGCATCTACGCCGAGCTCTACAGCATCCTGGAGAGCCACAACTTCGACTCCTCCAACCACCCGCTGCTGCAGGAGCTCTGGTACAAGGCTCGCTACACCGAGGCGGAGCGAGCCCGGGGCAGACCTTTGGGGGCGGTGGACAAGTACAGGCTCCGGAGGAAATACCCCCTGCCCAGGACCATCTGGGACGGCGAGGAGACGGTCTACTGCTTCAAGGAGAAGTCCCGCAACGCGCTGAAGGAGCTCTACAAGCAGAACCGATACCCCTCGCCCGCCGAGAAGCGCAACCTGGCCAAGATCACCGGGCTGTCCCTCACCCAGGTCAGCAACTGGTTCAAGAATCGCAGGCAGCGGGACCGCAACCCTTCCGAGACCCAGTCCAAAAGGTGAGGGAAAACTTTTTCCTCCCCGCCCCCCTCTCCCGCCTGCCTTTCCCTCTCCCGGCTCTTTCTTCCCTTGCAAACATGGCGCTTACCTTCGGTGCGCCTCGTCCTCCCCTCCTTCCTCCTCCCCGCTCCCTCGCTCCCAACACACCCACCCGGCCCGGCCGTGCGAGGCGGCGCGGGGGAAACTTCCCGGACCCGCTGCCCCGCGCTCCCGGGGCAGCTCCCGGCCCGGGGGAGCCGCCGGGCGGGCTCCCGGGAGGACACGGGACGGGGGGTGTTTGCGTGTGTGTGTCCCCCCCCCCGGCTCCTTGTTTTTATTCAATTGTCGCGCCTGACAGAGTTAATCATTGACGGCCGGAGGACGCGCGGGGTCCCGGCGCTCCTTCTGTTTTGAAACCTGACTCGGGAGCGGGCCGGGCTCGGGTTTCAGCGGGGGAGCGGGGCCGGTTCCCGGGGCTCCCGGGCGGGAGAGCGGCCCCGGCCCGGCCCCGCTCCGCCCGCGGCTCGGGCTCGGCTCCCCCCGCCCCGCCGCGGGGGCGCGGGCAGGTGGAGGTGACCTTCCCCCTTCTCCCCCCCGCCTTCCCCCCCGGGAAGGGACGGGAAAAGGGGGAGAAAGCGCGGGGAGAAGGAGGGAGGAAGGGAGCGGGGAGGGAAAGGAGGGAAAGCGGCCGGCGGAGGGGGCCCCAAGGCATTTCTCAACCAAGGGCGCGATTGTGCCGCCGCGGCCCCTCTCCGCGGGACACATCAAAGGGCGAGGGGGGAGGGAGCGGGCAGGAGGGGGAGCGACCGAAAAATGCAGCCGAGGGCGGACCAGTCAGCGAAAAAACCCCGACGCAGCCCCGGGCGGAGGCACAAAGGCCGCCCCCCAGCCTTCCGTCCCTCCCCCGGCCGCCGGGCACGGCCGGAGGTGCCTCCGGGGGCAGCGCGGGCCGGGGTCCCCCCCTTCCCCCGGGCCGGGGGCGGCGGGCAGAGCCTTCCCGGCCTTCCCTCACCTCCCAGCGCTTTGCCAAATGGCCGCGGCCGACTCTCACACGTGTGGACACCCCGCGCCGGGCAGCCCCCTCTGGCCGCCGGGATGGAGGAATTTATTTACAACTCCATAACCCAAGTCTGTAAAGTTTCTCCTCGGCGAGTGTTTGGCTTGATGTGTTCTTTTCCAAGAAACCTCTCCCCCCCCCCCTCCCCAGTTTGGCTTCAATATTCATTTAAAGTGCCTTGTAAAGGCAAAACACAGAAAAAAAACGTTCGTGGAAACTCTCGCAAACTGTGTTAAAGCCTTGGTGCAGAGATCCTGGCACGCCGTGGTAATGCAATGTCATGTCTCCATCTTTTCCCATAGCGAGTCAGATGGCAACCCTAGCACAGAAGATGAATCCAGTAAGGGACAGGAGGATTTATCTCCCCATCCACTCTCCAGCTCATCCGATGGCGTTACCAGCCTCAGCCTTCCCGGCCACATGGAACCCGTCTACATGCAGCAGCTTGGAAACACTAAAATAGCCTTGAGCTCGTCTGGTGTCTTGCTGAATGGAAACCTTGTGCCTGCCAGTACCTCTCCTGTCTTCCTCAATGGTAGCTCTTTTCTTCAGGGACCCAACGGTGTCATACTCAATGGACTCAGCGTGGGCACTTCGCAGACAGTTACCTTAAATTCGCCCAAAACTGCGTCGAGCATTGTGAGCAACGGGGTGTCCATTACTGACATAATATCATCGTCATCAGAAGATGTTAAAGACTTCAAACTCCTTCAGGCTTCTGTCCCCAACGCCACAGCAGCCACATTCAGCCCTAGCAACATCCCAGTCTCTTTCCCAGGATTGATACCGAGCTCAGAGGTGAAAAGGGAAGGCGTAGAAACTGCTGCTTCCCAAGATGGAGGCTCTGTAGTTACTTTTACTGCTCCTGTCCAAATAAACCAGTATGGCATTGTCCAGATCCCCAATTCAGGAACAAATGGCCAGCTGCTGAACGGAAGCATTGGTTTTTCTTCTCTGCAGCTGCCTCCTGTTTCTGTGGCAGCTTCACAAGGTAAAAGTTTTGTTGCTTGCAGTAAGAGGTATGAGGAAAAAGTTGGAATCAGGCACACTTGGCATTTTAGAAGCTGTGATCCTTTTTCTCCAAGGTACCAGGGTTGTATCTCTGCCATGGCCACACACAGAACATCAAATAACATCAAATAATACCTTTTGCTTCCTTTTATAGTGGGTTATGCTCGTGGGCAGACTGTTAGATGAGGCTGAGCTCTGCTAAGACCAGGGAAGGAGGTCTGGTAATTTACACTGCTTTCATCTCATGCTGTTCACAGAAGTCTGTGATACCAATCTTCACAAATATCTGTAAATTTTACACGTTTCAGTAATCAAAATATTCCCCATTTGCCACTGAATTCTTCCAATGAGAAGGTTCATAAAAATGAAAATTGCAGCAGCTGGAAATTGTTACCTTGTGGCGGTTGTTTTGTTTTTTTGGTTTTTTAACCAAAATACATATTAAATTATTGTAGACACAACAAGACCAAGCGGTTACACTTGTACATTTTCTGTTCCATAATTAGGAAAGATTAAACTTGAGGGAAGCAGTCGAAGTAAGCAATAGCTCGTAGATGTAAAATGTGAGGGTATTTGGATAAAGCTACCCTCAGTCCAAGGGAAATATGTCATCACAGGTTCACGTGCCAAGTGTGCAGGCTCCTCCCCGAGTTTGCTTTAGAGTTTGTCTTAACATACCATAGACTGAACATTGCAGCCAGCCAGGAAGAATCCCAGGGAGCACAAACCTAGTTCTGTATCCTTGTTTTGAAGCAGGTCAGTTAAAATGCGGAACTGAGCAGCTTTGTTACTTACTAGACACTGTATGTTTGGTTATGAAAATTATTAAATTGGAATGAATCTCTTTAGTTTCGGGAGCTGTGAATCCTGTAAGGAAAATCAAATTGTGCTCATGTGCTTCTTTGAATTAAATGTGTATAGGGAGTGAATTATTCTTGCTGGAGCATGGAGAGGAACACTGGAGCTGTACGAACCCATTTTAAATGGGTGCACAATTATAAGCTCCTAAAATGTGGCACTCACAGGCACTGGAAGTTACTGGTACATAGTTTAACCAAGATTAAAGAGAGAAGACATTTAGTCTGAATGCCACCTGTAATTACAAAAGCCACTTAATCCACATGCTCCAAGGCATAAACTGGCAGCCAGCAATGGTGAGAAAGTTCTGTCCCCTAAGTAATGTGGGAGTATTGTGCTTGAAAGTCCTCAGATTCATAATAAGCTCCTCTCTGACCATTTTCCCCATTGTTAAAAATGCTGATTCTCACTGGAGAGTGGTCCACCATATGTCTGGTGCAGAGAAAGGTTTTGGTTTTTTTTAACATGAGATGGATGGATAGCTGGCTGCCTATTCCAAGTGAAGCATGCTGCAGGCTATTTTAAGTAAGCCACAGTAAATAATACTGACAGGTAACTTCAGATTGCCTCACTTTATTCTCTGGTTTACACATATGCGTAACACCTTCCAAAAAATTATCATTGATAAACCGAAATTGAGAGGGAGATAAAATATTCCCCGTGTGAGAAATTCATCTTTGCTGCACTTCTGAAAACTTCAGGTGCATCCAACTGTAGCTTTCTATAATTAAACTGCTTTTGAGAAAGAGAGGTGTTTGGAGTGGGACCCAGTGCCAAGAGCCAGTATTTCTTATTTTAGGAGGTATCATAATGACAACTTACATGCTGTGTCCAGTAAAAACAACTTCAGGTCATCTCTGGCCACCTCTCCTTGCTTTGGCTCACTGCAACATCACGCGAGCAGTGCTGTGGCTTTCAGCAAGGGGAGGTGACTTTACACAGTGTGGTGGATGTGGCAGGGTTAGGATTTTAGAAATATGTGATAAAGCAAGGTGAAAGGCAATAGATCCGACTGCTTGACAGACTACCTCATTAAACTGATAGAAATTACCGGTTTTTCGTGTTTTCTGTGCAGGTTAACTCGGGCAGGTTCTGCCCAGCAGGAGTGGATTTCATGTGACGTGTCTCCAGTTCCCACACACAAGCTGTAGTCTGTCACTGAACTATCTTTAATAGCTTTTCATGCTTCTATTCTTAGAAATGGACTGGTGGCAACTAGTGAAGGCCAAAGCACGTTCATTTTAGTCACATGGCTGGGGACTGTTTGCCCCTAACGAGAGTCTGAAAGACACCTCATATACCAGAACCCTTTTTTTTGTTTGTTTTTCTTTCTAGAAGCTGTTTTTGTTAACAGCTTTTATTTCTTTATACCAACCTCTTTTTCACCTGTCAAAAAAATTACTGTTCAGTGTTGTGTGAGATATTAGCATACGTGTTTACTGCAAACACAAAAAAGACCAGAACTTCTTACAAAAATGCCTGCATGACTCTCTGCCACCTGTAATCTCTGTTTTCCTTTCTTTTGCTTCCCTTTCCCTAGGTAATGTTTCAGTAAATCCCAGCACATCTGATGGAGGAACTTTCACAACTGACTCTTCAACAGTGCAGCAAGGAAAGGTTTTCTTCAGCCCCCTCGCTCCGAGTGCAGTGGTTTATACAGTTCCCAATTCGGGCCAGGCAGTAGGCTCTGTCAAGCAAGAAGGACTGGAAAGAAGCCTGGTGTTTTCTCAGTTGATGCCAGTCAGTCAGAACACACAATTAAACGTAAACATGTCTTCTGAAAATATATCCAGCGGAGGACTCCAGTCCCTGGCCTCCTCGTTAGTGAATGTAACGCCCTCCCATAATTTTTCCCTCACGCCACCAACTCTTTTAAATGCTGCAGAACTGAACTCTGGTATCTCGGAGAGCCAGTCCATGTCATCACCCGTGACCAGTACCTCTACAGTGATATCTATCAGCAACACTAACTATGCAACCCTTCAGAACTGTTCCCTCATTACCAGTCAAGATCTGTTGTCCATTTCCACTGCACAGCCCGTGCTTGGAGAAGTAGTTTCTACGAGCGGAGACCGTGTCAGCCACCCCTCTGCACAAGTACACCAGGATTTTGGCAGGGAGCACAGGTTAGTCCTGCAAGCCGTACCTGACGTCAAAGAGAATTTCTTACCTAATTCTGAGAGCAAGTCAACTGGCAATTTAATGATGCTGGATTCCAAATCCAAGTATGTTATGAGTAACATAGTTGACACAGTTTGTGAAGAACTGGAAACGGACAAAAAAGAACTTGCCAAACTGCAGACAGTTCAGATAGATGAAGATATGCAAGACTTGTAACTTTTTTTTTTCCCCTTGCTTTCTGTTTTAATAGATAAGTCTCCTGTTGAGGCCCTAACAAGCACCGAGTGGGGTGTTTGGTGTTGTTTTTTTTTTGTTCGTTTGGTGTTTTTTTTTTTCATTTAAAGAAACCAGAAGAACATTTGAATGGTCTGAATTGATGTACAGAGGAATTTCCAGCAATGGAATTAGGTTGCCACACTTGGTTTGCATGCAGTATTCTCTTTTAAGCAGATTAAAGGAGAAGGGAAATGCCAAGGCAAGTACTGAGTGAATGGGTACAGGTTTGGCTACCAGATGCTACCCTGAAAATTTAACTAGACTCTCCATAGTACAACATAATCTGAACAGTAAGTATACACTCCTGACTTCAGATAGAAAAATCTCGCTCCAAAACTGTAGGAACAATGCAGTCACTTTTGCTGTTTACTTCCAGTCCATGGGCATTGAGAAATTTTCAAGGAACTCTAGACGAAACCTCTCCGGCTACTTCTATGTTGTTTGAGGTTAAGAAACGAAACAAAGTCACGAATAATATTGTTACTGGTGTGTTTGCTTTTTATCCAGCAGACTTGCGTTCAAACCAAAAATCTCACATCAATCATGTACAGGTTTCTAAATGCTACAGCGAGCATTTTGTCAGTGCACCAGAAAAAGCATCATTTGAAACTCTAATTATGCAACTCAGAAGCTTTCTCTCCAGTATGAATGTAAATATTGTTTCAGTTCTTATAAAGGAGATTTTTTTTTTTTTTAATTAGTACAATGGATTTTATTTATGGTTTATGTTCCCTTTCACTTTAGACACAATGCATTGAAAAGGAAGACGTTTTCTGGCTGTTTAATTTATTTTTATTGTTTGAGCAGGAAGTAAGCATAGTTATTTCTGACAAGGTTTTACTTTTTTGTAGTTTTTTTCAAGCAATAGACTGTAAAAGTAAAATGTTAATCACACTGAAACTAGAAAATGAATTCCCAGTCTCACAAACCCAGGAGGTCACTGTCTCTACCCCCTCTGTCTTTGTGTTCAGGGGTTTTTTGTTTGTTTTGTTAGTAATTTGCGAATTAGTTGAACCTTTTTGTGTATTTTTTACAGAATTCCACGTGCCTTTCTTCCTAGTGGCCTTATCTTTGTTACTAAAGCACAGTGGCAGGAGGCATAAAAACACTGATTTGCAAATATCCGTCCTCAGGGCCAAATCCTGATGCCTTACTTCTGCAAGTAGACCCTCTGACTTGGGTACTTGCACAAGTAAGAAGAGAAATTTTAAGTCTTCTGGGCATCGTGGCTGACATTTACTGGCGGTGCAGAGAGCCAAAGGTGGGTCCTTCCTCACCAGGGCAGGAGGAGTCTGGAGAGGGATCATGGGCACAGCTGTTGTACCGAGGGAAAGGTCTTGGCTGCAGCCTCAGGCAGATGAGCAGGAAGGGTTGGATGGGCAGGCCAGGGAGGGGAACCCAATGTTTACATGGGCCCATTGGCCAAATAGCCCGTGTGGGAGGAATTCAGCTGCTGGTTGAGCAAGCAGGTCTCCATCCAGGAGTGTTCTTGTGTGTGTATTTATAGATCTTTCCAGGATGAGCAGCCTGAGGGCTGATGGTGGGAACTGCAGCTCTGAAGGGCTCCTGGCAGCAGCCGTGGTCCCTGCCTGGCTGGGGATGGGTCTCCACACCTTTCTCCCCAAGGACAGCAGAAGCAGGTGGGCTCTGGGCAGGTGGAACAGATCTTACCTTTCCTCCAGAGGAGTTTTTTTTTGTAGCATGGGAAAGCACGTCCTTAAGCTTTAAAATAATAAGAAGAATGCAGATGTACAAAAATGACATGCTGTTAATCCTTGCGGTCTTGTTTTGTTATTTTTTTACTCTAATGTGAATATATACAGTAACTAAAGCATGTGTTTATCCTCATCAGGGGCCTGGTCTGAAGCCTTTGGAAGGCAAGGGGAAATCTTTTCATAAGCTTCTGTGGGCTCCGAATCAGGCTCAGGACAAAACAAGGTCACTTGTAAAGGACAAAAAAATGGAAAGGAAGGATGATTGAGGCAGCACATCCCAGTCTGTTTGTCTTGGCTGTAACTGGTTCTGTGGAAAGCCTTTGAGGAATGAAGGTTCTTCTGTGCACCGTGCGCGTGGCATCGGTGCTCTCGCTGCAGTTTTGCCCTATATTGAATACAGTGTGTTTTCCAAGGTTTTCTGTGGAACCTTGAAGCTGAGCCCTGTTGGTGATGGCTGGAGTCCGTGCTGCAAGCTGGAGTCCCTAGGGCTGCAGGGAAAAGGGCAGGGAAAGGGAAGAGCTAGTGTGCAAGGGGTGCACTTTGCAGCTGTACAGACTCGCTGGTTCTCTGCAGACAGAAGCAGCCCATTAGCAGTTGGCTGTCCCCACGTGCTCCCAAACAAACAGGGTGCTTGAGGCAAGCGCTTTAGAGCAGAGATTATCACAAGCAGAACATGGAGCTGTATGTTCCCCTGGCACAACTTTCCCTGACGTTCAGGGGAGCTCCACGTGAGCAGGGAATCGGATAGGCCGGAGTTCTCCTGTCTGCTCTGCTTGTTTATCTGCTTGCTGGGCCCCAGCATGAGCAATCTGCTTCCCACCTCTTCTTCACCCATAAAACCAAGATGGTGATGACAGTAACAGTAATAGTAGCTGTAAATGCTTTGCATGAAATTGTTCGGCCATTTGGAAAATTAGAAATACCCTATATCATTGTCATTTTAATGAAGAATGTGTGCTTGGTTCTGATGGAGTTCACTGAGGCTTAATGTTTGGTTTGTGAAGCTCAGACTATATTTGGAGGCAAGCTAGGGAATATTTCAGAGCACCTGTTGGTGAGATCAGGTCTTATAACTGAAAAGACTGTGGTGTTACACTTAGTACCTGTTACTCTTTTTTTTTTCCTCCTTCGCATTCGTTGTGTTACTGAGGCTCTGAATTCCATGGCTTTGCAGCACAGTTGACATGAAAACTGTGTATGTTGTTACAGTGGCATGTATCTTGGAGTGTCTGGTACTTCTAATAGGAGACTTCCCACTCTTCAGTGGGAGTGGAGGATGTACATAAAAGCAGTGGTTTGGGACAAAGTAAGATTAATCTATTCTAGTCTTCCAGATATCAAGTAACTTATTATTATCTTTTACTCTTTCTTTTTCACATTGAAAATAAGTGTCATTCCCTCCAGATAACGTAGTTATAACCTCATGTTTTCTGCAGGTACATATGCACAATATAAAGACTCATTGCACGGTACAATGTTTTTAAAATAGAAATTTAAATAAGTGGTTTTACTCCTTATCAAGGTTAAGTTTTTATTATGTGGCCCTCAAGCAAGCAGGGTAACTGCTCTAAATAGACAATAATCAAAGCCCCCAAAAGTGTCCAGGGACGGATCCTTGGCTGCTGTAAATAAGGCATTGCTCCACTGATTCCCAAACCCAGGATTTAACGTGGTGTTTAGGGGGTATGGATGCTGGTCTCCCACACATGTGAAGGCAGTGAGTGTCCAAGCCCCACAGACAGCCCTTATTATCACATTCTGTTGTTTAAATGGAAGGTATGTCTATCTGGCATACACATTCCTTCTCCTCCCTCCCTCTTTCTCTGTTATGGATGAGAATAAAGGATCATTTCAACTTTACATATGTTTGTAACTCGTAAGTCCACTGGTAATCTTACAGGAAACATTGCCAAATTCTACTACTTTTTTGGTCCCAGACTCAGCTTTGAAAACTACACTTAAAGTTTAAGCAAATTCTTACAAAGCACGATGTTAAAAACCCCTCTGTTCTTTACTGCTTTTGATTAAAGCTGCCTCTTTTCCACCCAGAGTTTTGCAGAAAACTTGTTAAATTGAATGCTTTGTCTGGACTATTTGCAGCATTATTCCTGTAGTCTTACCTACAAGGACATTTCAGCAATGTAAATATCACGGACATCTAATGGCCAGGTCCCTCAGCTGGGCTAAACTAGCGCATTTCCATTAATGTCCTCTCATGCCAGCTGGGAATATGGTCCATTCATTTCACTGGTATTAGGTCAGGGACAAATTTGGCCCCGTAGATGGTGGCAGCATGAACCAGAGCACAAGGCTGACACTTTGGTAAAACCAAACAGTCACAGTCTATCAAAGCATATACCTCTTCCCATTTACTGCTTTTCCCTGTCTGTGGATTCAGGAAGACGCATTCAGAAAGCAACTTTACCCAGAAGTAAGGCTGGGACTGTCTCTATTGTTATTACCATCAATCTGATGTCAATGATAATAATGGACAGGTTCTGACTTCAAATCCTGAAAAATAACCTCAATAACTATTTTCAGTTAAATTAAGCAGGGCAAAATTTGGCCCTGTGTGCACAGGAGCTTTTCACACACAGAGATTTCCAGTGCCTGTGCACTTTCCTTAGCAAAGGCAGATGAACAAGAGGGTGCATCTCTCCAGTTTCATATGAAATGTGTGTGCAGGACTCTGGGGGGCATGAATTGCCTTGTGCTTGTGGTCAAGAAGTATGTCAAATCGTCAAAAGAATAGTAATTTTATAATTCTGGAAACAAAAATTGTGTTACTTTACAAGCAAGGATACCTGAAGTCTTCCTGTATCTCCTAGCAGTTATTACCTTGAAGGATATTTTATACCTTAGTTGTACGTTTCATATAATTTAAAACTTGCTTCTTAAATTTCTGAACTCAAGGAGGGAGGGGGGGAGTGAATTTTCTGACTTTCAGGATTCACATTCAGAGGATGTTTGTTCTTTTTGCTGCATGTACTGTTTGTCCAGAACACTAACCAGTTACTTCTCCGATGTGGGTTTATTGTGCCTTACGACAAATACGAAACTTAAGCGGAATGTACACGTTAGAGGAGGGAATAATCAAGGAGACTTTACTGCACTGTTAGGTGATGCTGCCCCAGAGTGTATCATCAGACATATCTGTGCTTAATTACCCAACCAAAGAGATCTAAAGTATGTATGTTTGTTGTACTGTAATAGGGGTTTGTGCCTGGACAATTAAGTGTTTTATTTGTATTCTGAGATGATGTGAACTTATTTTTCTAAACACTATACTGAATAAACTTTATATTTATACACATCTTGTGTAAATATCTCTGTGTGGATAGCATGTGAGGGCTTTGAATTTTGAGTTAGAAAAGCAATCTAAAGTAGTAAGTTGGCTTTTAAGGACTCACCATGAAGGTGATGGCAACTAGGAGCGCCTGTGCTTGCCACAGATTTGATCTAAACCCTACTTAAGCTAGAATGAGACTTTCTGTTGACTTGAGGGGGTTTTGTCAGACCCTAACTTTGCTTCTAAAATACTAAATTAAAACCCATAAATCTTACATCTCATATTGAACCTAGCTATTAAATCTGTGTCTCAAACCAAATTTATACCATAATTAATTAGATACTATTAAAATATATTTCCACCTGCTAGTTAGGACTAGTCAGTATTTACTTGTGGCTGCCATTGTGACATTGGCACGCGTTCTATGTCAGGGCCTCTTTTTTGGGTAGGTAAATTCCTATTTGCTAAATTTGTGATGGTTGAAATTTTTCTTTAAAAAAAAATGTTTCCCATAGTGTCAGACTTGGTTTTGGCAGCCTTTTGAGAACAGCTTGAAATGTTATGTTCCCTTGATATTAAAGGATTTAAACACATTACCATATTACTTTAGATCTGTGTTCCAAGTACCAGGATTGCCTAGTCAAGATTTTGATGCCAAAATGAACGACAGTAAGTTCAAATAGACTAATCTGTACAGGTGAAACAGTTTCACTTGCTGAAGCTATATATTCATTAGAGGTAATTAACAGCCCGCACATGCCTCTTAAGTTCTGTTTAGGCCACAGGAAGCAAGGTGAGGTCAGAGATTTATTTTTTTTTATTAGCTCCAGTGAAAATGTAATACCCATTATGTTATTAGTCACTAAGACATTACCTTTCCCTACTGTTATTCACCATTCCTCCACCTTTCCCACATGTCCCACTCACTCCACGCAGCTCCAGTGATGGTGGCAAGGCACAGGGAGTCACCTCCCAATCCCGGGAAAATGTCCCCTCTCTGCTTGAGGCTGATCCAACTCGCACTCTGCAGCTGCCAAAGTAAATCCAGTCATCCAGGGGGAGCAGCCCTAAGGTAGAGAGAGCCAATTGCCTCGTTGCCCAATTCCTGTTTCCTCCCCAGGAGCAGCGCGCTTGGCTCGGTCCTGTTGGTAGCACTCCCCTGTGCCATGCTTTGGTTTTTGCCTGAGCAGTAGGTCTGTGGTAATATTTTCCTGCCCTGCAGATACCAAGTTCCTAACTGGTCCCTGGGCAGCAGCTGTCCCAGCTTTGCTTGGAGCAGGAGCTGAGGAGCTAAAGCCATCCTTCAACCTGGCTGGGAGCAGCTTCTCTTGTTTCTGCCTCCTGATGCAGCCCGGGGGGGGGAAGACCGCCAGGACCACCACTGCTGGCTTTGCTCCAGCTGGGGGGAATCCCCTCTGGGAAGGCTTTTCTGGCTGTGCAACCTTCATGCTCTCGAGCAGACGAAGTGCAGGGGTTGCAGAGCAAGAGAAGCGGAAAGTCTCAGCGTATGCAAATGTCAGAATTCTCCCTGAGCAGCCACCCATGCGGTATGCAGGATGAATCATGTCCTAACTGAGCGCATTCCTGCTACTTTGGAGGGCTTTGCAGATGTGTTCCAGGTCACCCTGGGCGAGAAAACCACACACAGCCACAGCTCCTTCTTCCCTGGCAGTCTGTGCAGGGGGGACAGCACCTTTGGGAGGGTGGGCAGCTGGATCCCGGAGCCCCCGCCTTTCACACGGGGCCTGGGGATGCTGGAGGGAGGATGGGGGGCTGCCAAGGCGGTAGCTGGGATAGAGCTGATAGTGGGAAGTCTCAAGGAGATGAGCGGTTGCTCTTGATCTAGCAGGGAGACAAGCTGGGAAGGGAGACAATGTTGGAAGACAGCACTTATTATCCCCTATTTCTGGCTTGATCAGAAGGAAATTTCGCTGCTCCAAGAGGCAGAGGTTGGGTCAGTAAAACAGGATTTTAATATAAATACTCAAGGCTTGGAAAGCAGAGGTCTCCTCACAGGGCTGCATCCCCTCTTGTGGTGATCTCTGGCTGCAGAAATCTCTGGGCTGAAGTCTTAGTCCAGTATATGGATACAGATCACATTTTTAATATAAAAATACATTTTAGAAGGAAAATGATTCCCAGAAATGGGAATTCATCTGCCAAACAATGTGCACATAACCGACTTTATGCTAAGAGGTGCCAGAAAGTTCAGGAATGAGACCAACAATAAAAAACCAACACACGTGTGAAAAATCTACTGCATTAAAGCCAGATTCAATAAAAATAGCACCTAGTTTATGTGCTACAGAAGCTGGCACATGCCTCCAGAAGCTGAAGGAAAGAGATAAAATGCTCAGAAGTTGCATACAGTCCAGAGGAACAGAGCAGCCCTGGAGCAGAGCTGATGGTTACTCAATAACTCATGTACGATATTCTCCTGTGTAAGTACTTCAATTCTTCATCCTGCTACTTCTCGGGCAGAAAGACACAGTCTGTAGTACTTGGGGCTGATCAATAAGCTTCACTGTTGGAGCCAAAGTGCTCTGTGATAGATCCTACATTACCCAAAAGGATTCCCAGAACGTTACACATCATTTTCTTTCCCAGTCTGCAAGCTGACAGCCCATGATTTCGGTGTTGGTGGTATCCCTTACACTGCCTGCAGCTGTAAAACACAGCCCCTCCCCTGAGGCACTTACAGTACACAGAAATCAAAGCAACCCAGGCTGGAATGGGAGAGGGGAGGAGGGCAGTGAGGGGAGGTGATGTGATGAGCTCAGGGCGATGCAGGCAGTGGGTGGCAGAGCCAGGTTGCAAAGCCAGGTCTCTGACTCCCCCTGTTGCTTTGCCCACTGGCTCACGCTGCCTCCATGGGAGCCCAATCCCACTTGGATGTGATGTCCCCTGAAAGCAGCAAAAGGACTTGCTGCTGACACCAAAGCTGAGTTTACTTCTTTTATTTATTTGCTGTGTTTACAGCCACCTCCTGGTGCTGACCGATAGCCCTGTCGATAACTAGACTGGCCCTGGACCAGCACCCCTGAGCCTGCAAGCACTCAGGCTCCAGAGAAACTGCTCCTACACACACAGGCCCTGAAGGACTGACTCCCAGCCACCCACTTCCACATCAAGGCAATCTGAGAAACGTTCGAGTCATCTCCCACCAAGTCCAAGGAGCTGAGGGGGGAGGGATGCTCAGGAGAGTGGGGAAGGGTTAGTTCAGAGCTTGAGCTGTGCATGTCCTAAACCAGTGGTTTCCTAAAATAATAAATCAACAAGTGAGAATTTACAGCTTACCCATGTCCTAGGCAAATGCTGGGGATTTTGCTGCTTACTACTGCTTAAGCAAATGAAGGCAGGCAGGATCAGAAGGCAGATCTGGAACACAACACTCTGTACCAACCCAAGTACATTAACAATGCACATAAAAATATAAAGGTTGTCTGTGTTAAAAAACATTATCTGTTGTGCTGTATGCATGCAGATAGAAGTGAGCACTGACCAGACTAAGTCTAAAAGAAAATTCTTTATTTTGAGGTTCACTATGAATTTGTGTAAGAGGAGCAACCTCTGCTCCCTCTTGCAGACAACATACAGCCAGGTCCCAAAACTCCATGAGGGAACTGGGCTGAGGGTCAACACCCCCAGACAGGTGCAGATTCCTGACCTGCTGCTGCTAAATGTGTTGGCCCCTCGCTCGGAGCCTGTGGCAGAAGAGCAGCAGAGGCAGCAGGGGCTGACTGCCCCATTAGTGCTGGCCTTGAAGGAGAAGAAGGCTCGAACAGTATCAGTAAGAGAAAAAGCTGAAACCTCTAAGATTGTAATATCATCTGCATGTGGAGGGATTTAGGCACATAACACCCCTTAGTGAGGAGTCAAATTAACTCCTGAAGGCTGCTATAGCCCTTCTCTTCCTCTTCCCTATAAATGTAGTGTTGTTCTCCCCAGAGCTTCAAAATATTGAGGTGGTTTTACTTCTTACATCACCTGCAGGGCTTGGTGTCCCCGAGATTTGCCACCAGGCCACTTTTACATGTCTGCCCACGAGGACAAGGGCTGGATGCAAGACCACAGCAGGTCCATCGTCCCAGTCAGCAAGCACTGAGGTGCTTCAGCTGAGTCCCCACAGTGTCTTCCCTACAGCACCTTTTGTTTAGGACCTCTCAGGACCCCACAGATAAATTCTGAAGGGAATGTTTAGGGGCTGCTCTCATTTGCCATCTTCCTCTCAGCCCCCAGACCTCTGTCATATGAGGGTGGTGGAACCCAGGACTTCCAAAAACACCAGTACCTAGAAGCAGGCTGCTGACAGCAGCCTATTTCGAGGTATTGTTTTATCAGGAAGAGCCTGGAAGTGCTCCCAGAGCATGAGGAATGCTGCACATACCAGGCAGGGCCGCCTTGTACTGGCCAGCAGCGCTGCAGGATGCCTGATCCCAGATCAGACCGCGCCAGCCAGTCCCCCATGGCTCCACAACAATTTACTGGCCCAGGAGAGCGGTGCCAGGGGGACATTTGGCACCTCCTGCTACACATGGCAGGTCTCAGTGAATCCCTTCTGGCCTCAGCTTCTAGGAATAGCTTCCTATAGCTGCTGTGGGAGGGTTTTTGTGCAAACCAAAGGCAGAGTTAACCTGAGCCTCAAGGCAGGAAAGCTTCATCCCATTCCTTCAGAAAAGTCAGTCCCAGCAAATGAGGCTACTTGACCAGTTGCTCTTGGTTTATCTTTGTTAACCAGTAATGGCAGCAAGTATTACTCACGTATACATGGTGAGAAGTGCTCCTGTTCCTTCCAGATTTCCCTGCAAAGGTCTGAATTTTTACAGTTTGGGTTACAAAAGCAAGACTTGTTCAGGCGAATGACATTCACAGCAATCAAGGATTAGTCATTTGCTGATGGACTGAGGACCAGCCCCTCAGATTAAAGTACAGGGTAGAGCCTATTCCTGTTCATTTCTTAGCTATTCTCAAATCTGAGGATCTTTTTAGAGGCTATAATAAATTAAATATCCCTGTGAAAATAATCATCTACTATTAACATACAACACTGGAAGGCAATTGCAGAGCCATGTCTAAGCCCAAAACTAGACAACACTCCCACTTGGGTTTTACCAGAGCCAAGTCCAGTGGAAGCAGGGCCTCCTGCCCTGCAAGCTCTACTTCCATTATAGGCACCACAGCCAGTGTTTCAGGATCCAGGTCTCCACCCTGTGAAACTTGTGCAGGATCGCCAGCTTATCTGTGTTTGATAAGCACACCCTCTTCCAGCATCCGAGATGTTCCTGAAAGCACTGACTAACACCATGCTGAGCAGAAACCCTTGATCAAGAGATCATGGTATTTTGACCTGGAACCACAAGATAATCACTGTTTCAGAACAATTTCCCACCCATCCTACGGGGACTTTTCCCAGATCGCATTTCCTCGGTTCATCGGGGCATGGAACAGCATCAAAAGGCTGATGGATGCCAAGTTGTGTCACTTCTAATGGCTCTTCCCTTTCCAAACAGCGTATCATGTCATCAAAGGCAACTAGGCTGGCACGACATAATTTGAGAATCTCACTTTATAGCTGGTAGAAACCGAATCCCAACAAGTCTGCCAGTGATGATATATTCCAGGTAACACAGGACTGAAATCTCCTGGCCCCAAGTCTCAGTCTTATACTTAAGCAATGCTCTGATTTGCCAACTTTCACAATTTATGAGCTTTGCAATGTTCAGTAGCTGGTGAGAGAGCGGAATTAGGCAGGGGGGTTACGGCCACAGCTTCCTGATCAACTTCATTCTTAAGTTCCTTGTTTTAAAAAATACAAATAATTGTGGAGGTGTTGAAGGTCTCCAAACCAGAATGCATACAAATCTAGGTATATCACGTTTATCTATCTAACTGTATATAAGAATTTTATCTCAAAGCTGGTGTTGCATCTTACTCTCCAAGCCTTTGGGTCTGATAGCACTGTGTACAGCAAGGCACTTCAGCAGGATAAACCAGGGTATCAAAAAGGTGCCATTTTAGAAATAAAATTAATAAATGGCCTATGAATTCAGGAGAATGTTTGTCAAAGATGCCTTTGGATCCTAATTTCTCTAAACTTAAAATTAGATTTCTGAGTTAATTTACTAGACTATTGTGGTCTAATCAGTAAAGCCAATAGCTGATTTTTTAAAAACCTCAGTATAACTCAAGATGAAGAGACATTTCACTGACCTAAACACAAGCCCCAGAAAATAGCATACAAATACATTTCTTAAAATCAGCACCTGTACAAGCAGTTCTGTTTTCCAGGAATTCAAGCAAATTCATTCCACATCCCTATATGACACAAGCAGGATTTTCAGATCATCCTCTGCCTGGCAGCCCCCATTGAGACTGGCAGCATGAGCCATCCCATGCCAGGTTACTCAAGGCCACAGCTCAACACCAAACCTAAATACTTGTCTGCATACAAACTGCATATCCGTGTGTCCATAATTATCACACGCAAATGGCTCCCGGGTGTAACAAATGGTTTTCAGCTGAGTTATCACCCATTGCAAAGACCAGACAAACCTCAAGGGCTGTGGAAAAGGAGCCAGAAAAGGGAGAGAAACCTTCCTGATGTGCCTTATATTAACTACCATCCTCAGCCCTGGTCCAGGAAAACTCTGAAGTGTTTGTTCTCCCGGGTCAACCAAATCAACTTTGAGACTTTTTATTTGCTGCAACATAACAAGATGCTGCAAGAAGAGAAATCAGTGGACTGCTCAGCTCACTCTGAGTTCTAAAGCTTTGGCCTAAAACAGAAATTTAAAAGGGTAATGGTGTTCTTCCTTCAGTCCTGACTATAATGGGCATTGAAATGTTCCAAATATTTGCATTTTTGCAAAATAACTGAGAGCACAAAGAGAAAGATGAGTTATACTTTATTTTTCAAGCCCTACTCAGAGACAGCTTGAATATTAGCTTGAACATCAGTCCAATACTAGCTGATGTTAAACTTTGGGAACCAAAAGTCCAGTTCCTAAACATCTGGATTTCCATCTCCCCCTCAGTACAACAACAGTACAGCACTTCCCTCCTTCATGGCAAGAGGCATAGCCAGGCTGAGATTCACCCATCTGGGATGGCACAGTCAAAATACTGACGCTAGACCACACTGATGAAACAGAAAATATATATTAAAAAGTATATTTGAATATATAGTATATTTTCATATATAACATAAATTATGTATTGCATATAATATATAATATATAATATATAATATATAATATATAATATATAATATATAATATATAATATATAATGTATATATATATATAATATATATAAAATGCATTGTTAGGATACTATTAAACTTACCCCTTGCACAGACAAGTGTTCAGAACTGGCCTGAGTGCTTGGTCTCTCCCTAAGCTGTGCTAATGCCTCCCACCTCCCTGTTCCTGCCCACCATCCACCTCCTGTGCACCAGGAGGAGTGTGAGCAGGGCACAGCAAGAGCACTCTGCCCTTCACCTTTGAGGAGGCCTTTTCCCTCCCATTTCAGTAACATTTGGCCAATTCTTCTCCTCTTCAGTCCACATACAGAGAAGGGAAAGTCATTCATCACAGAATCATAAATTGGTTTGAGTTGGAAGGGGTCTTTAAAGCTCATCTCATTCCAATCCCCCTGCCATGAGCAGGGACACCTTCCACTAGACCAGGTTGCTCAGAACCCCATCCAACCTGGCCTTGAACATTTCCAGGGATGGGACATGCACAGCTTCTGTGGGCAACCTGTTCCACCTCACCATCTTCACAGTAAAGAATTCTTTCCTTATATCTAATCTAAACCTACTCTCTTTCAGTTTGAAGCCATTTTTCCTTGTCCTATCACTCCAGGCCTTAGGAAAGGTCCCTCTCCAGCTCTCTTGTGGCCCCTTTAGGTACTGGAAGGAGCTCTAAGATTTCCATGGAGCTTTCTCTTCTCCAGGCTTAACAGCCCCAACTCTCAGCTTTTCCCCACAGAAGAGGTGCTCCAGCTTTCTGAGATCTTTGTGGCTTCCTTTGGACTTGCTCCAGCAGCTTCACATCCTTCTTATGTTTGGGCACTCCAAATCTGGACTCAGAACTCCAGGTGGAGTTTCTCCAGAGGGGGAGAATCCCCTCCCTGGACCTGCTACCCACTCTGCCTTTGATGCAGCCCAGAATACGATTGGTTTATGAGCCTTTCTGCTTCACACCTCTCCTCCCTTTTCATTTCAGTCAAGTCAGGAAGACAGCTCTGCACCAGCAGTGATGGAGCCAAGGCTGGACACTGCTTTACCTCCTGGTAGTGCATTTTAAGAGCCATTCCTTAAAGAGACTGCACTGCTGCTCCTTTCATTGTCTGTCTCCCAAATCCACCAGCACAGCTCGGCACTCCTTGTCAACTCCTGGTTTCACAGTGGGTATCACTGACCCACCAAATGGAGCTGCCACATCTTTCCTGAGTGGCCAGTGAATAGATCACACTCTCAGATCACTGCCTGGAAAGTCTGCATGGTATGTGGCTTAATTTTCTTTTCCATAATGTGAAATCCAATCTGAAATGCACAGATTAGTTTACTAATCTGTGTAAATCCTATTAATAGCACTTGTGCTGCTGCGCTCCCATTCACATTCTAACAAATCTGTTTGGACTGGCTTGGTTTTCCCTCATCTCCTGCAAGACCTTCACACCTGGTTGTGGTCACGTCTTCACAAAATAGCTGGCCACTAATGGAAACTTGAGCTTTACACTCATCTCTTGTATTTTAATTCGTGTCCCATGGTCCATCATGTTCTGGATCAAAGCATTAGTGCTGTAAATCAACATGGTGCCATCGAAGCTAAAGGGATTGTACAAAGGATTACACAGCTTCAGTGGGGAAGGGCACAGCCCCTCCTTTGCCCAAGCATCACTGGCTTCTGTCCCTGCTCCCACTGCTCCATGCCCCACAGAGCTCCCACTGGCACCACAGTGACTCCATCCTGCCCTGGGCACCTTGCCCAAAACTAGGCCCAAACACCAGCAAAGGACCTGCTTGAAAGAAGGAGGCAATGGACAGTCTCTGGAGACACTGGATGTGTTCACACCAGCCCCAAGCACATCCCCTTCTCACCTGTGGGTTTCAGGTGGCACACCCAGCACCAGGGCTTGTGACTGTCAGAAAGAGCATCCTTGCTGGCAGCTGGGTGGGCTGCAATAATTTCCCCTGAGCTCAGTGATGCCTCTCAAAGAAGGCACCCTCTGTTCTGCTACAGAATGAACCATTCTCTATTTGAAACAACAATATTTACTTTACCTATAGCGGACTCCAGTGGCTCCCTACATTGCAGTCGTGGTGAGAGGGGTCAGCACCAGGAGTGGCAGAGGAGGAGTGTGGGGCTTGCATGCCTGGCTCCAGCTTCCTGATCAAGCTGTGCATTAATAAGCTAATCCGTCTCCACACTGCTGTCCCCTGCACTTCATTTCACCACCATCCCAGAGTCCTTGTAACTGAGCTCCTTCCATCATGGCCACAGCCTCAGCCCATCCCACAGGACACCAGCTCCACGCTGAGCCAGGACCATGCTGTTTCCTTGGTGTAAAGAGTCCTCCATGACCTTGGACCTGGCTGGAATTTGCCAAAACCAGCCCTTGGGAAGGACTCTGAGCTGTTGTCACTCCTGACCTGTGCCCTTGCAGCCTTCCAGCACCTGCTGGTGCATCCCATACCACGTGCCAGGCAGGAGTGGATGGATGTGGGAGAAGAAACCCTGCCAGGCAAAAAGCTCCCCAGACTTACCAGCTGGGAAGTTTTAACAGAGAACAGGAGAACATGAGAACTCTCAGGTGACAAAGGGAAAAGATCTTCTCTAGATCGTGGAAAGGGAAGGGTTTGAGTTAAAACTCCATTTACACAACTCCACAGTAGGACAAACCCACTCCTGATCTCCCTGCCATCGGATCCCTGCTCCTTGCACAAGTCTGTTGTCTGTGTGATCCTCATCATCCAGCTCTTCAAAATTCCCAGGGCCAAGCAAGGCTCTGAAGTGCTTTCACTAACCTCAATAAAAAGGCTGGACCTGCAGTGGCAAGTCAGCTACAGAACAGCCCTGGATACATTTCCAATGGTTTTTCAACCAGAGGGTTAAAAGAATTATTAGCACAAAGGATTTGTGGCTCTTCTCTTTTCTTCCCCATAGCTGAACTGCATCTACTCCCCATCCAAAAGCATGTGGATTTTCTCTCCTCACTGTAGAAACTTTTCAAGGTCAATACAGCTTCCCTCTCACCTAGTTTTCCCTAAAATGGTTTTAATATTTTTTTATTATCTGAATAATTCCTGGTGGTTTACATGAATACTAACTCAGGAATTGTTTGTAATTCTTCAGTATCATGGAAGAAATGTTTTAAAAGCATTACCCACACTCAAGAAATTCTCCCCAAATTCTCTTTTACGAAAGGTTCTTACTTGTTACCTTTGTTAAAGCTTGCCTGTGAAGCAGCCATTTGTTTGTAGACCTTTAATCTCTTGGTAAAGGTGCCTGCTGTGAGATATTAAAATGCCACAGAGAAAGAAAAAACCCAAACATGAAAAAATAGAGGAATTTTTGGAGAGAGCCTACTGGCCAAATACAATATGTGGCCAGACAGAATCAGGAGCACTGGCTGCAGTACAAACCCGAGAGGCATCAGATGAACCGCCTCAGCCACAATGGTAATGGTTCACCAGAAAAAGGAATGTAGAAAACAAAATGGGGGGAAGATCCCCCCCCCTTCCTCCTCTGCCTTACCCCCAAAAGACTATCTGACTTGGCTGATACTTCCAGTGCATGCAAATGTGCCACTTGGGAAAGGCAAACAGGGACTTGCTCACTGACTGGGAATTTTGACTACAGTGTCATGCCTGCCCAACCCTGTGCAGGCAGACCTCAGGAAAAGTGATGCTTAAAATACTAAGGGTGAGAAGAGAGCAGGGGAACAGCCCTTCTCAACCCTTTGTACATTCACTGAGCTCCTTTGTAAAATTACCATGATTTCTATCACCTTTGCTGCAGAGTGTCAGGTACCGATGGCTGGAGACCTTGTTCCAACGTCCAGCTCGTGTGTACTCACAGCCAGCCTGTGCCCATCTGTCCCATGCCCGTTTTGTCCTTCCCCTTAAATAGCTCTTTCCCCTTGGACACAATTATAGGGGACAGTCACACTCCCTTCTCTCACCTCTGCCTTTACTGCACAGCCTAACCAAGCTGTGCTGGAAGTTGGCTTGCAAAGAGCTCCTTTGAGCTCCTTGTCCCGATGTCAAAACCTGTGTCACGTGCCATGATCAGCTGAGGCACAGCACACTCTGGAAGAGCCCTGCTGGTTTCGTACACCCAAGGAGCTCACAAGTCACCTTCTCCTCCCTGTTGCAAACAGTCCTTGAATGAACACACAGGAGAGTTCAGTTCACCATCTGCCAGGAGGGTTCGTCCAAAAGGTGAACTTAACTCACAGCTGCTTTTCAAACCCTGCCCAAGGATGGACTCAGGAACTCCAGCTGCTCATTCTCAGGCAGTATCAGGACTTTCTGCCCCTGCCTGTCCCCAGGAGAGGGTTGCTGCCTTGCTGTGGTCTTGGCAGAAGTAATGGTGTGTCCCTTCCACAGTCATCTCAGAGTGCGACCTACTGCCCTAATGTCCTCTGGAGCAGCAGGTGGCTTCAGCTGGAACATCAAGTGGTTGCTCATGCTTTAGCTGTGGGAGAACAGATCTTTGGGAAAGATAAGATGGACGGGATCTCATGAAGGCTAGGAGTGGGGCTAAAAGCCTGGATCACAGAGAACTTTTCAGCCTGGCTCATCTTAGATTTGGCTTCAGAAATTCAGGGTTCAATTTCTGCTGCAAAGTTTGGTGTTGATTCCTCGAACTCACCTGCAGCATCTCCTGCTTCCACCCAGCACTCGCCACAGTGTCAAGGGAATATCTGCATCGCCTGTTGTAAATGTGCTCTGGCAGCAGTGAGAGAGGAATTACTATACAATTTTGTCCACAACAGCCCTGCAAACTTCTTTTACACCTACTTGGAGTGTAAGTTTTCTGTCACAGAGCAGCCTCTCCTCTATCTCCAATGCTGAGTTGCACAGGACCCCACCTTTAGGGAAGCCTCCACGTGTCACTGTGGTAAAACTCCCTTTCAAATGAATTTTAATAGAAGTATTTGTATTTAATATTGGCTCCTGTGTAAAGGATCAAAGTCCTGGCCCTTGGTATCTCTCCATCCTCCATGAACAAACACAAGTAAGCTGCTAACACTCCTCAAAGCTGCATCCTGCAGCTCCTTGGTCCCGCTGAGGTCCATGTGCTTGGGAAGAAGATACAGGTGTGCCAGCAGTGGCCATGACCATGATGACTTTAAAGCAGGGGAATGCTTTGGAAAGTGAATGCCTTTCATAAAAATCCCCCAAATATTTCATTCTGTCCTCATGTTCAGCCAAACAGCCTCTCCAAGTACCCATCTACTGGAACTAATAATAAAGGTAAGTTTCTACTATCATGACCTTACCTCACTAAGTGTAACCCCACGTGCGTTCACAGATGTGCTTTGGGAGCTCTTCCATAAGTGGAATTGCTGGAAATCTCCCAGAATTGAAATTACTTCACTTGATATTTAAAGAGATGAGAAAAAAGGGAGCGGAGAGAAATACGGTCAGTAGATTAGACGCTGTCATCTGATCCACTCAAGGTACAAAGGACATTAAACAGAACTGAAACTCAAATTTAATGAAGCTGAGAGACACAAACTCGTGTGTAATTAGCTTGCAAGATTCAGTGCCACAGAGTATCATAGAGGCCAAGAGCCTGTCACCAAAAGTGTGGAAATATATATACATTTATATATATATATATATATATATATATACACATTTATATATATATGTATACATTTATACACACATACATATAAAAGTGTATATATATATATATGTATATATACACCTACATGTGAGCATGTAACTGTGTTCTCTCGGGGCTGAAAAGGACTTGACAACACCATTCAGTCTTTTCCCCAGATCCAAGACAAGATCAAATAGACGTCGGTATTTTCTGACAGATGTTTGTCTAGACATGTTTTTAACAGAGAATCTCCCACCTCCCGGGGCAATTTATTCCAATGCTTCCTTTTCTTCTTCAGCTTTCTCCACACACACACACACATATATTTATCTCAGAAGGTGAGCGGAGCAGCCTCTGATGACTTGCACATCAAAAGGCTTGTTAACTCATTTCTCATGGCAAGATCTTTCTTGTGAATGACGTACGAGCCCAGAAGATCCCATCGTGACCTGAGGTGACAGGCTGAGCTTGGGGGACCAGCAGATGGGTTAAGGAGGGGCAAATGGGAAAGGAGGGGGAAATTCAGTCCTTTCCTTATTAACCCATCAGATTTGTCTGCTGATAAAAGAGAGACCAACTTTGTATACTCCATTTTTAGGCTCAAACAATAAGCTCCTCTGTTTTTTTGATAAAATAAATACATTTTTGGCTTCCTCAGCAGCCACCTCAGAGGAGATGCTGTCCTGTCAAACTTAAGTAAGGCAAAGGAGGGGATGAGGAATGAGGCTGCGCAGCTGGAATATGTAAATGGCAGGACGGAGAGTAGCACTTTCCCAGCCACGCTGGATATCTATTACCTCCACTTTTGGACTGACAATGCACCAAATGTTTCATTGCCTGGGGCCTTACAAAGCTGACCGGCTTTTTTAGCTGAAAGCACTAATGTAGAAAGGCAATTGGGAATTAATTATTTAATGTGGTTCTTGTTGGTAGAAAGCTTCCACCCCTCCCGCATCTCAGCTACCATTATACATATGTTGCTTTTCTTCAGCCTACAGTGATTAGGCAGCAGCAGAAAATGACCGCTAAATCCTGTTCCCACTTGCAGTGAACTCCATTTAAATCGACAGATTTGCATTCAATAACCAAGGGCAGAGTTTAACCCCATGCTGGGAGAGCATCATTTGTGACAAAAACCATAAACAGATCTGTTTCCATTTCTGAAAATAAGCCATCTCATACCTCTGCTCCCAAGGTCTCTCTTTGATAGGCAGCAGAAGAGTACTGTTTAAAAATTAAAATCCATACGGGTAGCCCTATTAGGAAATCAGACTGAGCTCCCTTTAATGTGGCTGTTTGGATGCCTCACTGGAGCAGGCAGAAAGGTGTATCCCGAATCCACACCGCATGTTGGTTCAGCTCCAGCTTCTCCCGGATTCTCAAGATAAGCATCTATTTCATTTAGAGCCTTTTTAGTTATGACCTGTGAAGAAGCAAATGTCCTTTTGAAGATCTCCCTGCAACAGCTGCATGCCAGAGAGTCCCGGCCAAGTTACTTGAAGAGCTTAAGGATCAGGCCCCAAGTCTTTAAAAAATAAAGTGCAAAATAAGGTTCTGCAGCAGGGCTGAGAAGGGGCATGAACTTACCTGTCACCCATCGTACATGAGAAATTGGTAACTTCTTCCCCACAGTCATCACCTCTGGAATCATTCCGGAGGAAGCTCGGACAGGAGCCCACTAAAATTCAATGTAGTGAATTAAACTGGGAATTAATTTATTGCAATATGTCATATTTTTCCAAACACAAAATATACTGGGCTAGCTTTTTTTTTTTTTTTTTTTGGCTCTTCAGATGAAAGAAATATGGCTGTACAGATGTGCTTTTCTGAGTTCCAGTGGCATGAAACCTGAAATGCCCCAGCAAGTTTCAGGAGCGAGAAGTTTTGATCACCATGGAAGCACAACACTTTTGAAGGTCTATGAAATTATACACCCAGGTCTGAAGAAAGGGTAAACTTATCTGTCTGGGCAGATCTGCCGATAAACAGAGACAACTCATTTTCTTCTGGAAAGCTGCATTCTACGTTGTTTGAAAAAATAATCAGCTGTTCAAGACAGGTTTATGCTGGGAAGGGAAAGGACAAAAAAAAAAAAAAAAAAAGCAGTGCTGGGAGAGACTTTCCGGAAGGGAAAAGGAAAGGCAGTGTGAAAGTATTCCCATCAGTTAAGTGATTCCCTGCAAATTCAGGAGGTGGAAGAGATGATGAGCTGAGCATCTCTCAGGGCCAGACAGAGCAAGGCTGGCGACGACAGAGGCATATGGAGACCCACCCAGAGCGCAGACAGAGCGGAGGACCCCCAGACCTCGGCTTACGCAAGGTGACCTTTCCCCTCTCTAAAATTTCAAAGCTGGCGTTGCCGGCGCTGAACAGACTGTGTGCCATATGTAACATGACCTCAGCTCTGCTCTGCCAAGCCACTGATGGCATCACTAATGAGAGGTGAAAGGTCCCCTCCTTGCAGCTCACTCGGAAACCCACCGAGGCGGCGGGTGCAGGACGGGCCCCCCAACCCTGTAGCCCTGCAGGCAGACAGTCACTGTCCCCCTGACCCCACATCCCTGCAGGCAGGGGCCTGCTGCCCCCCAGCTCCATATCCCCCTGGGCAGGTGCCCACTCATCCATCACAGGCAAACACACTCATACAAGGGGTTGACGGTGCCTCTTCCCTTGGCCCAGCCGAAACTGGCACAGTCCTCCAGCAATGGAAATATTTGTTCAGTACCCAAATGCAAAGCAGGTAGGCAAAGAGAGCCCTGGATGTAAATCCTGTCCCTGGTCCAGCTGCCACCCTTCCAGCCACCGGGCAGCACCTTGCTCTGAGCATGAATCATGACTGGGCATTGACTGGGTGGGGAGAAGGATTCGGGCTTGAGGATGATGTGAAAGGAGGGGGTCCTTGGGCTGCCCTCCTCAAGCCAGGAAGAGCCTGAAATTTAACTTATTTTCTTTTCCAGCATTTTGCACTAAACCTGTTGCAGTGTCTTGCACAAAAAAAAAATCCAAAACCACCTCATTTCCCCCCACAACCTTTTTTTTCCTTCCTTTTTTTAGTAAGGGGGTTTAGGTTCTTTTTGCAGTTTTCCCGGTGTCCAGCGCCCCCCTGCCCCAGCCATCACCTAAAAAAGGGAGAGATGGGACCCGCCCACTCTCCACTCCTGAGCACCCTTCTTCCTGCCCCGGACACACGTGGGGATGATCCATGTGCTCCTGGGTGGGTGTCACGGGTGTGGGGTTCACGCGTGTTGGGGGGGGGTGGACACGCGGGTGGACACCTGGACACAGGGCTGTGGGAGCGTTCACATGGCTCGGTGTGTGCTCACACGGGTGCCTGCCCACAGGTGAGGGCAGGCAGGGATGTCTGTGCCACATGAGGAGCTGTACACGCAGGAGGGTGTGCATTCGGGGGCGAGGGGGGGAATGTCCGCACACGTGGGTAGGGGAGTGCACACAGGTGGATTTTGGGGTGTCGGCACCCCGGGGAGGGTCACAGGTGTGTGTGTGCACATCGGTGGTGAGCACACATGGGTATTTGTGGGCGCTGGGGTGCTACCCGTGGGGTGTCTGGGTGCACAAGGGTGGGTGTTACAGCGCGGGCTTGGCATGGGTGGCCCTGCACCCCCATTCCAGCCCCGGGACCCCGGCGGGACGGGGCTGGAGCAGCCCCTCCTGGAGCTGAGAAGGCGCCCGTAGTTTTTTTCGCTTTCGCAAGTGACTCATTCCTGGCAGATGTGGCACCGCTGAGGTGCAGTGAGGACCCACCCACGCACCCAGTGCTTATATTCCAATCCCCCCCGCGACCGTGCTCCTGCCTCCCCACAGAGGGCCAAACCCCGCGGGGAAGGGGCTGGCTTTACCCCTCGCTGATTTTCTGCCGGGGATTCATTTTTACATCGCATCCGGCGCTGAGAAATTAAATTATTCGTTTCAAATACTTATTCCAACCCCCCCCTTCCAGCACACCCTCCTCTCACAGGGGGGCAGACGAAGGTACCCACACGTGTCGGTTTGCGCTGGGACATATCCTACTGCCGGCCGCGGAGTGGTTGCGGAGGGGCAACAGGGACGTGTTTTTCTTTCACGGAGGAGGCACATCTCGGGGGAACATCCTGCCGGTTGCGGGGAAGCAGCGCTCGAACCCGCGGCAGCCCCGCGCCTGGTTTGGCCGCAGCCGAATTCCAGCTGCACTATCTTACTTTAAAAAAAAAAAAAAATAAAAATAAATAAAATAATAAAAAAAATAAAGCTGCAGAAGTTGCAACTACCATTGTCTCGGGTACCGGCAGATGCCATTACGCCGAGAAACGAGAGGAAAACACCGTCGCGACAAACGCGAACCGCCGCGCTGATACCGCGCGGGTCCCTGCGCGCCCGCGGGAGGCTCCCAGCCCCTCCTGGAGTGGGAATCCCACCTCCCGCCGTGGGACTGCCACCCCCCGTGGGGGAGGGGGTGCAGACCCGCCCGGCAGCGCTGAGGGGCTTCGAGGAGGTGTGAGCAGCTGAGGATGCAGCGGGTGGGGGTCCCCCCCTCTGCGTGGGGGGACTGCCACTGACGGGGGGAGCTGCGCACTCTGGGGCGTGTGGGCACTCGGGGGTCGTGTCGCGGACACGGACACGCGGGGGAGATGCAGCCCAGCCAGTGCCGGCTGGAAGACGAGCCGGCAGGCTTCTGTGCTGAAAAGGAGTTAAATCCCGCCGTTGTCCTTTGATTTAGGAAATGGCTCATCCAATTCAGTTCCAGATTATTCAGGGGCAGGCTGCCTCGCTCGCTCCCTCTCTCCCCACACCAGCCCAAACATCTTGAAGTAATCAGCAGCTGAGAACGGAGACGTCCCCCTGGCATCTCAGGTTAAAGAAGGAGGTCCAGGAAAATGTGGTAGAGCCATTACAAGAAACCTGAGATGCATTCATCAGAGACTCCAATTGCCATCGCATTAGGATTGATTAGAGACCAGCAGTACCGTAATGACCCGGAAAGCGGGGCATACGGGGATTATTAATATCAGACTTCTCAAAAAAAAAAAAAAAAAAAAAAAAGGAGGGAGGGAAAAAAAAAAGGAGGAAAAGAGGGAAGGAGGAGGAGGGAAAATGAGGGAAAATTTAAAAAACAAAAGCGCATCTCCGGGCTCCTGCTCGGATGCAGACTTACCTGAGAGCACAGGCACCGGCTAGCCTCAAGGACGAGAATTTATCTAACTTCTAGGAAAGAAAAAGCAAACAAATATGGGGGAAAACCGCACCTCTGGGCACCCTGAAATCGCCCTCCTCCGTGTACGGCTCGCACAGAGACTCCCAACTCCGCGGCCTCGGGGCCGGACGGGCCGCGGTTCGGGGGTCCCAGCCGGGGGCTCCCCCACCGAGGCCAAAGGACGCCGGTCCCCGGGCTGGCGACAGCAAGGACAAGTTAAGGAGCCACCAGAGAGGGGCAAGGAGACCTCGATGGCTCGTCTCCTTCTCAGTTCCCTGCGCCAAAACAAATCAGCCCCTCCTGGTCTCGGTTTAAATGTAGCTCACTGGATAATTAACTCCATCTTTCCAGCCCTGCTTTAACTGTTTATTTAGTGTCACCCCGTATTACCATCACTAGCACTTTCCTCTGAACAGGAGGAGCTGGAGGGTTTCACCTCCCAAAAGGAAATTTTTCGTAGCTTAAAAGAATCAGCATCCAGGAGGTACATTAGCAAAGAGAATAGAGGGGGACAGGGACTGGGGGTCCTATGGGAAAAGCAGGAGAAAATAAGGGTGGAGGGGGGACAGGGACAGAAAGACGTATCGGCCCTCGGAGAGAAAAAAAAAAAAAAAAACAACAACGCGTGATCACCTCTAATCCTTTGAAAAATGTCCCGGTAAGTGCGCGAAGAAAGAGCCCTTTGTGCCCTGGGGATCGGCCACGCCGGGAAGGCCTTATCCTTATCCTCATCCTGCCCCACCATCCCGGCCCGGCCCTGCCCTCCTCCGGCAGCCCCGGCCGGGCCTGACCCCGCCGGGTGCGGGGGGACCCCCGCGTCGGGCACCCCCGGGGCGCAGGGCCCGGGGCCCGGGGGGCCCGGGCAGGGACGCGGCCCCCGCCCCGCGGACACCGGCTTTGTTTTTACAGGTGTCGGGAGGGCAATTTACTAACAAGTAATTAAAGGTCGCACCGGTTTGCAGGCGCGCCGGGCCAGAGGCTCCTGCGAGAGAAGAGCGGTGCATATGGAGAGGGGTTTGTCCTTCCTCATTAAAAAATAGAATAATAAAGGGGGGGGGGGGGGAAGAGAGGGAGAGAAAGAAAATACAAATCCTTTATTGTTGGGGAATAAGCCGGGAAGCTGGCTGTCTCCCTGTGCCTCGCATTCGGCAGGGAAGGCGGCGCGGATCCGGTATCACGTTGCAGATCCTCACTCGAGATAACGAAATGCGATCTATTTTTCAGAACAGCAAGTGGATGGGAAAGGAGCCTCTACAACACAAACCTCATTGACTTAATGGGTCGGTTTTGGATTTCGCCTTCGAAAGGTTCGGCAAGCGGCAAGCGGCAGCGTTGTGTTTCTGCCCCGCCGGCTTCCAGCCTTCAGCCCCGGTTCCTCATCCCGACGAGACGTGGCTTCAAAAAAAAAACAAAAAAAAAAAACAAAACCATTGCTGGTTTTATTTTGTTGCTCTATTTGTTTCCTTCAGACCCTCACACTTAAAGAAAAAAAAAATAAAATTTATTTTTGCTTGGGGAAGAGCTTTATTTCTAAGTTCGTGGCTACAGGGGGGATGTATTCGGGTTGTTTTTTCCTGATTTGTTTTGGCTTTCTGTCGAAATCGAGGAAAAGCCGCAGAGCGTTGCATGGGCTGCATCTTCATCCCCGCTTCGCGCTGTATAACGCCACATCGAATAAACAAGGGAAGAGATGAATTTCCCGCACAAACAGAGCCGATGGTTGCCCGGGCAAGGGGGGCGAGGAGCGGAGGGCCCCTCGTCCGACCGCCGCCTCTCCGCGGGCGCGGAGCGGGCAGGCCCCGACGGCGGGGGACAGCTCTGGGGGGCTCTGCCCGAGCGGGGAGCGGGGTGATGCTGCCGGGGTGATGCTGCCGGGCTGCTCCTGCTCCACCGGGAAAGGAAGGACCGAGAGCGGCCGGCGGCAGCTCCGTGCCGTTGTGTTGTTCGGTAGCTTTATCCTCATTTGCATCCGCCTTGTTTATATTTTTATTTTTGTTTTTTTGAGCGGCTCGAAACTATTTTTTCTCTGGGTGGTTTTCAAGGGTTAAATGGGATGGGGTGTTCTGGGAATACATGTACCTCTTTCCGCGATTTAAAATGAAAGGTTCCCAATTTTTCGAAAAACCAACCCCGGGCCACAACGAACATTGATGCTGAGCGGTTCTCGCCTGCAGTAACTCCCAGGTAGACCCCGGCGGGTCAGTCCCCTCCTTGTGTGAATTTTGATGAGACGGAAGAATAAAGTCCCGCTCGGGAATCGCGAGGATGCCTCGGCTCAGCCCTCGCCCTTCCCTATCAGCAGTTCCGCCGGCCACATTAGGATAATTTGCTTATTCCCAGTAAGAGCGGTGTTTGTTTTGGTCGGCCTTTTAAAGGAGGGGGGAAAAAAAGAAAAAAAAAAGAAAGAAAAAAATAAGAGAAGAAACGTGAGGGCAAGAAAAAGCCGCTCTCGTTAAAATGGCCAGGGGCTTTCTCAGCCCCGAGTTGCATTTCTCTCCTCATCCAGACGTTACAAACCCTCAGATCTGTGCTCTTCCCGAAGTGAGCACCTTATTAGAAAGAAGAAAATAAAGTAAAAAATTAATAACAATAGACAGGAGCGATGGAGGTGCCCACCCCCAGGCTGGGCAGGGCGCTGCTCCTCCAGGACGCGGCCGCGGGCGAGCCCATGCCTTATAATTCTGCGCACTTGCTCCAGACTTTAGGGTATTAGTTGATTTTAGAGCCGGGTTTAAGGCTTCGTTCCGGTCCCCACACAGCTGCCTTGTCAATAAGGATCTGTTCCAAGCAGACATTCCTTCTGGGAGGACATTGCAGCTCTTTAAGACTTCATCTGCAACATCATAAGTACTAAAATAAAATGGCAAGGGAAAATTACCAGACACATGGTCATGGGATATGGAAGAGCCCTGACTCCAGCGGACATAGTACAGTCGCTGTACAGACTGGGTGGCAAGGGCTTAATTTAAACAGCCCCGAGACGAGAAATACGTGGGAAAAACAACAATCTGGATTTAGGAAAATGTCGGGACCGGCCTTTCCCATGTCGTATCGCGGGCAGAGGCTGCGGACTGGGAGCGGGCAGCGGGAGAGCCGCCGGCCCCGGCTCCGAGCCCTGCGGTTCCCCGGCTGTGAACGGGCTCCTCTTCACTTGGAGCATTAAACTCAAATAAATCCGACTTGGAAGGTCAAATAAATCCGACTGTCTTTAGTGAGGACAAACAAGTTTTAAAGAGCCCCGCGATGGCTCTTGGCACCCGCGGAGCGAACTCATTCTTGAATCCAAAGCGTTCTGGAGTGTGCTGAAAATACGGGTTTCGTCTTATCTAATCAAAGATAAATACATCCATAAAGGCACCCCCTGCCCCCCCGCGCCCTGCCCTTATCTCACCGCATTGTCCTCACCTCCCTGCTGACAATAGATTATCTTTGCTTAGGGAGCCTAATTGTTTTCTAATTTTTCAAATAATTGCTTTTGAGTGAGGTGTGCAAATGAGGATTAGGCTAATTAAAGCGCCGCCGGTGGGTACAGCGCCGCTGCCCGCCGCCCGCACGGGGCTGCCCCGACCCGTCGGGACCCCCCCGAGGGGAACTGGGCAAAGCTGGGGTAGGAAGGGGCGTACGGGTCCCCGCGTGTTATTTAGCCATTCGCCAAACCATTATTTATTCATCCTCAGCACTAAGGTAATTAAATACGGGCTGGCTTGGCAGGGGACGGCCAGCGACCGGGGGGGCGGAGCGGGGGGGGACACACACAGGAGTTTTGGGGTGGAAAAAAAAAAAGATGCAAGAAAGAAAGAAAGCAAGCAAAAAAGAAAGAGAAGCAGAGCCCGCGGGAGCGGTTTCCCCGGGGATGCGCCCGGGGGCGCGGGCGGCGGGGCCGCACCCGCGCAGAGGCGGCGGCGGGACGCGCAGCCGCGGCCGGGGCCGTGTCCGGGGCCGTGTCCCCGCCGCCAGGCCCCGCCCGCCCGTGCCGAGGCTCTGCCCGCCGGGCCGGGCTGGGCTGGGCTGGGCTGGGCTGTCCGGGCTGGGCCGGGCCGGGCCGGGGGTGCCCAATCAGCGCGGCGCGGGGGCTCGGGCGCTTTAAGCGCGGCGGCGGCGGAGCGGGGACAAAGTCCCCCCGGCGGCGCGACGAGCATCCCCGCTCAGCCTGAACACACCGCCCCCGGCTGCCGCAGCGCCTCCCCACTCTGGGACCGCCACCGGGACCGGCACCGGGATCGGGATCAGCACCGGGCCCGGGCCCGGCGGGCGCCTCCCCCGCGCCCCTCCGCCGTCGCGCTCCCGCGGAGTGCCCTCCTCCTCTTCCTCCTCTTCCTCCTCCTCCTCGTCCTCCTGCGGCCGCCGCCGCGCTCGGCCATGTCGATGCTGCCGTCGTTTGGCTTCACGCAGGAGCAGGTCGCCTGCGTCTGCGAGGTGCTGCAGCAAGGGGGGAACCTGGAGAGGCTGGGCCGGTTCCTCTGGTCGCTGCCGGCCTGCGACCACCTGCACAAGAACGAGAGCGTCCTCAAGGCCAAGGCGGTGGTGGCCTTCCACCGCGGCAACTTCCGCGAGCTCTACAAGATCCTGGAGAGCCACCAGTTCTCCCCCCACAATCACCCCAAGCTGCAGCAGCTCTGGCTGAAGGCGCACTACGTGGAAGCCGAGAAGCTGCGGGGCAGACCCTTGGGCGCCGTCGGCAAATACCGCGTCCGCCGAAAATTCCCTCTGCCCCGCACCATCTGGGACGGCGAGGAAACCAGTTACTGCTTCAAGGAGAAATCCCGGGGCGTGCTGCGGGAATGGTACGCCCACAACCCCTACCCGTCCCCCCGGGAGAAGCGGGAGTTGGCGGAAGCCACCGGTCTCACCACCACCCAGGTCAGCAACTGGTTCAAGAACAGGAGGCAACGGGACCGAGCGGCGGAGGCGAAGGAAAGGTACGTGCCACCCCCCATCCACTCCATCTCCCCCTCTTCTCCCTGCTCCACCCTGCGGGGGTCGGTTGGGAACCCCGGGAGCGCGGCGAGTACCCGGCGGTGGATGGGATGGGAGCGACGAAAACACACGGTTCCCTCCAAATCCCATTTTTTAAAATCATAAACCGTGTTGCGTCTCTCCTTCTGTGGAAACCCAAGTGGGCTTTCCACTCGAGATCAACCCGACCCCACCTGCCCGGGGGGAACAAACGAGGCTTTCACCGTCCTCTCCAGGCCGCTCCACCGCCTTTGTTTGCCGCCTGCTGCCCCGAGCAAACCGGGAGCGATGCCGTCCCGGAGCCTCCGGGGAAGCGGTCGGGATGCCGGGTCGGGCATTGCCGGGGATCGGTCAGGGTAGCTCCGAAGCCCGGAGGAGGAGAGAGATGCAGCTCCGGGATGGAGAGGTGGGGGTGGATCGGAGGGATGACCGGGATGGGGACACGCTGGCCCGGCCGCGCCGCCGCTCCGTACCGAGGCCACCTCGGGAGGCGCCGGGGTGGCCTCGTAGTGAGGCGGCAGCTTGGCCCGGAGAAACGAGTGCCACGGAGGGCATCGCCTTCAGCACCTCCCCTCGAGCCTCCAGGAGAAAATCTCGCACCCTGCTCGTCTCCCGGCCGCACTTTCATTTTTAATTAAAAGAAAGAAAAATCTCCTCTCAAAAAAAATCCCCTCCCTCCAGTTTTTTTCTTCCTCACCTAAATTACCGGGCTGTGCGGGGTACGCTTATGTAAAGAAGGGGTAAAAGAAATGGGGATGATCCGTTATGAAAATATTAGGATTTTTTTTCCCCCCGCTGGAGAAGCATGTGCTCCCACGCTGGAATTAAATACGAAGGATTTAAGGGGGACATTAGCACAATGCCCATCCCCGCCGTCTCCCGCCCACCCTGACATCCCCGTTGTGGGATTTTTTTTTTTCTTACCTTTCTGCAGGGAGAACACGGAAAACAACAACGCGGCCACCAACAAACCAAACCAACTCTCACCTCTGGATGGGAGCAAACCCCTCATGTCCAGCTCCGAGGAAGAGTTTTCTCCTCCCCAAAGTCCGGATCAGAACTCGGTCCTGCTCTTGCAGGGGAACCTCAGCCACGCCAGGAGCTCCGGCTATTCCCTGAGCGGTTTAGCCACATCCCAGACCCCTCACAGCCTCCAAGGCCACCAGCTCCAGGACTCGCTGCTGGGACCCCTCACGTCCAGCCTGGTGGATCTGGGATCCTAAAGGCCCTCGGTGAACGGCCGGAGGATCAGGAGAGGAGGTTCTGCTCGGGGACAGAGGCTCTGGGTTGTACATAGAGGACAGCACCCGGTTTTACAGCTCACCCGCTGATTCTTAACGGGACTCTCGGCTCTTTTCACACAACCCCACATCGGCTCCTGCTCCAGTTCCCCCCTCCCCCAGCATCTCCCACAATCACCACACGATTTTTTTATTATTATTATTTTTTTCCACGTAGCCAAACGAAAAGAGCGGAAATAACCCTCGTCAGCCCTTCGAGTACAAACAAGTTGATCCCAACGGTAATTACAAAAAAAAAAAAAAAAAAAAAAAAGAAAAAAGAGAGAGAGAAAAAAAAAGGAAATAGAAAACGTAACCCCAGCTGGATCCGATTCCACCCAAACAAATCCCAGCGCGCGGTGGGGCAGGGGCGGCCAGCACATCCCTGCTGCTACCCGGCCGGATCCCCGAGGAGCTGAGACAGGGGGACAGAGGGAGCGAACCGCTGTACTGAGCCCTGTGTCGGAGTGGGAGGAGGAAGGGGAAGTTACGTTTACATTTTTTATTTAGCTTTACCAGAAAGATTTCGATGTAGTTTAAGTTTAAAAAAAAAAAAAAAAAAAAAGAGTGAAAAAAATCAAAAGCTTCAGTATTAGAGTTTTACCAAGTGCCTGTGTCTGAGTGCGGCCGTGCGATGCAGTTACTGAGTGGGCTCTTGTGGGCCCACGTCCCCAGCTTCCTCCTTGGTGGTGAAATGCAACAATGTGGCTAAAAATTAGGAGAATGATAGTAATAATAAAAGTCGACGGCCGTTTCCTCCTAAACGAGTATCCCCCGGGCTGCTCCGCCAGCTCCCCGTTGCCTTCTCCCGTCTGTCCCCGCTCGCCGCTTCCCTCCTCCGGCTTGCAGAGAGCCCGCGGATGACGCTGCCTGTCTCGAGTATTTGTTACCAAAAATCGCATGTGCTTTCAGGTTTATTTTCTATTGTACCTAAACAGTCTAAATTAAACAACGCTGATGGCAGAACATCCAGGCTGCGCTTTTCTTTGCAGGATTTCTTTGCTCGTGCCCCTCTGCCCACCCTTACGCTCCTCCCCACGGGCTGCAGCGGAGGTGCTTCGGGGCTGCGGGGAAGCCGGTTCTTTCCTAACCGAGGAAGGACGGGGAGAGGGGGCCCGCCTTGCCTGGAATAATCCCGTGGGAGTCGGGCTCCCGGCCGGGAGGGAGCGGCTCTCCCCCACCGCCCGCCCCGTCGGGGCCTCGCTGATGCCGGTCCCCCCGTTAGCGTTTTGCATCATTAAGTGCGTGTTTATTTAAGTCGCTGCCGTGTTTGTGCTCGGGGTCTTGGGCCATGGAGAAATGTCACCCTCTGCAGGAGGGTCTTGCCCGGCCGGAGCGCTCCGCGTGTCTCCCGCTCAATCCCCGGTGGATCCGCCGGCCTTGGCACAAGGACACGATTTAGAGCCCCCCGTGGGGCTCCCACCCGCGCCCAGACGGGGTGGCGGATCCGTGCCCACCCCTCGCCCTGCGGGGGAGCCGGGGCGCGGTGCCCGGGCTGCTGGGATGGTTTCCCTTCTCCCTCTGGATGGGCACCGGCCGCCCCCTCGGGAAACCTGGCCCAGATCCCGTCTGCCTTCCTGCGCCCACGACCCTTTGCGGGGCCATAGCCGGGGCAGTGGGGGATCACTCGCCCGGGCGGGGCACAGCGTGGCTCCGTGGGAACAGCTCGGAGGGCTCAAATCCCGCGTAGGGACGCGCAAACCGCGCGGGTGGACGCGCAGCTGCTTGTCTGCGCGCATCTGCGGCCGCGGGCGGAGAGGGGCAAGAACAGACGTTGTGGAGGGAGCATGGAACCCCCTTCTTCGTGTGCAGCGCCCCCGACTCCGGGTACCCGGGTCGGGAGGGTGACCGGGAGCGAATCTCGCTCCGCGCCCCGCCCGGACCTTAGAGGACGGGAGGGGTGGGTCCTTGCCCCCTGGTCCAGGATCGTCCTCTTCGCCCTTCCCGAGGACCCTCATCGCTCTTCCCGGGGGACTCGTCCAGCCCCGCCATGATCCGTCACAGAGCAGTGCAGCCGCTCCCAACCCCTAGGGCAGAAAGGGGAGAAACCCCCTGGACACGAACGAGGTTTTCCGGGTGAGCAACTGTGGGCTCTGTGCCCCAGCTCCGTTTTTTCTTCCCAAACCACGGGCTCATTGAAGAGGAAGAATAAATATTGCCCGAGGCTCCAGCCCTGCGCGGCGGGAAAGCCAAGCAGGGACTCAAAATCCAGGGGTTATTTTCAAAGCAAACAACGCAGAGGCGCTTCCTGAGCACAGGCAGCGGCAGGGCTGACTGTCGGAGGGTGAGTGGGATCTGCCAGGGGATGCCCCCCTTGACTGAGTTCCCCTTTCCAGCGCACATCTCCGGGCCGGGGGTGCTCTCAGGCCCGACGGCAGCGGAGCGGGACCGCACACGCCGTGCCCCGCCGCCCCCGGCCGGAGAGCCCTACCCACTCCCCGACCCTCCATTTCCCCAAAAAGGAGAGGGACGAGGTTGCCAACAGGCGGACGGCGGCAATGAGGGATGGAGGGTGCTGAGGGCACCTCCCTGGAAACAACTCCCCGGCCGACAGGAAGGTAGGAGCAGGAAGGCACTGGAGCCGAGCCAGGCGCAGGTTGCTGAGCTCTTCTCGATTAGGCTTGACCTCGCAGCAAGCTTCTCACAGCAGAGCCAGCCTGGGGAGGCAGCCTAGGGCTCTTTCTCACCTAGCACTGCTTTGTGTTTCCACCGGCAGGAGGAGTTAATTCGCGCCCCTCTCCACCCCGCTCACCCCCAGGACAGATTTCACACTGTGTCCAGGTCAGCCAAAAAAGAGGAGGAAATGGAGAACAGCGGAATGATTAATTCTACCTGCTTTTCCCATGAGTGATCACCTGCTTTCGGGGTCATGAATAGCAGGTAGCTCTCTCCGTCTCCAGCTCTGAGAAGCTCATTTGTTTGGTGACAGCTGAGTGACAAGACCTGAAATCCGAGCCCTCAACTTTGCCTGATGTGTGGATAAAACCCTGGATGTTCCCTCAAACATTTCAGGAAATGAAAGTTGTAACGCGATCCCTTGTGCGCCCACATCTCCCCCAGCAGCACACAAAAGCTCAAAGGAACCTTCTCGGATTAAATTCAGCCTGGAGAGGATGGAAGGAAAATGGAGAGCAGGCTGAGAAAGCTGGAACTGGCAGGCTTTTCTTCAGCACTTATTGGAAATGTCTGTCCAAAGCAGGGATTTAGAAAGGTCACCTCTACCGTAAGCGCTTCTTCCTCCATTGGTGTCAGACGGGCAGCCCGTTGCTCCCCAGCCTTCTTACACCTTGGAGGCAGCCTGGGGGGTTGTGGGGGTGTGCTTGGATTCCCCAAGCAGGAAATTCAGTGTATAAAAACAAACGCCCAAGAAGAAAGCCAACCCCCTCCTCTCTCTCTCCTCAGTTAATTTCCTATGTCACGTTGAGCCAGCGCTGTCCCGCGCACAAACAACACGCCTGCCCTGCCCCTGCCCCACTGCCAGCCACTGCCCACTCCCCTTCCCTGCTGGCCCCCCAGCCTCCCAGAGGGGCAGGTAGGGTCCCACTCTTGGCCCCACAGCCCTGGGTGATGTGCTGACAAGTCCTCCACAGAGGCTAGCCATGAGGAGTGGATGCTTGCTCAGCCCATGGATGTAAGTGCAACATTTCCAGGACTGGCTCCCTAAAGCTCTCACATCCCCAGCTGCAACTCCAGAAGCCCAGAGCTGAGATGTGGCACATTTGTACTCTGTGTCTTTGCAAATGAGGCCTGAACAGCCAGACACCAGAGTTTCATTTTGATCACACAGGTTTGGGAATGTCAGCAGCTGGAATGAGGTTGGGTGTGCAGGATAGGCAGGATTGGGCCAAGGCATCCCAACTCCCTCTCTCCCGGGTAGATGGTTTATGGAGCTGCCTGTTACTAGGCAGCCATCAGCTGCTTGCACTGTTATCCAGCCTGAAGATAAAGTACTATTTAACAATTGTTTAACTGTTCTTGAAGTGCTTCAGACTCTGCAGACTCTGTAAAGGAAACAGCACATGCCCCGAGATAGCACTTCACCTCTGAGCTTCTCCCTTACTCCTACTACTCTCTGGAGAGCAGCTCATGGACACTGCACAGGTGGAATATCTCTCTGTCTGCCTGCCCAATGTGCTTTGCTGTCAGTAATTTTGCACCTGAGGAAGAGCTCAGTGTGGGAGCGACACTACTCGAAGCTGCTGTCTGTGTAAACTGCCTTCAGGGTCAGGTGTTGTAACCTGCCCGAGGTGTGTGGATGTCATTAGCAGGAGCAGAACACAGTGCTTGGACATCCTGGCTGTGGTAGTTCATCTCCAAGGATGGACTTTGCTATTCCTGTTGTGGCCAAAGCCGTCAGGTTTTCTGAGGGCACCAGGTGCTGTGTGGGGAGAGCAGAGGTGGCAGAGGCCGGATCTACGGGAGCTTTAGTGCAGCTCAAGTGTGCAAAGTAACCTGAGACACTGTCATCTTTCCCAGCTGGATGCGGACACAGTTTTAAATATGGAAATGAAGGAAAATTTGCTTTAATCTTCAGGCAGAGAGAGCAAATTACCAGGCTCCCCAGAGATTATCAGCGCTACCCCCAGCAGCAGCCTGATGCTGTCTGGAAAGGGCACCAGGCTGAACCCCCATCCTGAGCCACCCTGTCTTTCCTTCCAGCTGGACTTTTCACCAAGCACAGGAACATTCCCTCTCCCCCTGTGGTTGCTAGCATTCAGCTCCAGCTCCCCAAATTTTAAACAGAGGCTGAACTTTCTCCAAAGCATATAATTCCTAATAATGAGGTTAAAGAGGCAGATTTAGTTCAATTACGGTTTCCTGTTTTCACATGTCCAGTGCTTTTGGAAAATGGTTTTGGAAAATGCTTCTGTGGGCAGAGCAACTCCTTCCCATCTCCATCTAAGCTTCTCATCCCCAGCTTACATCTGTAGAGACCAGGGATGCTTTGGTACAGTGTTGTACCTGCTCAGACTCCAATGGCTTTCAGCCATGATAGAAAAGGTATGGAAGATCCTCAGGCTGGAAAAAAGGGGAAAAACTCCTCTTTTTGTGACTTAAGGATGGAAAAACTTCTAAGCTAATAGCTGGAGCAGGGATCAGCCCTGTTTTACAGGAGGGGAAACTGAGACCCAGGGAGATGACAGACCTGCTGAAGGTCAGATCAAGGGCAGATGACGAAGTGGGGAGGGTGGCTGGTGCTGCCTACGCTGTCTCCCTTTATAGTCCCCAAAATAAGTGGCTTATCATTATGTAATATAATATTCCTAATAATGCAAGACAAAACCAATTGACTAGAAAACAATGCCAAATGAGACTCATGGCTAACACTCCCTGAAGAAATTGTCTCTTTTCTAGAACTGAAAAAAAAGAAAATAAATAAACCAAAGCCAAACAAATTAGAAACAATTGAAAAATGAAATCACATCTGCAAACCATCAGGGCGCATCTCCTGAGCCCCGAAGGGCGCCTGTCCCTCCCTCCACTGCTCCCACTGCCCTGTGCAGGGTGGTGGGTGTCACAGGGATCTGTAGCCCTGTCCATGCAGGCACAGAAGGGATTTTGTGGCTGGGGATGGGCATAGCCTCGATGCACGCTTTGCTCAACAGAAGGGCAGTGTCATGCTGGAGCAAATCAGAGATGTATTTAGGGAATTAAGATCTTGTATGCCTAATCTCCCGGAGCTGGCAGGGAACCACAGAAAGAAGAGCGCAAGAGGGAAGGAGCACCAGTTTATAAACTGCTGTTCCCTTTCTGGGAGCTCTCCAGGGCTGGGCAGAGGCACTGGCACAAAGGAACCAGAGAACTTGCCCAAGCACCCAGCCAGGGGCTGCTTGTCTCCACAGGCAGTGGCTGCCTTCTGCCCACCCGCTGCATCCCTTCTCTGCAGGAACAGGACCCCAGTGAGAAGGAGCTGGGAGTGCTGTTCAGGCTCAGCAATGAGCAGCTGCAGGGGACACTTCTGTCCCCTGTCACGGTGGCTTCCAACCCTGTGGGCACATGAGACAACTGGTGGTTTATGCCATGTGCCCTTTGCAGTGGAGCTGAGGAGGGGATGCCCTGGCATATTTCATCCTCTCCTGGGTGTTTGGCATCTTTTGGGTGCGTGATGAGGGAAGCACAGGCTGGTTTTATACTGCTGGGACAGTTGAGGTTGGGATACACATCACTGCCACCCTGTGGGAGGGGGAGGTGCCAGAGCTTGAGCCAGGAGAAATCCCCCATCCCTGGAAGTGTTCAAGGCCAGGCTGGATGAGGTTTGGAGCAACTTGGTTTAGCAGAAGGTGTCCCAGCCCATGGCAGGGGCTTGGAACTAGGTGGTCTTTAAGGTCCCTCCCAACTCAAACCATTTTGTGATTCTACAAGTCTATGATTTTATGATTCTATGATTCTATGAATATCTGTTGGCAGAAGTGCACCTTGTGAAAACATTCCCAGAGGTCCAGGATGGTGCTTGTCAGGGAGGTGGGATTATTTTTTGGATGGAAGAGTGCAGGCAAAGGATGCAGTGGGGATGCTGGAGCTGTGCTGTCCCCAGGAGACATGGTACCTAATGAAGTGGACAGACATACTGAGTGCAACAAGCTGGCCAAGAGGCTGATGCCACATGGAGCTGTACCACACCCACCTATTACTTCTGTGTGCAGGATCTGCTTCTGAGCCCTCCAGGTCCCAAGGGTGACTTGGACTGGATTAAAAAAGCCCTGAGGAGGGCAAAGGAAAAGCAGGGCATGAGGATGGGGAGCTGCAGGATCCCTGTCTGCTCTGCTTCTGATCTCCCCATCAGGCAAGGTTTGAGCTGGAGGAGACCTTCAGCAAAAGGGCCTTTGGGGCTCTGCTTGTGGCCTGTGGGACTCTCATCACCCCATGGGAACTTGGTTCTGGGGTGGTAGGGGTCAGTGGTGTGGCCAAAGCCTGTGACAGCAAGATGATCAGCAGCTGGTCACCCCCCTCCCCCCACTCTGGTCTGCACCCAGTCATGGCAAATTCAAGCCTAAAAGGGAGATTTTAGTATGGAAGAGAATCAACACCCTACACGGTGATGACTTTCTGGGAGATGTTTAGCAGGCTTGATCTGGGCTCATGGCAGACCGATTGTCACAGTGGTCCCTCCTGGTTTATGGATATGTCAAATTTGATAATCTACCCAAGAGAAGGAAAAACAGTGGTGTTATATGATCTAAAGGCACTAGTACAAGGGGGATTTCTTAAAATCCTCTAAACCAAGAGGAAAAAGCTGCGAACAGGACCAAGACATAAGGTTTTCCCACAGCAAAGGGGAGCTCACTGTGCACACAATGGCTCCCTTGCAGCTGCAGGGTTAACTTCAAACCTAAACAGTTTTCTAAGAGACAAACTCTGACTTGCATGGTGATGTCTCATGCCATGTCCCAGTGACACCCCAGATCACCAGCACGGATGTCTCATGGGTGTATTCAGCCCCTGCCACCCTGTGCCCTTGGGCAGCACACGAGGGGACTGTCCTGGCAGCAGAGCATTGTATGGCATGGGATGGGCCCCCCACATCTGTGCCAGCTGCAGCATGTGCTGTCCTCGGATGCCCCAGTCTGCACCTCCCCCCCTCCCGTGCTCCTCTGGATGACGTTTTGGGGGCTTTGCTTTGCTCAGGATGCCTCTCTGTCCTCATCCCTCTCTTCTGCCAGGGTTACATAGCCACAGCTATTTGCTGATGGCCTCCACGGAAACCGTATATCCTGCCTTTGCAATCGGAGACCAGGTGCCCACGCGGTTGCCAGATTTGAAAGAGGAGCCGGCAGGAGGGGAAGAGGCCAAAACGGGTGTGCCAAGGGAGGGGGGAATCACATCCATCCCAAATTGAGCCCCATCCCATCCTTGCACAGAGAAGAACCATAGTGAGATGGGGGGGAAAAAAAAGCCCTATTTGCAAGAAACCTCTCAAGGCAACATGGAAGTGGCCGGGGGCTGAGGCCAGATTTAAATTGAACCTCCTACCCAGTGATCCATGAGGAAGGCTCGGCTGCTCAAACAATGAGCGGGCAAAGAAAGCTGAAATGATGATCACCAGGAGAACCTGAAACCCTCGGTGGGGAAAACAAATAAATACAGGAGTGGAGCCCTCCCCATCCCAGCTGAGGCAATCTGTGCTTATGCAACCCTACCCGAGGGCTCCCTATCTCTGTGTACAATCTGGGCTGATAAGATTGTTCCCTGCTGAAAATCAAAACCACAGGGATTCCAGGCGGCTCAGCTGGAGTCAGATTGTCCACCTGAACACCGGGGCACTTTCATGTGGAAAAAAATCGCGGGGTTATTTTGCTGAAATAAGGAGAGGGGGAGAGAGAGGCTGTTGGCTGCTTTGGAGGCGGGTGCAGCCCCAGCACCGGATCTGTGCAGAATGGCAGGGGTGCCAGCAAAGGGCACCATCCCAAGGGCGAGATGTCCCCATGGGATGACAATGGTTGCCCAAAGCAATAACAGAAAAAGCAGTGGGCTCTTGTCCAAACCTCACTGTTTTTTTGTAAGAACTGCTTTTTTTTTTAAGGGTGGCAGCTGTGGTGCGATAAACCCTCAAACAAGGATCACGTGAGTGATGGTGGAAGCAGACATTGCCAACGAGATATAGGCCACTTTTAAGGGGTTTTGGGTGGAGCAGCATGTGATTAATGCCTACACTGAGGGGGAGACAGAATACATAAACATATCCTTTCCATATACATGTACATAGAGAGATAAATGCACCTGACAGAGCCACTGTGTAGAACAACCCTCCTGATAAGCCATTCCCAGGAGCAAGATGTGCAGGATTAGATCTGTGTTTGCAGTTATAAAGTAGATACTGGGGGTTTTTTGTGTCTACTGTAGTTCAAAAAGTTGTGTTTTGAGGCATCTGCCTCATTACCTGGCTGGTCAGATCCCCTCTGTTTTGAACACCGGATCAGTCCTTCTCTCAAGACAAAAGTTGCTATCAGATCTTGACAGGAAAAAAAATGTTATCTGGGAAAAATAGCAGCAAGGGATTGCTTGGTAATGCTGGAGGTGGAACCTCCTCTCACTCAGATGGGAATGGGATGCCTGTATCCTCCACCTTGAAGAAGAAGCAGGACAATAAATGTCCACCTGAAACAGAATTTGTGGGGTTTTTTGTGCATTTAGCACCAAGTTCCAGCTGTTCATGAGTTTTAAATGCTTCTGAGTTAATATGTATGGAGGAAATGTCCATTGGGGTGGTAGATGAGATCAGCTGGGGATCAGGCTCCCAACTCCCTGCCAGGCCCCTACACCAAGGACAAAGAGAGATCCCAGTGAAAAGCAGTTTCAAGTGCTATGTGCACTCCTAAAGCTCTTCCTCAGTTGCTGCAGCTTCACAATTGGTATTTTCCTGGGGAATTTGTGGCTGGTTTTCTGTCTCTCCCTGCTGCAGGGAAGACCATGTGAGTGAGAAGGGGATTAGCTCAGGTGATGTCCAATGGTGGGAGTGGGCTGGTCTGGACCTGCAGCATTATCACCTCAGCAGATAGGCTTGGCTTAAAAAGAACAGGAGCCAGTGCTCTTCCTGCTCTGACATCCCTCTGCAACTCTCCAGTCACAGTAATCCTGCTCTAAAAGTGGAATCTGCATAAAATTGTGCTTGCAGATGGAATATATCCCTCTGATTTTGCAGAGGTGCCATGTTCCCAGGGCCACTGCCAGCCCAGGCAGGGCTGTATGTGCACACACCACACACACACACACATACAACACACACACAGAGAGGGTTTTTTGGGTGACTATGATGACAAACAAAGTCCTTTAGTCCTGCCCATGGACAATGCGTCCTGCAGTGGCCGTCCTTCTCCAGGGCTTGGTGCTCCTGGCAAGGCTCATGCGAAATGAAAATGCCTATAATTTTCCAAAATTCCTTAATCCTGCTTATTTTCTCTCTTTCCCTGAGAGATCAGAAGCCGCAGTGGTCTCCTCAAGCCCTCCCACTAATTACAAGACATGAGCTCAACCCACTGCCAGCCAGAAACAACATCACAGGACCAAATACCACCAAACCAACACTGAGCACTCGCAGCAAACTGCCTGAGAGCGAGTCACCAAGAGCTTGACAGTGATACACCAGCCAAATCAAAGAAAGAAAGAAGGAAAATATCCTATTTTCCTTCCCCCTGCAGTAATCCTGCCTTTCCTGGAGCCACTGACCAGCTACTCTGATGTCTGCAACCCACTTCTCTGTCACTCCAGGATCCTCTTTTAATCCCACTCTTCTCTGTTGGACTGCCAGTTTTTTTCCAAATTTGACTCAATTATCTTTCAAATTTGCTTGAAAATGTCAACCCCTCCTGCAGTGCCAGGGAAAATGGGAGTTTGTAGCAGAAGAGTGGCATTTAGCAGAAAAAAATCTCTCCAGAGAAATCAGATCAGACAGAGGAAGCCAGGCTAAAAATAAAGCCTGAGCTCACAGAGGGGTTATAGGATGGGAGCAGAGTCTATGGTGCATCCCTGGTTTTATTCTTAGCAGGCACAACTGGAGAGATGGTATAAATTTACAGGCATAAATCAGTACAGTTCATGGAAGGATGCTGTGTTTTCTTTAAATTCTATGTTCACATTCACAATTTTACAGCAACTTGGGTTTCTTCACTGAATCTCCCATGTTTGCAGTGGCTTGTGATTGCGCATCGAGGCTACCTTGATTTTTTGGACTGCTTCCTTCCTCCTGCTTTCCCTGTTCTCAAGCAACAAGCATGTTCAGTGTCCTGCACCCAAAAAAGTCAGTGGCAGGTCCCATTGCTGCCGGAACGAGGACAAGGCTTTCCTGGTCCAGGTCTTATCCCTGCATCAAACACTCACTGTGCACAGGATTTCCCTTGGACACCCTGCTCTGGCACGGGTTAGGAATAAATATCCCAAACTCTACTGCTTGTGGGTGCGTGAAATAACGAGGGTTGGTGGGGTCTCAGGTAGGAGATGTGTTCTGGGGTGTAGGTGGGCTGCTGTGCCTGAGCCCTGAGCTGGGAGTGTGGGAGTGAGAGTGGGAGTGAGAGTGGGAGCGAGAGTGGTAATGTGGAATTTGGAGTGGGATTGGGAGTGTGGGAGTGGGACTATGAGTGGGAGTGTAAAGCGGGAGTGTAGAAGTTGGAGTGTAGGAGTGTGAGTGTAGAATAGGGAGTGGGAGTGGCAGCGGGAGTGTGTCTGTGAAGGGCAGCCGCTCCCGGAGTGGCCGCAGCTCGTTTCTGGAGCTGCAGTGCCACCTGCTGTCACCGCCACCGTGTGCCGGGGACCCCGCCGGCTCCCTGGGCACATCCCGGGCAGGGAGGGACACACCAGGGACACGCCGTGTCTCTGCCTCCCCATTGCTTGAAAAAATAAAGCAAAAAAAAAAGCCAGGGGGAGAAAGACAGAGCTGGGTCACAGGCATGGAGTGAGATGCGCCCACGGGGCTCCTTGGACACAGGGACATCTTCACGCTGTCACAGCACCCCAGGTGGACTAAAGCACTCTGCAGGAAACATCTCCTGTCTCCTTCTGAACGGTCGGACGTGGTCTCTTGCTTCCTTCTGTGCCTAAGGGTGTCCTTTAGGAGCTCTAGTCAGCGTTACCCCAAATTGTCACCACTCCTCACTGGCTCTGCACAAAGCCTGGATTTCCCCTATGTCCATGTGCTGATGTGGCCCAGAGCAGATGACCAGTCCCATCTCTCCAATTCAAGCTCTTCTCAGCCTAAAAATCTGAATGTCCATTCCTGGGTCACCCATCTCAAAAGGGAGGAGATTTAGATTAGATCTCACAAGGGAATTATTGACTCTGATGGTGGTGAGGCACCGGAAAGGTTACCCACAGAAGCTGTGGGTGTCCCATCCCTGGAAGTGTTCAAGGCCAGGTTGGATGGTGCTCTGAGCAACCTGATCTAGTGGAAGGTGTCCCTGCCCACGTCAGGGGCATTGGAACTGGATGATCTTTTAGGTCTTCCAGTCCAAACCCTTCTGTGATTTTATGATCATTATCATTAACCTTTCAGAGAGCAGAGGTGTGGTCTGTAGGAAAACCCAAAAGAGCTGCCATTGCCTCCATTTGTGTTGAAAAATGAAACCTAACGGAAAAAAAAAAAAAAGAGCAGGGAGATCCTAGCTGCTGAAAATTAAGCATTAGGGGGAAAAAAATTGCTCATGAAAGCCAGATCCAGACCGGCTGGGCAGCTTTCAGAAACAACAACAAATAAGTTTGGAGGAAACCAGATACTCGCAGTGAAAATTTGCAATTCTTTGTTGAACAAGCGCTTCCATGGAAAAGCTTTGTTTACCCGTCAGTTTTCCTCCCAGCTCCTGAGCCGGGATGCTGTGCAGCTGGGCACAGAGGAGAGGAGGTGAGGGGACGCAGCCACAGCAAATCTGGGAGAGAACATAGGGATCATGTTTGCCTTTTTATCTCCTACCTGTCTGGGTTAGGGTATGAAACGCATTAATTTCTTCCGGGCAACTTGCTTTTGGGAAGGGGGGGGTGCAAGGGCCTGATCCTGAGTAGGCCGTGGGGTGAAGGGTGCAGCTGCAGCAGGGTGTGACTGAGGATTGGGATGCACAGGGGCCAGTGGAGGAGCCTGCTGGGGTTCTTGGGAGAAACGTGTTGGAAAAGCTCACCAGCCTTGGTGTGGCCACATGTCCAGAAGTGCGTGGACAGAACCATGGGACTTTTGGGAGGAAAAAAAACCATCTTTGAAAGCTTTGACTCACATTCGAATGATCCGTTTTCTGTTATTATTTTTTTTCCCCAGCAAAGACGCAAAGTAGCAGCGCATTTCCACCAGCCCTCTGCCAGCCCATTCCAGGATCCAGCCGGGACACTGCCGGGTGCAGCTTTCGGAGCCAGGGAGGTGCCGACTGCCTCCCGACTCCACGTTTTCTTAACAGCGCCGCTGGGACCGGCGGGGGAGAGCCGCAAAAGGGAGAGGCTGGATTCGAAACCCACCACTTGGACCCAGACAAAACGAAACGGGGAAAGTAAAAACAAGGGGAAACTTGGCCACGGCTGCTCCTTTCACGGTCTCCTTCCGTTGGGTCATAAGAAACCAGCCCACGGAGAGGGACTGGTTTACTGTCTGCTGTGCCGTGTCCTGGGGAGCCGGGGAAAGGAGCCAAGGAGAGACTGGATCCTGGAAAGCAGCCCGTGCCCTCTGCCAGCGCTTGCTGCCAGAGGTGGGAAGCAGGGAAAGTCGTGCCTGTCCTCTCCACCTCCTCCGCCGCTGGTGTGGGGCAGCCTGGGAGGAGCCTGTGGGCTGCTGCCTTGCCGGGGTGTGCCTTGCACCTCTATTTGGGCACTCAGTGCTGATCTGGATGTCCTGTTCCTGCTTAAGAAAAGCAGCTTGGGGCCTTTGCCATCCTTTGAACCTCTGACTCATAGGCTGGTGCATCATGTGCTGCTCTTGGTCGCATCCCTCTCCTCCTTGCCCCATTGCCATGTGCTCCCTGTCTCACTGGAAGCCCTTTCCAGATGCTCTGCAGCCCAGAGCCCTCGATGTGCTTGGTGAAGACTGTCCCTTGCTCTGTGCATCTCCAGCTCTGGTTTCAGTGGGAGCCTGTCCACAGCAGCTACACTATTGTAATTTATGAGGCTGTGCTGAAAAACACCAGCCAAGTCCCTGGTGGGGACATGCCTTGATGCTTCCCCACACCCACCTTCATGCTCAGGGGTGTGCTTGGGGCTCATCTGTCATTCAGGCTCTGTCTGGTCCTTGTCCCTGTCCTCTTCTCTGCCTCTCCTTTCCCCTGAAGATGGTAAGTGCCTCTTCAGCATGCCCAGCTCCAGCGTTTCATCTCAACAGGCCAAGCATTCACTCCATGCCAAGCTGGCAGGTGGTTCAATTTCCTGGCACGTGGCCTCCTTGGCTTTCCATCCAGACTGATTTCTTTTATTTTTATGGTTTTATTTTTCCCCGTCTTTAAAATTCACCATTGTTTTTGATTAGGTGGCCGTGGACTTGCAGCCCTTGGGCTTCCAAGAGCAGGAAAGGGGAGTTCTGGTGTGGTGGCAGCAGTACCTCAACCCACTGTGGGGTGACCCTGCTCATCTTGCTCTTGAGAGAGGGGAACTGCTCTGAGTCAGGGGCTAAGAGGTGGCCAAAGTGTTTTCTCTTATTCCAACATGCTCCCAGACTCCCTGCAGCTCTTGGGTCTCACCATGGAAATGCCACCTTGAGGAACCAGTGCTGGTACCAGAGAGAGGGGAACGTTGCTAGAGAAAGGTGATGGGGGCAAGTTTCCCACCCTGAGCAACAGGAAAAATGTGTAGGACCCTAAAGAAAAAGCCAATGTCTGAATGTCCCATGTAGGGCCTCTGTCCTGGAGGGGTTTGAACCCTCCTCGAAAAGAAGGGGCTTATGCAGAGAAGCCCCATGGTCAGCTTGGAGAAAATGGAGGCCATTCCCTGCCTGGCTGTGGCTTCCCAGGGGGAGGTTTAACCCCACCTCTGAATGGCCTCATATCTACCTCCAAATCACTGAGGGTTTGTGCACCCCATGCTCCCTGTTCATGTGGGCCAGCCAGGTACAGAGTCTCTCCTGTACAGCTTTCCCTCTGCTAGCCAGTTCTCTGGGGAAAAAAAGAAGAAAGAAATTATTTCTTTTCCCCTACTGATTCCATATGACCTGGGCCTGAGGGGCTAAAGGGCTTCAGGGAATGTAAACCAACAAGTGGTCTTTCAGCGGTTTGATTTTCAGTGGTGTAATTTCTGCATATAAATGGTGACTTGGTGCAAGTGGCTGGCTCTGGATTGGCAGGATTTGCAGAGCCATATTGGAGTGGTTCCCAGGATAACCAGGGTTCAATTCCTGCCAGGAAGGACATCACTGATTTGGGATATACAAAACACACATCTTTTCCCCCCAGTCCTGGATTGAGCAGATGTGGTCCCTCATGGAGACCCATGGACCAGCAGACAGGCAGGTTGGAGGAATGAGCAACTTTTGCTGGGATCTGAGAAGGGTTTTAGATGGGGCACCTGCTCCTGGGACAGTGTCTGCAGCCTGGTCCTGGGTAGTAAACGCATTTGCCCCCAAGGGAGGTGTGGCAGGGTGGGCAGCAGGCTGCTGTCATCACTGCCACCCAAACAGCTCCTGGGAGTCCCAGGCTACACTCTCCATCCTCCCCCACATCTGGGAGAGAAGGTAGTGAGAGGAGAAGCTGGTTCTGCCCCAGGGCTGAGCCCCACAACTGTGAAACTGAGCCCCACAAGTCCTACATGCTTTGCCAGACCCCGAAATATCTCAGCCCCTCCACCCTGCTGCTGTTCTTTCATTTTATTTTTAGATCTGTTGCTCCCGTTAGCTCTTTTCTATTTGTTTTTGGTTCTTATTATTCCTGGCTTCCCTCAGTGTTTTGGTTTCCCTCCTCAGCCCTCATCCGGATGTTTATTCTCATTGCTTGTTTTTATACTTTCCCAAGCCAAGGTGCTGGTTGTAGCTGGGCAGAGTCTGTGTTTGGACTGGGTAGGCTCTCTCACGTAGCTGGGCTGGGACCAGACCATCACCTGGAGAAACCAGGCTGGTCCAGGAGAGGAGAAGACTTGGGCACTGTGCTTGTTCCATGTGGTCGGTATGTGAATGTGGCAGCTCCTCCAGCAGAAGAGCTGGAACAGGGTGAAGAAGGTGGAGGAAAAAGGATTTAGCCCATCTCTGAAGAACTCAAAGGAACAAACACGATAACATACCCAAGGTCACACAGAGGATCTCCAGCAGCCCTGGGAGCAGCTTTATTCATGTCTCCATGTGACCTGGTTACCAGTGTGGTTGTGCCTTTAGGGTATCTTGAAAATCAGGCTTGACCAGTCAGTGCTTCTGCCCACTAAAAATTAAAAAGTTTTCTTTCTGCCTTATTTTAGGATAAATACAACCAAATCTGTCTCTCTTCTTTCCATACTCATCATTCTCCTATACACCTTGTGCCTGGATGTCTCTGTGCATCTTCTCACCACTCATCCAGAAATTATTCTCAAGCTTTTTTTGGAGCTCCAGCTAAGACACATCCCCACAGATCAGGTGGGAAGAGCTGTTGTTTCGGTGTCTACAGGCTCAGAACACATCCATGACTGAGGTTTATCACTGCCCCCCATTTTGGAGGGTTGGACTGGAGGGTGCATTTGGGCAGAGAGGTGGGTGCTAACTGTTCACTCCTTGCGGAACGAGGCTTTGCTTTCACGTGCTGACAGCAGGGATTTTAACCCATCCCCAGTCCTGGCTACTGCTCCATTTTTAGTCTAATTGTGAGGAAAAACGAGGCAGTGTGAAAAGGCATTGCATATCTCACACCAGAGAGCTGTGGTTGCTCTGGGTGTTTTATTGTACCCTTACACACCTCACAGCCCCACCGTGGCTGGTGAATTGCAGATAGATAAACACAAGCACATGCTACATTTGCTGTCAGAAACATCCTGTCTTCTCTTGTTAAATTATTTATTCGACTGTAAGGGCACAGATTTTAATTTTTTTTATTCTTTTGATGATCATCCTGTTCCTCTTCCCATTCCACAGCTTTTTGTAGTGAGTGCCCAGCCCTCTAGCCTCATGGAGGGAGGGGGCAAGGATATCCCAGCAAGGAAATGCTCACACCTTGTGGATGGAATGAGGACATTCTCTGATCTGTAGGTATTTATTTGAAGAACCACTCAGTCATGAGACCAATGCAATAGTCTGCAGCAGCCAAAACCCCCACATTTTTTGGTATGGTTACAGTGAAATTTGCATTTAAAAGGCTGGTCTGGAGCTCTGCACATGGGTACAGGGACTTTTTATTGCTCAACTTCAAAGAGGCTCAATAACAGGAACGAGCATTCAGGTAGGGAAAAGTTTTTTCTTTCCATGTGCAAAAGTGTGCCAGAGGACACACAGGCATCCCTGCACACACAGAGTTACAAGGCTCTAGGGAGAGTTAAAACAGAGCAGGCTGAGGATTTTGCATCAAAAACAGTGTTATTTTTGGATGGAAAAGTCAGTTGACACAATAGCCTGAGCCATCGGGATCCCTTAGCTTTGCAGGGGGAGAAATCAAAATGAAAACTTTGCTGAAAGGAACCAAAATACGTCAATTTTTGGTCAGCTTGAGGCCAAAGTTCAGCTGCCTGCAGGGCTTCGTGAGATCTGGGTTCCAGGTTCTGGGGACATCAGGTCCTCACATGAGTTGGGCCCAACACCAGGCCCCAGCTCTTCACACAGCAGCTACTCTTGGAACAAGCACAGGGATGGGAGCCCCATCCAAGGACTGGCAAGGCCAGGGTGTGCCACAGTGGGTCTGTCCCCAGGGGCTGGGGCACCCGAGGGTCACACTCCAGTCTGAATTTGATTCAGCAGAAGAAATGTAAATGTTTCACTTCACAGGCACTAAGTCACTTCCTTCCTGCATCAGAACTTGGCAATAAATCTGAGCTTTCTATGTGCATATTTTTTTTCTGAATTTTTTCATTCTACAGGCAGAGCTGATATTTTGTAGTTTGATGGGTGCTTGGGATGAAAGCAAGTATTGGAAAACCATGGGGAAAATTTCATTCATATTTTAATGTGGGAAAATTTGGATCTTTTACATTCAGAAATAGAGCTCAGCCTACTCCAGAAAATCACATGCAGTGCAGGACATCTCCAGTGGGCTCGCAGACATCCTTCCCTGACCTTTCTCAGGACAAAAAAGGCTCATTTGTCTGATTCCCTGGTTTCTCTGCCATCCCTTTTGACTCTGTGGCCTACGGGCACATGTGCATATGCAGATTTACATACCGGGGGGGTGACTTTGCCCTTATCCCTGGAATTATGGCATTGATTGCCATAATTCACGGTAGCTGAGGGCTACAAAGACACGGCCACACAGGAGCATCTCTCAAAAGCCTTCTTATGGTTTTGGGCCTCACCTGTTCCTCATCTGATTTCCAACCCATCACTGTGGGGTTCAGTCCCTAAAAGGGCATCCCTGTGTGGCAGCTCCATGGACACAGCTCTCTTTGCTCCAAACAGGCTGAAACTCAAGCTCAAACAAATTTGGCTTTTCTGTAGAAAACTGATGGTGTCCTGAGTGGTCCATGAGCTACTCTGCAAGCTTAGGTGAGGTCCATTCCCAGGGATCACTGTTCTCCTGGAGCTGGTGTCCACCTGTGCCCCGGTGCCTCTGTGCACCCACAGACCTGGTAGCATCTCTGCTCCTGGACACAGCAAGGACACCTGGTCCCTCTGTCACTTTTTATTGCTTATGTTAAAATATTTCAAAGACAGGGGTTTTTTTACTGCTTATGTTAAAATATTTCAAAGACAGTTTTCCAGAACAGGCTGGCACTGGTGGGGGGAGGAAGCAGCCTTTCCTCTCTCCACGCCGCTCCATCCTCCAGCACAGCCCCTTCCATGGCCATTTCCCATCCATAAGTATCCCATCCCACACATGCCTACAGATGCTCCATGGACTTTTCTTGGAGCCTGCTTTCAGGAGAGAGCGAGCCAGTGTGGGGCTGAGGGCAGAGCCAGCTGTTCTCCTCCCAGGCTGTTTCACTGAATGGAAATAAACCAAAGGAAGCAATTCCTGGAGCCCTATGCCAGCCATGTTTGAGGAGGCTGGGGAAGCAATGGGGCAGGGACTCTCTCTTCCTGCAGGTACAGTGAGGCTCTGCTCTGACAAGGAGCATGGAGGCAGTGCCAGACTCCCTGGAAAAAACACAAATGAGTTTCTAGGAGGAGTGATGGTGCTGGAAGGGGACCTGGCAGCCCATCTTGTTCTTGGCACAGGTGAGATGAATGGTGTTACACCCAGGCTCAGCTCCACACTTTCATTTTGATCCCTATTAATGACAGAGAGAAAGAAAAATTACTCCTTGTCGGCCCCTTCCACCTCATGGTTGATGCTTTCCCTGTCCCATTCAACATTCTCCCATCTCTTCTTCCATCAGTAACTTTTTGCTGAGATTCCCCAGGGTCGTTCACACCCCGTTACTCCAAGTTTTACCTGAATAACCCTACCTGGAAAGCTGGCTCTGGAACTGATTCCCACCAATTTTCTGTAACTCTGCAGCAAATTAAGGCCAAACTGCTGGCTCAGGCTTTGCTTTGGGTCCAAATCAACGTTAACTCCACTGCCCACCCTGCTCGAACTCAGCACCAGCTCCAACCCAGGGATGCAAAGCTGGATTGACCCTTATCCTGGGAGGGCCTTGTGGGGACTGCCCCGGCTTTCCCAGAAGGGGAGGGGGATTATCCCTTCCCTGACCGGCTGTTTCCAGAGCGATCAGCTGCCAGCCGGCCCGGTCACCCCTGGGGGAGTGGAACTTTTTCCCTGCCGTGTTCCGTCAGCAGCCCCCCCGTCCCGAGGGGCTCAGCCCGATGCACTCACCTACCCCTGCCTGAGTCAGCTCCCGCTGCTGGTGCCGGGAACCGCGGCGTCCTTTGCTGACTGCAGGGAAATGATTTTAATTACCGGGGGTTTTGGCAAGCCTAGGGGACAACAGCGGCCCCACTGTGCTACCTCCGGGCTGGAGCATGTGCTTCGGGCATTTCCTTAGGCTGGGACGAGCCTGGAGGGTTTCTGGGACCTGTTCCCAGCACAGGGCATGGGTGGAAATGTGCAGGGCAGGACCAGCGGCTGGAGGCTGCCTGGGGAGGGCAGTGCAGCTGGGATGAGACACCCCATGACAGGCATAAAGTGGTCCCTCTGCAGCTTTCTGGGCAGGAGAGCCCAAGGGCACCGCCCTGGAGAGGGGACTTTCCTGCCCTCTGACTGCAGGAGGAAGGGCATGAGCTGTCGGGGCTGGATGTGGCCAGGCTGATGTCACAGCACTGACCAGGTGCCAGGGCCCACACTGAGGAGGTGACACCCACAGCTGGGGGTTTTGCCCTCAGAGCAGGCTGGCAGAGAGGCTTTCTTTTGCTTCAAGAAACTGTTCTTTTGTGATTTTCAGTAGGTATACACTGTTTTGGGAAGCCTGGTTTTTTCCACACTGGCATGATGCTCAGGTTAAAGAGAGAGGAGTCCCAGAGACAATCAGCACAGAGTTGGCCACAGTCACACCTGATGGCACCTACACCATGGGGTGACAGCTTTGCCTGCAGCACGTTTGCAAACACCCAGCAGCAGCCACAGCACCAGCCAAGACACAAACTTCATCCCACATTCTCTCCTTCCTGTTGTCCTGCCAAGGCTTAGGGCAGCAGGTCTGTGTGCTGGGTCAGACTGGTGCAGACTGGTGTGGCATCACAAACCAGTCTGAGGAGCTTCACCTGAAAGAGAGCTGTACAGGAGATACAGGAGGGGAATCAGGCACACTTTAATTCCGCTGCAGGGGAATATTTACACCCTGAGGGCACAGCCACCACCTCTCAGCACCTATGGAGGGAATGGCTGCTCTGATTTTGCAGCCGTATAAATGACACAGGAGGGAGGAAACGCAATTCCCCGTATCTCTGACAAATCCTTCGTTGACAGATGAGCTCTGACCTACTTTGCAGCGGAGCCAGATGTTTAAATTTGTGGATGCAGACACATTTCCATCTGATCTGGGAAGGAATGTTACACTGCTGCCCATCTCTGTGGTCTCTCGGGCAGAGGAGCTGGATTTCACATGAAAATACCATTTGTGGTTCAATCCTAAAGGTTTTTAAAGGAAAAGAAAACATGAGAACGTGTTGTGTCTTTTCAAAGGCAATCCCAGTGGTACAAAACAAGGAATGTTCAAATGATAACATTTATATCAAGCTGAAAACTGCTGCTAAGAAAGAATTCCTAACCTGACTTTTCAGAGGGTCACATTTTCACAGGTTTTGGCTTGGCATTGGTTATGACTTCTGCCCTGGAATCTCACACTTGTTCGTATCCAATGGCAGTTTCATGGTACAGAATTTAGCAAATATTTCCTCATTCTCTCAATAAATCCCCTTTTTTCAACCCTGTAAAGTGGAAGACCAGCATCCCCGGGACTCCCCTCACAAAGCAGTGATGGTGCTGTGAGTTTTCCAGTTCCAGAGCACACACTTACGTGGCCAACAGCTGATCTGTTTTTCATCCCACAAAATTCCCCAGCCATCAACACTCCAACCTGGCCTCCCACAACCCTGTCCCTGAGGTGACACTGGCAGTGCTGATGGCAGGATAGCAAGTTTCCACAAGGTGGCATCAAAAGACCTGGACTTCCTCTCCCAGAGCTCAGATCCCATGGGGTTTAGAGCTTCTGCAAAATGGTTTGGCATTAGCTGCGGCCAGAGGTATCTCTGGGGAGAGGGAGGATGGAAGACTCTGAGGTGAGATTTTTGTCAGGGATTTGTCCTGGAAGGGTTAGACAACCCTGGCACCCACCACTGTCTTCCTGGGGGCTGCAGGGGTGTTTGAGCACCAAATCTCATCAGAGAAGGGCAGACACAGACAGCAAACACTTGTGGGGATCACTAAGGGAATAAATGTGCTCCTCTTCATGCAAGCAACAGCAGCAAAGGGCAGGGAGGGAGTGTGGGCAGCGGGAATGGCAGTAGGTACCAAAAACACTAGGAAGGCATAACCTCCTAGCTTGAAGCAGGACTGATGTATCCAGATGAGGCAAGTTTTTCTTTCACGGAGAGACAGAGAGAAAACCTCAGGGAGTGGGGAAAACTGAACACGACCTATGTGGCTCCAAAGGTCCTTCTTCTTATAAAGCTCCAGCACAGCCCCATGGTTTTATTCACAAGGCTGGAAGACGAGGTTTGCCAGCCCTTGTTTCATGGATATCATCCCTGGGGTATGCCTGGAGTAAGTCCCACCCAAGCAGGAGCTGTGGCATCAAGCGCTGCCCCTTCACAAGAGCAATACCCTGGTATCATACGAACATGCTTTGGTTGGACCATCTGTCCAAGTTCCTGCCAAGATTTGTGGATGTGGCACCCAGTCACAGACACCCAGCCTCCTCTGAGGCTGCCCTGGGAGAGCCCTGACCTGGCTGTGCTTGGTACTGGGTTGAGAAGTCCATCAGAAGGACGGGATGGGACCCTGAGTAAGCAAATTTGAGTGCGCACAAAACAAAACGCGGCTTTGTGGTTTGTTGTGTTTGGGCTGCTTTGGCAAGAGGCAAATTCCAGTGGGACTGATAAACGACTGCAGCCCTTGGAGAAATTACAAGTCAAACCAAAAGAATGACGAATTGGTGACCCTGTGCTTTTGGAAGAAGCAGGAAAGGGAAATCAGCAGGAATTTGTGTCCCACAGCCAGCGGTCAGATGTGGGGTAAAGCAATTTGCGGAGCCCACGCGGAATTACTGCAGGTTCGGATGAGATGCAATACAGAGCAGTATTGAACAGCAGGTTGTCCAGTCCTGCCACAATGACCGTGTTCTTCCGTGAGATCCGGGAAGAAGCCGCCCCGTGGGTCAGCAAGGGGGTCTTGGTTTGTTTTGTATAAATGTTTTTAAACCTAAATAAATAAATAAATAATAATTAAATAGTAAAAATAGCCATAGCTGTGGCCGTCGGGAGCTGAGCCTGCCGGTGCCCGACGGCCGGTGGCTCCCGGCTCTCACACGGGGGAGCTGTTGCTCCGCAGCAGCGCCGGGACCGGCCCCGGACAGATGGGAATTTACTTTTCTCCCGAAGCCTTGGGGTTTGGCTGAGTGGTGACTGAGCGGGACATGGCGCCAAGCACGGGTGCATCCAGCCCCCCACCCAAATTTCAGGGCTTCTTTGCTCCCGATTTGGGCCAGGAGCCAGGGGCTGAGTGAAGGGGAGAAGATTCAATAAGGAAGAGGAAGGCTGAAGTGGGAACTGGAGGCCAGGTCCTTACCCAGAACTTTACTACAGGTATACATGGAGCTGTTGGAGTGAGTCCAGGGGAAGTCACGAAGATACTCAGAGGGCTGGAACACCTCTCCTATGAAGACAGGCTGAGAGAGCTGGAATTGTTCAACCTGCAGAACACAAGATTCTGGGGCGATTTTAGAGGATCTTCTAGCACCTAAAGGGGCTACAGGAGAGCTAGAGAGGGGCTTTTGACAAGGACCTGGAGTGACAGAACAAGGAGGAATGGCTTTAAACTGTCAGAGGACAGGTTTAGATTAGTTATTAAGAAGGAATTCTTCACTGTGAGGGTGGTGAGGCCCTGGAAGGGGTTGCCCAGAGAACTTGTGGCTGCCCCATCCCTGGAAGTGTTCAAGGCCAGGTTGGATGGGGCTTGGAGCAACCTGGTCTAGTGGAAGGTGTCCCTACCCATGGCAGGGAGTTGAAACGAGATGGTCATTAAGGTGCCTTCCAGCCCAAACCCTTCTACCATTCTATGATACTTCTCTACCTGTCCAGGAGAAATTAAATTTGAAAAACCCAAACAATTCCAGCTCCTCCACTGGTGGTTGCCCTGACCATGGTCCCCCCCTGCCTGAGCACAGTGACCCACTGCTCCTGCTGCCCGTCCCTGCTGCCACCTCTCCTGGCCCAACCCTGATGTGGCTCAGGATGGGTGAGGAGGGTGTTTCCATGACTGATCCATGCAGTGAAGATTGGTGAGCTTTGTCTTCACCTTGAGACAGCTCTGGACCCTTACACTGCACGTGGGGACACAGACACAGCTCTGCTCATCTGTGTCTCCTTCTTGTGGCCACCACCACCACCCACTTCTGCAGTCCTCACTCGCATGTTCATGCTTTCCCAAATTGGGTTGTCCTGGACCCCCTTTCTCCTTGCCACCCTCAGCAGGTCTGAGGTCTCACTCCTTTCCAGGCATGGAGATCCGTGGATGCCGCGAGCGGGCTGGGGATCAACGGCACCTTTAAATAGCCCAACCCAGTGCCTCTCTAAGCAACTGGCTCTGCCAAGCAGCAATTACTGGCTGTAACCTTTTCTATCCAACCATTTAATGTTAGTGCTGTCAGATAAACTCTTCCTTTCTCAGTGAAGGAGGAAGACAATGACTATTCCATGAGGAAGACACCGCTGGTAACCACCTACACGACAGCTTTCATGTGAGAGGGTCTTTGCAGCCCTGGCTCTATATCCCAGCTCCTGCACACCATGGGCCAACACCAAGCATTGGTACACACTGAAGTCTCCCAGGCATTGATGGAGAGGCTGCACTGGGAAGCCAATGGGGCATAAGACTGTGCTTAAGTGCTTTCCTGGCTTGGGGCTTGTATTTACTAATAATCGTAGTTAATCTGTGCCTCGTACAAGTCAGCCTGTACACACATCTTGTTTAAGCTTTTTAAGATATGCTTTTGTTTACTGCCACCACCTCTGAGCCATCATATTGTCACAAATGGCCTGTGAATAATCAGTTATGTGCTATTAATGTTGTATGGCAATGTTCAGTGACAAAGGAGCAACGGAAATCTACTGGTCTTCAAAGGAAAACCTCAGATAACCCCACACAAATCCAAGTGTTTTCAGCCTGCCGCCAAGGCTATGAATATTGCAGATATTACACGCCTTTGTATGGTATTTGTTAAATATTTAAGATCAGGGAAGAGATTTTAGCCTAAATGGCTGCTTGAAATTGCAGCATTAGAGATTTGCAAAGCTGCTGCTGGAACCCACAGACAAACACAGGTTTGCTTTTGGATCCAACCTCCCAGTATTTTGTATCATGTTAGGCAGTTTCCCATGGATTGAATACAGGTTACAGCTCATCCTACCTGGAACTGTGAACAGGTAGAGGAAGGAAGAACTGGTGAGTGGACAGTAAAGAGTCCTGTTGGGCCAAGAAAACCCAAATATTCTTATGCATCATCTTAAATGGATTTTTACATTGTGTAGAAGCTGGTTATAGGCAGGTTTGTTTGTTTTTTTTTTAAATATCCTCAGAATTCCCTGAGTTGGTATACGGGAAACTTCATAGAATCATAGAACAGTTAATGTTGGAAAAGACCCCTAAGAACATCAAGTCCAACCAATAATCCAGCACCACGTCCCAAAGTGCCACATCCACATGCCTTTTGAATGCTTCCAGGGGTGGTGACTCCACCACCGCCCTGGGCAGCCTGTTCCAATATCTGACCACCCTTTCAGTGAAGAAATTTTTCTAAATATCCAATCTAAACCTACTCTGGTGCAACTTGAGGCCATTTCCTCTTTTCCTGTCCCTTGTAATCTGGGAAAGAGACAAACCCCCACCTGGCTACACCCTCCTTTCAGGTAGTTGTAGAGAGCAATAAGGTCCCCCTTGAGCCTTCTTTTCTCCAGGCTGAACAACCCCTTCACTTGTCCCCTGGGCCAGGCTCATTGTCCTCCTCTCCTGTGCTTCTTGCTGTCTCTCTGGTCAATGTTGTCCCTTGGTCTTTCCTGCAAAAGCCGAACAAGAGCCACTCAGCTCCAGCAGGGCCTGGGAAAAGTGCTGGAAGATGGTGCTAAGCCAAGATCAAGCCTTTGTTTAAAAGATTTTCATGGAATCACAGAATCATAGAGTGGTTTGGGTTGGAAGTGACCTTTAAAGTCCAACCCCTCTGCAGTGAGCAAGGGACACCTTCAACTGGATCAGGTTGCTCAGAGTCCTGTCCAATCCACCCTTGAATGTTTCCAGGGATGGGGCATCCACCACCTCTGAGGGCAACCTGTGTCATGCCTCACCAACCTCATAATGAAAAATGGTTTAAAACCATCAGCCTTTGTCCTAGTGCCTTTTAAAAAAGTCTGTCCCCGTCAATATTCGATGTCTGATATTCAGCAGCAGTTGAAGCCTCATCCTTTGATGGGTTTTACAGAGAGATCTCACTCAGGGGATCCACTGAGGCCATGGCTGGCTGGTGGGGCACCTTCACAGCTTCACGTTGGGGTTTCAGGTGTGAGGGTTTCTGCCAACACCCAGGGGATTTTCACACATGCTCAGGAGCAGGCAGGAAAAATAAACTCTCTCTGGCAACTCCGTATGGTTTTGTCTTTCCCAACAGCCGTCTCCTGGGAAATGGGCTTTGTCCCTTGCCACCTGCAGGCTGCTAGGAGGACAAAGGTGACTTCAAGTCACCCCAAATCCTGATGCAGGGCCAAAACCCAGCTCAGGCCAACCCCTGCTGGTGCTGCAGCCTCTCTAAGCAGGGGAGAAGTTCCCCAGGGACAGCAACACCCCCAGCACACCGCACTGCTACCAGCCAGGCACTGACTGTTTTCTTCCTGCAGTCACCTTTGGGCCCTGGCAGTAATCTCAAAGCATCTGCTCCAAATCATCCAGGATTACAGGAATTAAAAAAAAAAACCCAATTAGAGACCCAGGGTCCTGCATGCACAAATCCGTTTAACCCTAATCCAGGCTGCTGCCCCTTCCCAAAAGGCAAAGGAACAGTCCCCTGTGCCTGGTTTTTTGTGTGCTCTGGCACCACCTCCTCTCCTCAGCCTGAATTTACCCGTTTTTACCCCAGAGAGGGCCTGCCCATGCCAGTGGAAAAGTGGTACACCTGGCTTTGGGCTCTGAAATCAGGTGCACAGACGTGGGGGTCAGAGCCAGCCTCTCCTACTGCACACACTCAGAGGGGCTTCCAGGTGACCATAGATGAAAAGTGGGGTGCAAATACACCTGCAGTCCCACGGTCACTTGCCCATCACTTTGCTGGCAATTCAGTGTGGAAATACTCTTCTGAGATAAGACACACAAATTGGAGTTTTTCTGTAGAGCGAGGCTGGAGAGACTGAAAATCCATTAGGAGAATGTCTCCTTTCCTTTGAAAGCCTCCCTGTTTCTTTCAGGGCTCTTGGGCTCTTCTCCAGCTAGCTAAAACATTCACCTGCAGCTCATAACCCATAAAATTAAGATACCTTATCCATGGAGTGTCCCAGTGTGCCCATAAACTCTGTGGATAACACATTTTAACCAAGATTCAATCCCTCCCATGTGTGGTGGCCTCTGTATTGCTTGTATATTTTGCATCCAGAAGACACCCATATTGAAAAAATCAATTCTTTCATGGTTAATAATCAAATGGGAAAAACCTTGAATTAATACTCAAGAATTCATGGGGTTTATATGGTTATAAGAAGTGGGTGATGGTTACAGCAGGAGATAAACAGTGCTTTGTTTTCTTCTTTTCCCTCTTACACATGATGCAAAAAAAAAGGTGATCACAGCAGTGCTTCCAGACAGGAGATGCTGTGACAATTAGCACCATATTTAGGTGTGCTGGGACACAAGATGTTGTGGGTGATAAAAGTTTTCACCATTCAAAGGGAGGTTTGTGGGAGAGAAATCCTCTTCTGGCTCAGAAAGTCCCTCTCTGGGGTGGAGCCTTGCAGGATCACAGTGTTCTGCTCTTCCCTGGCATCTCCTTCTTAGGTCAGGTCATTCTGACCTCGGGCTCGTTATGGTGAGGACAAGCAGGGGATGTGAAGAAGGTGCATATCATTAGCAAAAGGGTCCATCTGGCAGCCCCACATTGGTGTCAGGTCTTTTAGTGAGCCTAGGTGGGGTTTAGATAAACTCCAGAGAGATATGGGGAGAGGCACTGTCCGTGGGCAACGGTAGAGGGCTGGGAAAGAGGAGGATAAGAAAAAGGGGACCATGAGGGTTGAAACTACTCTAAAGCAAAGAGCACATGGACAAGGGAGAGTATGATATGAGCAAACAGACACTGCAGGGCAGGGGATCCATCATGAGAACACCCAGGTGCTTCCTTCAAGTGTCTCAGCCTTGCCCCAAATCCTGTGGGCTGTGAGGTCTGGTACCTCTAATGTCCCGGTACCACAGGGATCCCAGTACCCTGGACTGGGTGGAAGTTTGAGGGTGGCAGGGTGTGAGTTGGTGCTGTGGCAGGGCCACAGCTGTTATGTGAGCGTGGGTACTCTCAGGATGTCTGTGTGGTTTGTCCTTGTGGGACATAAGAGCCATTATTAGCCCACTGTGCCAGCATAGCCCAGTTCACAGATTTCTGCCTCTGCTGACTTTTACTAAAAGCTTTGTTAATCTAGTGTATCCCTGACTTAAAGGTCCACCAGCTTCCTTGGAACCCAGAGCTTTCATCCTGTGTTGTTAGCAGATGCCAGCTGGATATGATCAGGTCTGACTTGTATGAACAGTTCAATGAAGGACTCTCCTTGTGAGCAAGCATTTGCAAGATAAAAAATACAGGTAGCTCATTTTTCTAAGGCCACTTCCTGAACCTTCTCTGAGGCAGAAATAAGAGACAGGAGTAAGATCACACAACACCCAAAGCTGTGTACTTTTTCCATCTCTCACAGAGATGTTGGCAGTTGGAAATATTCCCAGACCTCTGCATGGTGGTAATTTTCATTTAATTTACATTGTACTTGGACTGAGAAATCTGAATCAATATCTTCACTGTTTGGCACTGCTGAAGTCCAAAGGAGGCTACAAGAGAGCTGGAGAGGGACTTTGAAAAGGGCATGGAGTGACAGGACGAGGGGGAATGACTTCAAACTGACAGAGGGCAGGGTTAGACTGGATATTAGATGTTATGAAAAATTCTTCCCTGTGAGGGTGGTTTAGCCCTGGCACAGGTTGCCCAGACAAGCTGTGGCTGCCTCATCCCTGGAAGTGTTCAATGCCAGGTTGGATGGGGCTTGGAGCAACCTGGGAGAGTGGAAGGGGTCCCTACTCTTGGCAGGGGGTTGGAACGAGGTGATCTTTAAGGTCCCTCCCAACCCAAGCCGTGCTATGATTCTATGTTTGTACCCATGTTGATACTCACCATGAGAGATTTTCCTTGCAGCTCCAATAGGAAAGCTGTAACACATTTCACCAAGCTCCAAGACAGTGAGGTCCTCTCTGGATTTTCTGAATGCCTGTTAGCACAGCCTCCTCTGGAGTTATGATGCAGGATTGCAAGGGTGGAAAGAGATTTCTTTCAGGTTCTGTTGTGTGGTTTATTACAAAATTTTTCATGCCCAGGTAGTGAAAGCCCTGAGAATTGTAGTTTCATGATGCTGTAGCAGGACCTGATCTAATGGTCACTGAAGTCAACGGGAATCTCTCTGCTGATCTTCGGATGTGTTTGGTTCTGGCTCGAATTGACAGAGAGATGCAATGTAGAGCTCAGCAACTAAGACTGAAGGAAAGATTGTTTATTTATTTACATAACAAATAATTAATACCATTCTATCAAAGAAATAATATCAAAGAAGCAATTCCTTAATTACACTTACTTCACAATGTAACAAAGGAGTCAGTATGCTCCATTGCTCTTTGTGCCTTCTGACACTTTGTTAATGCCACCAGCCATTTCGTGTCCTCTCTGAGCCTTGCTCTCATTGCCTAAATAAATATTCTCTAAGTGCAAACAAGATCAGCAATGCCAGTGTGAGTGGCTGGGCCAAGGCACTGTGGCCTCACGTGTGTACACTTGGAAGGTGAAACTTAGAAACCTCATAATGGCTGAGTCAGTCTTGTAACACAAACAAACCTGAACAGGCAGAATGTACACCCACATCCACATGTATGCAGTGACATACAGAGGTGACACGTGAGCAGCAAGTTGTAATGCCTGGAAGGCTGTGAGAGCCTTGGCAAGGTGACTTATTCCTGACAAAGCACAGGAAACTGTTAGCAGTAATAAAGACAACAAGTGAAAACTGTGCTGCGGCACCGTTGAGAATGGCCTTTCTTCTGTGACCCTGTCCCACACAATGTGGATGGGACCCCTCAGCCCCTCAATGCTTCCTGGTACAAATATCTCATTGACTTCAGCGGGACTGGGGAGAGGCTGAGGACTGCAGTTCATGAAGGTAACTGTGCACAGGATCAGGGCAGCACACGGTGACAACTCAGTCCTGCTTCTGCAGTGCAGGAGAGCAGAAAAAAAAAAGGCATTTTTGTTGAAATAGTTGAAGCAGTGGGGATTTACTGAACCAGTGTTACGCTGCCCATGCAGCTTGCTCAGTTTGCTGTTGCTAGCAATTCAGATATTGTCCAAGCCGTCCTGCTCATCAGTGCATGAACTCTGAAAACACTTAGCTGCTACCAGCTCTGTGCATTACTTCAGCTGGAAGAACCGTGGTAGGTAAAGCAACGATGATGGATCTAAACGATAATAAAGTCTCCCTGTTGAAAATTTAAAGTGCTATACAACTATTTTTAGTGACCTCTCCAGCTGAGATAATGCAGAAGGCTAACTAGATGTGAACATCCATTTTAGGAGAATTGATTCTTACAGTTTGCAAACCAAGGTGAATTGTAGGAGGTTAATGTTCATGCTTCAATACAAGAGAGATCTGCTATATGAAAAGATGTATAGTGTGCATGTAAAGAAACAACCTCTTCAATGTCTAATGTGGATGCAATGATTTGTTTTTTTTTCCCTTGAGTGTGTTCATTTCCCTAATGGACATTTAGTTTCAACAGAACAGTAAGAGCTCCCTCTGTCACATCCTCCTCTCTCTCCTCCCTCTGTGTGTGTAGATGCGTGTGACGTGTGTGGGCATGAGAGAGGGAGAAGAGTTTGTCTTTGATTCAGGAAAGCAAACCTCCAAGCATTCAAACATGACCCAAACCGAAGTTCTTGGCTCAGCATTTTGAAATTCAGGATTTTAAAATGGGGCAACTGCATTTTGTGGCTTCCTAAACAAAAGAGCTGAGCACCAGCAGCTCTTTCTCTCTGCAAGGACACGCAGAGCACTGGGTGCCTTTGCAAAATACAACACATATTCTGGGACTGCTACAGCAAATTCTTTTCTTCTCAGAGCTCATTTATCTCAGAAGGACTCCACATCCAGTAATGCAGCCTGCTCCTCCAAACCCTCAGATGGCAATTAGCAACATCAATAAGTAATAGAACAAATACTTGTCTCTAAAAAAACAAGCTGCAGGCAGACCAGATCATTCATTTTACTCTGAGGCTGCATTACAAACCTTAATTTTTTTATATTTTAACTGTTTAAAGCCCCAGTCCTACAAGCACTTAGTTTTGAGGTGAGACACTTGAAAGCCAAGGGGTGACGAAGGATGGGTGAAAGGCACAGGGGCCCAGGTGAAGAACCATACCATCAAGTCCAAAGCACACCAAGGATGCCACCACAAGCAAGATTTTTTAGCAGAGTTCCTGTGGTTCATCTCTTAAGCGAAGCGCTTTTGGAATAGAAAAATGAATCTGTTGATCTTTCAGCTCCTGGAGACAGTGTTTTTCCATCAAAAGCAAAGCCCAAAAAAATGGCAGAGACCAGCTAAAATACTGTAATAGGAATGTTTATTAGCATTGAATAGCGATAAATTGAAATATTACTGGGAAAAAATAGCTTTAAAAAGTCGGAAAAGGATGAGCAGATCCACCAGGAAGCCATGAACTTTGTGCTCTTAAGCACCAATGAGGCTCTAGGACTGCTCCAAGAGCAATTCCCTGCAGAAGACATCCCACCACCAGAGCCCCAAAGTCCTCCTGACCCACGAGTGACCTGCCACAAAAGTCTGCCAGGAAACACTCCAGCAGTTTAAGCTTAGCAACCAAATTGGTTATCACCACTCCTTCAGCCCTTGGGGCTGTCAAGGGATAAAAAGGATCACCGGCTGAGTGGGAACAATACTCACAGAAATCAACTTTGGCCTCAGGAGTCTGCTGTCCCTCTGCGGTCAATGGGCAGAGACAAGCTCTCGCGGGCGGTGAACTTGATTAGAGAGCTGATCTTGGTTAAAACTGCCTGGATCTCCTTGCTGCTCAGGATGAAGGGGGAGGAGGGTGGGACCGTCTCCCTGGGCAACAGATCCAGATTGACAGGGCTGGATTACTGCACTAGCGTAACCAGAGTGGGATTAGGTGCCCTGAGTCACCTACCTGAGAGCTGCTCTCTCCCACTGACCGTGCTGGCAGCCTGTGCAGATCAACCTCCCCCATGCCAGCTTTGGGGACATCTGTCCCCCCGGAGGCTCCAGGGACCGGCTGTGGACCTGCACGGGAGCAGGCACACGACAAAAGGATTTGAAGCCCAGGTGATTCGGAAGAACAACCCACAAAGCCTTCAAACTGACACAAGAAACAACCTGGCCTGAAGAGCAGTTTCCAACACAAATGTCCTGATAGGGATGTTTACGAGAAGGCTTTTTTTTCCCGGTTTACAGACACAGCAATTTGCTCCCTGAGGAATGATTGTGTGTACTTGTACTTCTTTGAAGTGCCTGAAAAACTCTGGGCTTGTGTGTCCCTGTGTATGCATGGCTTCACTGTACTTCACTAAAGGGGAATTAGCCTATCATATGAAGTTCCAGAAGAGCTGTCATTCTGTCCTCAGCTATCTTGGTATTACAACTGCTGGTTACGAAAGCATTCCGACAATCTTTTCTGAAGAAGCACATGCATTTCAATAGGTAAAATTGGGAGGAACGGGATGGTTTTACCCTGAAAGGCACCACTAATGGTCATCAAAAGAAGATTCAACCCAGCAAGAGACTTTCAGATGAAAAAAAATCACGTCCTGCTCTCCCGTTGTAGAGCTCTCTGTTGAACTCAACTGGTCTTAAAAAGAGAAGGTAGTGCTAGGATAAAACTTCCTACTAGTCCAAGAGAAGACCTAAACAGTGTGTCATTGTGGGTTACTATGGAGTTGTTGAACAAAGGCTGAGAAGCTTGTGCTGCTGATCAATGCCCGTGTCTATGGATGCAGATCTCACAGTGGCTGTTTATCCCTTGGAAGCTCCACTCCAAAACATGCATCTAGCTTGTATGGAGTTTTCTAAGGGATTGAACTTGTGAATCTATGTGAGTGCTCAGGGTGAATGGATGCTTCCGTTCTGCTTCTATCTCTAGATTGCAATAACCTCTCTTCTCACATCTTTGCTTTAAATTAGACCACTAAAAAAAAAAGGGTATCAGGAGGAACAGCTTAAATGGAAATAAAGAGATGTGTCTAAATCCTTTAGGCTGTTTGGGATGTCTCAAGTGATTTAGTCTGGCTGTATCTGTACATTAAAGCATATGAGGGCACTGAGGTTCATCACTTATCCTATTAAACGTTAGAAGAGTCCCTGGCTCAGGGTTGCCTCAGACCAGGCAGAGCTGTCTCACATGATCCCTGGGGAACAGCTCAGTAGCTAGCATGGCATGCAGAGTCTTTCCCATGGACACAGACACCTTATTTGGAGGGTGAGAGGGCTGAGAAGCCTGGAGTAGGGCCCCCCCATCAGGGGGGCAGCAGTGGCAGGACATGTCATTTAATAGCCCAGACATGGCAGAGCAGCTTCCTTCTCCATGGCAGGTCCTCTACTGTGACAAAAAAGACGCTAAACCCCTGCCAGGTGTTTTCCAGTCAGGAGTGGTGCTGGAGAAGTCATGCTGGGGGAGCAAGGAGACCACCCCATGCATGTTGTCTCCACGGGGACCACCCTCCCGACGAGGCTGTTCAGGTTGTCTGAAGATGAGCTGCAAATCCAGACTTTGAGGATAGCAAGCTCCCGCTTTGTCTGACACCATTATTTGGCTTGGGACTGAGTCCCGGAGGTCCCACCAGGCCCTCCTTGGGCATTGCTGGAGAGGAGATACTTTTCCCCTGGTAGTGAGTGGGGAGGGTGAGGATCCCATCCCACCCATGCCGCGTGTGAGGGTCACCCACGGGGGTGGGTTTAGTTCAGCATTACAGGGCAATCCCAAGATACAGGACAAGTCCCTTGGGTTTTACTCCATACAGTGGGAGAGGAGCTGTGACAGGAGGGCACTGGGTGATTGGCCACCATTTTTAGGACTTCTGGGACAAAAATAGTGGAAACAGTGATGAGGGCTGATGCTCCAGGGCTGTCTCCAGCGGGATGGAGTGACACCAGCTCTGTTAAGCGTAGGGAGGCAATTAACAGGATTATGGGCCAACGGTGCCTCTCCCCCACCTCTGCAAAGAGGCAGAGGTGAACAAACTTTGCTTTTATAAGTTTGAAGCTGGGAATTTCCCTCCAACCTGTATTTCTTGAAGGGGAATATGTGTGGCAGAGAGGCTCAGTCACAGATCGGAAGGTAGCAGGGTTAAAATGAGCTTTCTAGGGCATTTCTGCCATTTTGGGTGGAGATGGGGGACCTAGAATGGGTGTAGGAACTGGTGGAAGAAGGGAAGCCCTTTCTTGGCCTTTTACTGGGGGTCTTGCAGCCTGTCCTGAAACAGAAGGGAGCAGAAAATCCAAAGGTTTTATCTGTCACCCGATGCCAAGAATAAAAGCTGATGGAGTGCAAAGTGCTGTAACTCTCAGAGGAACTAAGATGAAATTTTTCATTCCTGTATTCCCAGCTAGGTCTCACCCTCTGGGGCCACCCTTGGGAGGGGCACACCAAGGTCAGCCCAGGGTTCAGGATCCTTTATGGGTGCTGGGGCTGCAGGGATGGCCTTGGGGAAGTAACAAGGAGAGGATAGTTCAAAGTTTGGCATCTTTTTCATTCCACATTGCCCTTCCCTTGGCCCTCCCACACTTCCATCCTCCCCTCCAGCAAACACATTTGGATCTTCTCCTGGAAAAGAAATAACACAAGCAAGGAAAAGTCAATGCCTGGCATTGCTGAGATGTGGGTGCAGACATCCCTGGGGAGTATTACGCTCTCTCTCATGGTATTACCCCTGCACCGGCCAGGGGTAACTGATCTGTGATAGTCTGATCCTCCCAAGCCTTTAATTGGATGCGTGAAAGGTCCAAATGCGGCTCACTCTCCTGCTTCCCACAGGCCACGACACACACATGCTCTCTTGTCACACAAGGACACTCACCCACGAACCCAGCCCCCTTTCAAACCTCTGACAGCACCCAGCTCCAGGCCAGCAGGCCAGAGCCAGAGCTCCTTCGTACAGGAGCCCTCCCAGGCGAGCAGGGTGCTGGTGGTGTTGTGATATTTGGCAGGCTTTCCAGACATCCCCCCTTTTTCTGTTCGGCAAGGAAAAACACCATAGTTAGAGGAGGGACAAAAGGCAGTGGCAGAACAAATAGGAACAGTCCCTTCTGTGGGACTGGGCTGCGGGATGGGGACGGGATGAACACTCCGCAAGGCTTGTGCAAAACTGGAGCGCGAAGATGGGCGTGCGGGGAGCACCCGCGTGTGCAGGCAGCAGCTGGGGCAGTGCTCCCGGCCGGGAGAGGCTTTTCCAAGGCTCCTGCAACCCCCAGCCCTCTCTCCAACCCAGTCTCCACCGCAAACAGCAGCAGCCTTCCTCTGTGGGGCTGGGACAATGCACCCCGGATTAAGTGGGCCTTCTGTCCCCAGCTGCACCGGGGCCAGGGTCTCCCAAACCTACGAGCCTTTCGGTCTCCTTTTTTGTGTTGTTGGGGGTTTTTTTTGTTTGTCTTGTTTTTGGTTTGTTGGTTTGTGTTTTTTTTTTTTTTTTGTTGCTCTTGCAAAATCAATTTACGGACAGCTCACTCGTTTTTCCCCCTTGCAAACTATTAGGTATTCAGCCCCGGCGAGCACTCGTAAGCATCCTTTGTCCCAGGGAGGCTGGAGAGCCCCTTCATTATAGTGATTACTCTGAGCAGTTTGACAGCCTCCCAGCCCGCTTACAAGACTTTCCCATTCAGCCCTGCCGGGGCTGCCCCCGCTTCTCAAAAGAAACGGAAATATTCAAACATTCTCCCCCCCTTCCCAGCTGAAGAGAGGAAAAGCGGTTTCTCTTCTCAGCCTTATCCATTCAGTTCACTTTTGATACAATATTTTCCTTCTTTGTTAAACCGGAGAGAGAGGGGTCAAAGCAGACTTTTTTAGTGACCTTTTCGGAGCGTTTTGTTTAATGTAAATACAAGCTCCTCCACTCTTCCCCCGTTTATAATTATATTATTTTTTAAAACAACCAAAGGCTCAGGAGGGCGACAGCTTGGGCTGATCTTTAGGGAAAAAATGTTGAAATGCCACGAGAAGGGCATGCACTTTCACTAAGGGAAGGGAAATGGCATAGAAAAAAAAAAGGGGGGCGGGGGGAAATGTTTTTCTTTTTGAGTCTTATCGGTAGAACTAAGGCGCCGGTGCCAAGATTCCGGCCACTGCGGAGCACAGAAGGAATAAGCGCTGGGAGGACCCTCGGTTCTCCCGATTCACCCACAGTAAGCAAGGCCGGGAAGCGGGGCTGCTCTTCCCGGTGGGCTCCGTGCTCCGCTCCTGCCCCGGACGCTGTTTCGGAAGGGGGCTGGTTCATGGTCTCGCCAAGAGCATCCGAGGAAAGCCCCTCCACAGCCCACTCGGGAGATCCCGCATCCTTCATGACACTTAAACCCTTTGTCGAAAGAGACAATATTATCCCCGCTGCCTATTGTCCAAATCCCCAGCTTTTTTTTTTTTAGTTGGAGAGAAATTCCACGTTACCAGACGCTGAGCCCATGTGCTATATAATTCTCCACTCTCTTTATATGTCTTTGGGAGCTTTAATTCCCCACAATAAGCGCTACTACTCTGCCCGCAGAAGCCGATGGAGAAATTGCAATCCGCTTCACCGACTCCCGGGGAAGAAAAGAAAGGAAGAATACGACGTGTTTAAGCAGATTCCGTTTGAGAGCGAATACCGAGTTTGCTCTCAAAACTACCTCGGGGGTGAGAAGCGCTGCTCGCCAGCGAACCCCAAACCCAAGGTAAACTCACACCTTGTCTGAGGTTAAAACAGCAAAGCCGGGCTCCTCTTGAACGGCTTTAATCCGGTGGGGTTTAAGAGGCAAAAACCCCTCAGGGTTTGGGGTTGCAAGGTGTGCTGGCCCGGACGCTCCCGCAGGTAGGTACCCTAAAGGCAGGTGGAAACCCCCGCACTGCCCCGCTCCCCGCCCTGCCATCCGCTCCTCCCGCACTCCCAAAATACAGCTCGTTTGCCCCCTCCGACACTTCAATTACACTCCATCAAGGAAATAGCTGCTTGTAAATCGGCTTGAAAAACAGCTAATAAATTCCCATTACCTGCCCTTTCCCTGAAACCGTCTATAAGGAAAACCAAGGCACATGCATTTGGGGATGGAAAGCAGATTCAGGCATCGGCGGCGTAAACGCCTTGAATCCGGCCTTTAAATTCAATTTAAGGCAGAGGGGGAAAAACCACCGCCGAGACGGAGATATACCTCCCGATAAAAGGCAGCAGGACTGAATTAAACTATCAAGGAGCTGAAATAAATGCCCCTGTGCCTCCCCGGCAGCTGCCCTTGCAGGGAGCCGGGGCATCTCCCGCTCCCTGCGCTGCCCGGTACCAGGCTTCGGCTGCTAAATAAAACGAGCTGAGCAATCAGCTTACCGGGGAGGCATCTCTCTGAGGACAGGGAAGTAACGCGATGAGACCGAGAAGACAAAAAAAGCACAGCTCAGGCGATTTAAAGATCAATGTCAAATTGTATAATATAAAATCCTTCTGCTGGGGGGAAAAAGCTTAGCACGCTCCTTGAACCTGGCGTTTGGTTTCCTCCAGCAAAACCGCCGCAAAACAAAGCGACGGAGGCGGGTGGTGGGGACAAACCCTGGTACATCTCAGAGGCCGCGATTTGGGGCTTTTTCACCCCTAATCCGGCCCTTCCTTGTCATGGTTATTTCCCCATCTTCTCCTTGCCTTTGCCAGGTGAGGGAGGAGGTTTAGTTTCCCCGGCTGGGCTGTGCCCCAACCATATCTCTCCATTTTAATGTTTGTTGGGGTTTTTTTCCCCCCTTTTTTTCCTCGTCCCCGTCCGAACATTCGCCGCGATAATCCGCAAAGCTTTCAGCTCTTGGGAGAGGAGAGGCCGCGGCGATGCCGCCTCCTTCCCTTCCCTGGGCACCCGTATCCCCCGCCAGACCCTTCCCCTCACTCTTCCCCTCATCCCGGCTGCCCCCCGCTCCCTGCCTGGCAAAGACATCACCCTCGGTCCTGGGGACCCGCTAGTTCGGTTCCTGCCGAGCTGATGCTGAAATACCCGTGGCCTCGGAGATCTGCTCTGCGTAAACTGGCGGGCTTGAGACCGACACCGTCATTTCAAAGCAGATGCGAGGGTCGTTCACCAAATATTTTATTATGGTTTTAGGCTGCTTCATACAGTTTCGTCCTGCACATGCTCTACAAGTCACCTGTGCACATAGAGAACAAGCCAAAAATAATAATAATTAATAATAATAATAATAGAAAAATCTACCATAGCAATCCTTAAATAAGTAAATAAACCATTACTATATATATATAAAAAAACCCCTTTAAAGTAAAGCAAAACCCAACCAAAAGAAACAGCGTCTTTTCGACATGAAACACCCCCGCGGGATAAGGGGCAGGCGCTCAGACATTTTCCAACTTGGCATCGGTTTCTTGTCGATTATTATTTTTCGTTTGCTGGGCTTTATTTAGTTACTTTTTTTTTTTTTTTAGGCATAAATTCTGCAAATCCTTCGAAGTAAAGGCGACAACGATTTCAATGACGTGTTTAATGCAGTCTGCTGCTGGGACTAGGAGGGAGGTGCGGGCGGGCGGCGGGGGAGCGCCCCGCACCGCGGGTTTGGCTCCCGCGGCCGGGCTCTGCCAGCCCCGCTGCTCCGGCCGTGCGGGCAGGCACCGGTGAGCCGGGCCTGCCGCTGCCCCCGCATTGCCATGGCGGTGGTGTCAGATGTCACATTCACTGTCGCTGGATGTGATGGAGATGGCGGAGGTGGCCGCTTTGCTGGAGAGGCTGGCTGCGGGGCTGGAGGCGGCCCCCACCGCCTCCCCGCCGCTCTCCTCCTCCGCTTGCAGCGAGCGCACCGAGCCCTGCGTTAGGACCTGCTGCTGTAGCCTGCAAGGAACCGGCACACACAGCATCACCGCCCGCCCTCCGCACCCCCGGACCCGCCGGCAGCCCCCTGCGACCCCACGGGGGACTCCCCCGACTTGCACCCCCGCGCCGCTGCCCGCAGCCTCCAGCTCACACCAGTTACACCAGCGACAGGAGAGAGGAGGAGCTGCGTGGACACCCGGTTTCTCAGGCAGAGCTGAGATGAGAAACTGGGTGCCCACCTCAGGGTCAACCCCGCTCGTCGGCTGCACACCCGGGGGAAGGCTGACCCCCTCCTCCGCAGCCTGTCCCCAGACCGGGCCTCATCCGAGCGGTCGGCAATTCCTTGCAGCATCTCCCGGGCGGCGGCTCCCCTCCAGCAGGCCTTACATCTTCCCTCAGCCTACAAAAAGGGGCTGCAGGTGACGGCAGCCACGTCCCTGACTTGCGGCAGCCCGGCTGAGGGGTGACAAGGGGAATTTCCCAGGGATCGTGGAGAGGAGATAGCGGGGAGACTCTGCTCCCTTCCACGCTTCCCGGAGCGTCTGTTTGTGTCACTAGTATTGGGATAACACTGCCCATTTAGAGCTGCGATTTTGTTCTTTAATATATTTTTAAAGAGCAATATCCCGAGGAATGATCGCGGCTGGCTCCAGCAGAGGAACAGGGCATGGAGGCTCTGGCAGGGCCCGCAGAGGGCATGGCCGGCTCTGCTCAGGATGGACGTACCTCAAAGAGGTGTCTATATGTCCGGGTAAAACTTTGAAGGGGGTTTCTCTCTGCTAAGCCCCTGAACATTCCAGCTCCTGCCGGGGTCACGGCGGTTCCGGACGGCCCCTCTCACGCTCCCTCGCCCCGCTCTCTCCAGGGTGGCCAAGGGGGAGCCGGGGCGGGGACCCTCCCCTATTAAAACCAGGTCATTAAAAGCCCTAGGGTTTTCCTGCTGCTCCTGCTTTATCTCTCTGCATTTCCCCGGGGAGAAACCTCCAGGGCTAGTTTCATCCATCCTTTGCCGACAGTCTCGCACCGCCCCCCCCACGAAGGCTCGCTAAGGGGGGTTCCTGTGCCCCGACGGGACGGGCAGCACCTTACCTGTTCTTAGCGGCTGCTGCCCTGTCCCTTTGCCTGCGGTTTTTGAACCAGTTGCCCACTTGCGTGGGAGTAAGTCCCGTGGCCTGAGCCAGTTCCCGCTTTTTGCTGGGGTTGGGGTAAGGGTCCTGCAGGTACCACTCCCGCAGCAAATGCCTCGTCCGCTCCTTGAAGCAATGTGTCTTCTGCTCGCCGTCCCAGATGGTGCGGGGCAGCGGGAACTTCTTCCTCACCCGGTACTTGTCCACCGGCCCCAGGGGTCGACCCCGCAGCTTCTCCGCCTCCTGGTAGTGCGCTTCCAGCCAGAGGGCTTGCAGTTTGGCGTGGGACTCCTTGGTGAACTTGTGGTTCTCCAGGATGTGGTAGAGTTCCCGGTAGTTCCCCGTGTGGAAGGCCACGATGGCCCGGGCTCTCAGCACCGACTCGTTCTTGTTGAGCGCCTCGCAGGCCGCGGGGGCCACGGGCAGGGACCAGAGGAAGCGCCCCAGGCGCTCGATGTCCCCGCTTTCCTCCAGGGTCTCGCATACCCCGGCCACCTGCTGCGGGCTGAAATTGAGGATGGGCAGCTGGAACATGGAGGCGGCGCCGGGCTCCGCTCCGCGCTCCGCGCACCCCCGGCGATGCCCGCACACCCCCGCGGCGGGGAAGGGGGCAGCGGCCCCGGGGCCGCCCCTCGCTCCGCTGCTGCCTCCGCCGGCGCCGGCGGAGCTGCCGCGGGAGGGACGGCGGAGGGCGGAGAGGCGATGGGCAGCGCTCGGCGGCTCCGGAGACTGGGGGCGGTGGGCAGGGGCGAGGCGGAGGAGGATGGAGTGGGAAGGGGGAGGGAGGGCGCACGGGGGGGGGAGGGAGGGAATGGGGGGGGAAAAAAGGCGGAAAAAAAGAAGAAGAAGCAAGGGGGAAAAAAAGGAAGCCAGAAAAGGCACAAGCGCAGCTCCGCGCCGCCGCCGCGCTGCTGCGGGAGCGGCTGATTCGCTGCGGGCTCGGCAGATTGGCTCCCGGGTTTCCATGGCGGGGCTGCCACTCACTGCCAGCCGCTGCCAATCACGGCGGGAGGCCCCGCACCGCCCCGCACTGCCCCGCTCCCCGCCCCGCTCCCCGCCCCGCTCCCCCCGGACACCGCGACCTCGCCGTCCTGCCCCGCCGACCCGGGCAGGGCACGGCCGCCCCGGGAGCGGCGGGATGCGGGCCGGGAGAGGGGGCTCCCGCCGCGGGGTGCTGTCGGCAGGTCCAGGGATAGGACGGCCGGGACCCCACCACCCGCCCCGGTAAAGCTGAGGGGTCCGGCCCGGTGATGCTCGCGCAGAGCTCGGCGCACCTGCGGGCGGAGAGGGGGATAAAGGCAGAGCTGGGAAATCAGACAAAAAAATTGGCTGCACAACAGTGATAGTGATTCTGGGAGTGTCAGTGACAATGGATGCCGCGGGAGGATCCCAGGGAGAGCCAATATTTAGGGAAAAACTCTCCCCTTTCCCCCTATAAGTGACTTCCCATCTCTGTAATGGCGAGGAATTATCTGCAAAGAGCCCAGTGCCCTTCCCCGTTCAACTAAAGCTTTATTTATTTATTTTTTTAACGTTTAAAACCTTATTGTTTTCGGCTCAGTGGTCCTGAATAGATGCCGAGAATAGTCGCGAGGAGTGAGAAGTCATTTGTAGGTCAGGAAAGCGACTTAAAGCAGATTTCGGGAATCTTTTGAAATATTGATCACCTCGTAGTAATCATTCCTCGCGGGCTTCTTTCTCCCCGAGCCCCGAGAAAGGGACTGCGGGGCTGGGTGCGAGGTGAGACCCGGACGCCTCTTCGGAGGAGCCGGGCCAGCTCCAGTCGTCTCGGGGTGGGATGAAATCATTTTCTGACCTGCGAGGATACGTTTCATCTTAATAGAAAATCGGGGAATAATCAAGAAGCCACACTTTATTCTAGATATAGCCACTCAGTGGCAATTTCTCCCCGGGAACATTAGGGACCATGCTCGGAAAGGCAGCATATATTTTAAATTAAGCTCGATATGTTCTCCCCTCTGCTCTTTGCAATGCATTTTTCTCTAGAATGCTTGTAAAAAAAATCCCTTCTTAATTTGATATCTTGTTATTGTCTCTTTCCCCCTTCTTCTTTTTCCTTATTGTTTTTGTTTTCCTTTCTTCCCTTCTTTAAGAAAGCTCCTTTGCTAGTTGCCCGTAGACCGAAATTAAACAGATTTACATTTTCTCCAATCATTTCTCCGCAGAAATGGAGCTGGACTGAGGCTTGCCGTCTTTTCTTTAGTATCAAGTACAATTTGTCTTTTGCTTGTGAAGATTTGGTAAATCAGAAGGCAGATAGATAGCGCAGATGGTCGGAGGTGTCGGGTCAGATTATGGTACGCCTCAGTACAGTGCTAAGCTCATTCTGACGGAAAACCCTGATATTATTTTCACAGATCTACACAGTTCACTTGAAAAAAACCCTTCGAGCCATTTACATCATTTATGTGAGGCTCACAGCTAGCGGGATGGAAAAGCTTTCAATACTGCTCATTTTCATAAAACCCGACAGAGCTGGGGAGACATAAAAGCACACACAAAACTCACGAGTTCAGAGACACTCCACAGAAACTTAAAAAAAAATAATAAAAGGGGAGACTTTTCGGCTTCACCTTCACCCAGGTTTGATTTGCCCATCTGCTTAGGGAAAAATAAATAAATAAAAATATAATAAATATTTTTTTTTAGTAGAGAAGAGGATAATATCGTCTATAAATATTGCTGGGTAGAGTCCCCTTCCACCTTTCCGTCCCATCACTGTCCAGTCCATCAGGGAAAACCAGGAATTTTATCAGTTCAACGAAAAGATCCCAAACAACCTTTTAGGACAGGAATTTTAAAAGCACCCCAGATCTCCTCGGTATGAGCATCGGGCTTCCCCATCGAGCGGGTGAGAAGGCGGCGACCCCGGCGGCGCCGGGCGCGTCCCCGCGGGCAGGAGCTGCCCCGCTGCCCCCCAGCCCGCCCCGCCGAGCCCCCGGCAGCGTCCCGGGACCGGAATGGTGCAGGAAAACCTCTGCTGTGGGAGAGGTGGGAGAGGGAAAAGCCTGTGTTAATGCCTAGCTAATTTAGAACGGCCAGATGATGATGATGGTTACTAATATTACTGAAGGGGTCTTTCTTTTTTTTTTTTTTCCTTTTTTTTTTTTTCCTCCTTTTTTTAAAGAATGCACATGATCTGGCGAGGGAGTTACTGGGCTGCAGCCTAATGACCATGAACAGAGGGAGACAGGCTCCACAATGAAAGCCAGGACTGTAGGCTAAAGAAATGAATCCTCATTAAGAGCAGCTCGCAGGGGCGAGGGGCTGCCCCCCAGCTCCCCAGCCTTTGTTCCCCAGAAACCGGCCCGGATGGGGCGATGCCGGGAGGGGAGAGGGAGAGAAAGAAAAGGCGACACCGATATGGAACCAGGAACCTTGTGTTAACCACTTAAAGGGTGACCCGAAAAGGGAAAGGGGAAGCCATCCCAGCTCCAGTGGTTTTGCACCCTCTCCAGCTGGGAACGCTGGGGTTTGTATTTGGGAAATGGCACAGTCTGATGGGACTGGCTTGTCCCTGTCTGGGGAAGGTCCTCGGTGTCCTTGTTCTGTGCCATCAGCGCAGAGAGAGAGAGTGATCAGCTCCAACGGGGCCTTTCCATTCCTTTTCCACCCCTCTGGGAATTTTATCCATGGCCGGGACCCCGGCAGGTTCCCCGCCGCTCCGCTGCTCCTCAGGAGCTCTACCACCGGGCCGGCTCGAGATTTCCCTCCGGAGCGCGACCCGCAGCGACCCCCAGGAGCGACCCCATTCCCGTGGGACGCGGTGCCGTGTCCGGGAAAGCCGAGTCTCCTGTGGCGCCCAAGCTCCTGGCTCAGTCCCCGTGTCTTATTAGAGCTGCCTGTGAGCCTGGGGGTGCACTCAGGCGTGTCTGCTTAGTTTCGGCCCTTTCCCCCAGTTTATTCTTCCCCCCCTGCCCCATATAATGGAGACACTACTCGTGACATTAACAGCCGGCAATGACAACTACTTTAATTTAGGTCACGGCTCTGACCCTTGCTACAGGTAGAGTTTACCCTGCGTAGATGAACCTACTGGAGAACAAGGAAGAGAGCTGCGCACGAAAAAAAATATATCTCAAAAATACGGCCAGTTATCCATAGCCTCCCCCTGGCCTGCATGGACGCAGTGTGCTCTCTGGCCTCAGGACAGGGCATATTCTCCCCTCCCTAAAGCAAAAATATGCTGACCAACATACCTATACACCTTCATATCAGCAGTTATCAGCTGTCTTGGGCCCAAGAATCTAGGTCCCCGGGGAATATTTATCTAGACGGAGCTTCCAAACGCAGCAGAGGTGCGAATGCATTTTTAAAACATTTGACTGGCGTTAAGTATTGCATTAAAAATTAGCCTCGGGAAGGAGAAACCCCACTTTAAAGTCTCGGTAGGATTGTCGGAGATTTGGGAGTTCATTAAGGGATGCTGGCTGGGAGAGCCGGAGCGCACGCAGTCCCTCGGAGGAGTACCTGGAAAATCTGGGATTTTATGGCCTTGGATGTGTCTGGGCAGGACCCGGCCTGGTGCCGTGGAGCGCTGCGGGACGGGCAGGGCTGGAGCGGGCACCGGGTAGCGGCGCCGATCCCTGCTCTCCCCGGGGCTGGCTCTTACCCCGCTCGCCCGGAGCAGGCGGGAGGGATTGTCAGCCCGAGGACAGTGCCCGCTGTCGCCTATAGAAAAGGTTCCTGGAAATGTCAAACCCTCCGGGGAGCGGGGACGGGGTTTTCGGGAGCGTTTCCCACCGAGTTATCCAGAAGCTTTGGTGGAGGGAGGACCTCAAGCTCAGGATGCTGTGCTGGGGGGTGCTCGGTAGGAGAACGACCCGTGTTTCGATGTGTTTCGCACGCTTACCTTATTCTTTTTAAGAGTGCCATGATTGTCAAAATAACAGCCATCAATCACTCATTTTCTTCCTACGAATAGTTACATTTAAAGATGTAATCTGCTTGACATTAGTGAGATTGTATCCTCGCTTAAGTTACTGATACCTGTTGAAAGCACCAAAGAGACCCTAAAATGCTGTCGGACACAGAGAGATGCTCACCCACTTTCCACTCTCACACCGCATATTCATTAAATCTTTGTCCTTCGGCGTATCACTTAGGGTACTTTTACTATGAAGTATCAGGCCACGGCTGGTATATCTGATGTTAGAATAAAGATGCAGTGAAAACTCAAAAACTTTGAATTATTTTGAGATGGGTAAGGAAAGACTTTCCTTGTACAGGGCTCTGGTCAAGACCATGGCTGCAAACGGAAAGGATCTACCACCCAAAATTTATCTTTAGTTCCCTTTAGGGTGTAGCCATGAACCTGGTTTTAAAATCTAAAATCCATCAGGATTTGTTTGGCCGCTGCTTTTACCTGCAGGTAAATACACCTGGCACCAAATCTCCTTTTACACTGACGTTTTCACATAAAATCTTCAATTTGTTTCTGTCAGTTTCTATATGGATTTTCACTGACAATTTCGACAAAAGCAATAAACAAATTCCCAAAGTATTTAAATAAACCTTTCCTTTCCTTTCCTTTTCCTTTCCTTTCCTTTCCTTTCCTTTCCTTTCCTTTCCTTTCCTTTCCTTTCCTTTCCTTTCCTTTCCTTTCCTTTCCTTTCCTTTCCTTTCCTTTCCTTTCCTTTCCTTTCCTTTCCTTTCCTTTCCTTTCCTTTCCTTTCCTTTCCTTTTCTTTCCTTTCCTTTCCTTTTTTCCTTTCCTTTCCCTTCCCTTTTTCTTTTACATTCAAGTCCTTCAAATATTACATCTTCTTCCAGGATGGAGATGAGGGTTGTCACGAAAACTTGTTTAGCAGAGAGCAGGAATGGGGACAATCGGCGTGTTTGGGGGAGGTGAGGAACCAGGGTAGTTCTTCACCTGATTCAGACACTTCACTGAGGTAGTGTCGTGTCTAAGTGCTCCCGGGGCTGAGTCCAGGACAAATATTGTATCCCGGCTGGTCTGGATGCTGGCACTGAGCTCCAGTCCTTCCTGGAGGTGACTCGCTATGGATGAAGGCTACTAGGGAAACAGGGTCCCTCTTTTCTTGTGAGTGAGCTCCTTCCTAGATTTGGGTACCATATGGGAGTCAGGCACCACCCCGGGCCGGCAAACAGGACTGGGGCCATGGGTGAAGGTTGGCGTTTGCTTGGGCTCCGGCACTACAGCGCTGCTTCAGGGAGCAAGTTTATGCCCGAGTAGCTTCATGAGGACATCAACTTTCCACTCCTTATCCCGACAAATCAGGCAGCAAAGCTTCCCTTCTGGGGGGGGGTTGGTGGGGTGTCTCCAGAGACCTTCCCAAATTCGGTAATATGTGCTGCTGGGTGCAGTGGGGTGCCTTGTCCTCTCTGGGGGTTTCTTTGCCCTCTCCATCAGCTGGAGGAGAGGGAATCAGGACTGGGGGGAGCCGCCAGAACCACAGGAGAGGGGTGTGGAGCCCACTGAGATGGGGAGTAATGGGCCTGGGGGGTCTGACAGCGAGAGGGAGTGGGTTTGGGAGCCCTTTTTGATCCCCGAATTGACCATATCTCTTTTCAGAGTACTGCAACCCATTCATCATTGATTAGAGATAATACCATGAAAGAGTCCTTCCTGCTTGCCGTCGGTAATGAAAATGTTTGTTTATGGCTTTGGTTGAGTTTTTTTTCTGTAGGTAAGAAGGAAAAAACAAACGCGGTGGAATTAGCGGGACGCAGCAGGTGGGTGCAGAGCGATAACCTCGGACGGGAGTTCTTGTAATAAAGAAATGGGTAAAGGAGCTCCTGGGCCCTGACAAGTCCAGGTGGGGACAGTCCTTAGGGGGAATTAACCAGGAAGTCCCTGTCGGCTTTATCCAAAGCCTGTTGAACTGACTGACCACCTTCCGGGTGAACTGGCGTGCCTGGGTCTGTGGGAACCTCAGCCTCTCTTGGCACCACTACTTAAATTACCGGGACTTCGGGAAGTGTTAATGACCATCAGCGAAGTTACCTGCTACTATGCTGTTAGATTCCCATTTCTAGAAGGTTGGAGGATCTCTAAGAGTCTTTAAGGCAGGACAAAGCTTTGAAGCAACTTCTCCTTGGAAGAACATTCAATGATTTGGGAAGACCGGTTGCAAAGCAGCAGCTGCAGAGCCCAAGAGGCATCTAGGAATTAGAGTGTCCCTGGGGAGCGGGACAAGGAGGTGGCTTTCGCCACGGGCAAGGAGATAAGGTGGGAGATGGTCCTAGAAAGGACGGAGCCTCGCCACCAGCAGTGTGCACAGAGCAGAGGCCGCACACATCTGACTACCAAAAGAACATGCCTCTCTTTCTATTTCCCTCTCTCTTTTTTCTTTCCCCTCCTCATCTCTGCCCTGAAGGCGGGTAGGTCAGCTATTTGTCTTTGAAGCTGCGTTTCTTGTTGGTTGAATTGACTGTTCTGAAAGCAGCATCGCATCTGACCAACACCGGGACTGCGGGTGGCAGAGACTTTTCTGTTCGTCTCTTCAGTCCTGTTCCATTTTCCTGTCCTCCCTTGTTTCATCAATTCCATTGTTTTCCCTCCGCCTTGTACCCTCCCCTCCAATTTATTTTCTTCTGCTTATTGATAGTCTTAAATCCATCCTCTGCCTCAGTAATCTCAACGGGAGGGGCGAAAAACCCCCGTGGCTACCGCAGCGTGGAAGGAAGAATCATGTTCTAGTTTATTCCGTGCCCGGGCTCTACATTTTTGCCTTGTAACACTGCACATCGATAAATAAATAAACGCGCACAATTTTGTGAGTGCAGGTTGTGCTGAGGTGAGCGGCGACATTCCGCAGCATCCTCAGTGTGAAGCTGCTCCGGGAGGAGAAGGGAGATGCCTTTAGTGCTCTTTAAACTGTTTTTTAATGGTTTTTAGCGCCCTTTTAAACTGTCCGAGGGCCGGGCCCGTGAGGGAAAGAGGGAAGGAAGATTTGGGCTTATCTCCCACGGCTGGGTCAGCAGCACGCGTGGGACCTGGAGGGTGGATAAAGCAAGTTACATTCTGCACCTTCTTATTTTTGTGCCACATCCCGGAGCGCGTACGTGTGTAATTAACCCTCCCCAGTAGGTTTCCAGGCGATGCCCCGTTCCAGCGACGCTGCCTCCTCTTCCCGCCCGGCTCCCGCCCCTCTGCGCGCTGCTCCCGGTAGATGGAGCATCCTCATCGCTTTTCGCCCGAAGCCCTCAGAAATGTTGGTCTTTCCCTCATAACTCCCGCCGTTAAAGCAAGAGGGCGGTTTCTGGGGGACAGGCTCCCCGCCGATGTGTCCCTGAGGGAGCGCAGCGCTGCGGCCCGTGAGCCCCTCCAGGAGCCGCCCGTTCACCTGCTGCGTGAGCGGCCTCAGCCCCTTCTCCTGGCGGCTGAACCTGCTCCGGGCTTGCCCCACAGCCCTGGCTCCCACCACCTCCGGTACGGCGTGGAGGTGACAAGGTGATACCTGCCGCCCTCTCCGCACCCTTTGACGGGGCTGAGGTGCCCCAGAGATGGGGGGAAGTCCCCCCAGTTTCCCGAGGGGGGTGGCGGGGGGTGCTCCGACCCCTTCCTCTGGCGGCCTTTGAGTGAGGTTCTGGACGTCTCCTCGCCCTTTCCCTTGTGGCGAGGGAAGGGGCCACCACGTTCTGGTCACTTCCCCAGTGCTGTTGGCCCCCAAAATGCAGAGGGGACCCCTGACCGCCCCGTCCTCGTCCTCTCCCTCCGCCGTGAGGGACTCGCTCCCCGCTTCTCGCGCCGCCATTTTGTGGCGCTGCTCCTCAGCCCCCGTGGTATCCCAGAGGGTAGGGGTTTCCCCACACTTCTTTTGACAAAAATAGTTTTAATTTTTAAATCCCAGGACTTAAGAGAATAATCTGCAGCAATAGCCTTTTGTTTGGTATGTGCCGGACCAAGTGAAATGTGGCAATCCAGTGGATGTTCAGGTCTCCTCACAGGGTTCCGAAAACGGTGTGGCAAAAAAGGGGCAGAGTAGCGCATACATTAAAATAAAGTACATTTAATTTTTTTTTTTTTCAGTTGAGATGAAAAGTTAGTCTAGAAATGTGAACTCCACAAAATTTCACGAAGAATCAAATAACCAGTCTCTTTACAGTCGTAAACAGTAATGAATAGCACGGGAGAAATACGGGTTTGCTCTCAAAAGAGCCTCGCCGGAATGAAAATTACTTATATAAAGACAACAGGAATTAATACCGTTTCACAGCCTACAATTGGTAGAATTGAGCCTTGGATTTTAAGGAAGATATTTACCTCACAGATTATGGGCATTTTCCACCTTTTAATGAAGAACCCAGAAATGGCTGTTGCCAGATGGGTTTACTGAGAAGTGGCATTAATGTTAGTGCTGTAATGGCTACAGACTCCATCAGCACTTTGCTTGTGGGTTCTTCACCCAGTACAGTCTTGTAATATACGAAACTTTATTGCCGCAATTGGATTCCTTATAATTATATTAATGCGGTGCAAAAACGCGCGATGTAAAATAATATTTTTCACCTGGCAGCGTTCTGAATATCCCCATTAGAAATAACAGATGCGGTCTGAAGCTGTTTTACCCAGTCCTGTGGGTTACATGTTTATCTTCTACAAAAGTATCAGCCATATATGAGAATTTCCTCTGAATTTGTCATCCTGAGCTGAATAATGGTTTGATGCTACTTTTCTGCAGTAGGTCCAAGGATCAGTCTTTGCTCCAGCCAAATCCTGGAAGACATCAGTTGTCCAAAAGTTGTTTCAGGCTGGTATTAACTACTGTTTTTAAAACCCGCAAACACCGTTTGTATTACCAGTGCCATTGAATCTCTCAGTCCTTTCTACTAGTGACACCTGTATCCTCTTAATTCACAGCGCAGAATAGCATTTGTCATTTGCAGTTACGTTACTTCATTTTAACAATAACAAGTTAATAATAGAATAAGAAGTATTTTACATATTCATGCTTTCAGAAACACTATTTTCTTCAACACTTTTCATAAATTGTATTATAAAATTACAGTAAATAATTTTGAAAAGTCACTGTAGTTCTGTTTCTCTCTTCTATGAAAATATTCAAAAGATAAAATTATTTGTAATTGTTTAAGCGGTGATATAATAGTCTCTATCTTAATAATACACAGCTAGAGAGTCTGCTGTATTGTTGAACTTTGTGTTCAGCTCATAAACCAATGAATAGAATTTCCTTGCCCCAATACCTTGCAGTTTTTATGGGAAGTGTCAGAAAAACAACTAGCAAACATTGTTAAACTGTTTCTAGAGAACAGATTTTTAATACATGCTCCAAACTATTTTTTTTTAATCCAAAGGAATTACTTCAGATTTTCTTTTGCATCGTGTAAAAGCAAAAATATTCTGCATTGACCTGTGGCTTGAGGTAGTATTCCTTAGTATTTTTCCTAGTATTTTCAGAAGATTTTTTTATTTTTTATCCCATGTGTTTCCAGGCACTAGGAACTAGGATTTCAATCTTCTAAATACATTTGGTAAAACTATTATCTCTTTCTCGGAGTTTTTATCGCAGCCTGTGCTAATCCGGTCACTTGGATTAGGTGTTCTGATCCTCCCTTAACTATTAGACAAATTCATTTCTGTCAAGCATCCAGCATTTTAAACACTCCCCCCGCCCCCTCCCGCTTCCACAGTCTCAGTGCTGCAGGATGTAGCCTTAATGCCACTTTAGTTAAATTCTGCAGTTGTTTTCTGTTCTACTTTATCCTGGATTAGGATCTCATCCTCATCACCGATTTGTCGTGGCTTTACTTCTTTCACTGTGCTGTGGAGGCAGTTAAGTATCAGATAACTTGGCTAATGTTAATGTACCTGAGCTAACGAGCTGCATCCAGTGCGTCCTGATAAACCGTGTTTGCATACTGTTTAGAAAACTCATTATTCCCCATCTGTTTAAAAACCCATCACTGAATTTCTGCACCCAGCAGCACTATGCAAACAGAACAGTGAATTTGTAATCAATCTGCTTTCTGTTGTGTGCGAGTTCTGTCTTTAATCACACTGAACATATTTACACCTTCTGATTCAAATATACTTTGCGATTATACGGGAGGAGTGTGCAGGAGGGTTAAGGAGCTTTTCCATCACCAGCGCTGCAGTCCATAGGCTTAGTAACCAGCTGGACCACAGGCTACACATTTTGCACACAAACATCTTTTCCTGCATCCTTCATGCCTCTAAGAACATTAAGCCTCTCAAACGTAGAACTGCTCCAGGAGCAGCGCTTCACCTAAATTATAAACCTCCTTTTTTCCAAGCTGTGGTTTAGACTTTCATTGAGTCCCTTACTACTATCAGTGAGAAACTTGGTTCCACTAATATGGTTTAGGCAGTAATTCAAATGCAGTTAAAACTATTTTTTCTCTCTTTTATGTTAAAATGCGTGGTATTGTCTTGCAATTTTGACTTGTTTATTGTATCAATAAGGCTTTTGACTGTGTTAATCCCTGAACTGCATTTTCCTTTTGTAGTTTACACAATGAGTGACGAACTTTTGACCAACTTGGGCAAACTTCTGGTCGAGCTTGGTAGGTTGTTATATCATATATTTTTAATTAATAACAACTAACACAGTGCATGTAATGATGTTTTCTGCCTTAAACAGTTGTATTAACTTCAAGTAAATGTATAATATTAAGATTTTGATCTTTGCCTACATAACGTTTTGCTAGCTTGGAGGTTATGGAGAGGGGTAGTAACAGCTATTTAATAGTAAAATTGCTATTTAGATATTTTGTTAAAATAATTGTCAATCAGAGTTTGTGCAATTAATGCTGCACAGCATATGTTTGTTTCACAGCTCAACTCATATATATATGTATATATATGTATATATATGTGTATATATATGTATGTATATATATGGGTTAATTTTCTTCTTAAGCTTTCCAGGTAGAACAAGGTTCTTTTGCCAAGGAACGTGTGAATCAACAGATAAATTGTGAGTAGTGATAAATTGTCATTTTATTGCATTCTGAACACTGATTTTGTTTCACTAGTCTTGGGACATGTTCTGTGTCTCGGGGACGGAAGCAAGCTGAACAATGAGAGCTGTCCCGTGTCCTGCTCTCACCCTGCCTCATCTTTTGCCATCAATACTTGCTCATTCTCCCCAGCAGACTTTGCTTTTGCTCACGACTTTTAGCTGACGCCGTTCAGCTGCCTCACGGACTGCCAGTTTCATGCTGCGCCATTTCCTGCTCCGACTCTGCAGCTCCTCACAGTCACTGGCAGCTCTTTGATTCAGCTGTGCTTGCTCAATACATCTGCCACTTGCCTCCCTTTCTTTCTGCATGTTTTTTGTTCTTTCCAGATTTGGACCTCTGCCTCACTGCCTCTTCTCTCTTTCTGTTTGCTTAAAATAATGAAAGTTCTCTCAGTTGCTACTACCTACTCAAGCCTGGTACTCCTTTTTTTTTTTGCAATTAAGCAGCTGGTTATTTTATTTGAAATTCAAAACAGTAAACCCAAAGAGAAAATCTTGCTCCACATCAAATTTCCACACCCTCCCCCCAGGACTTACACACTGGCTTTTTTTAACTGTGCTACTGTGTACTAACCTATAGGAATGTCTGGAGAATAGTTTCTCTACCACAACCAATGTGAGGACATCTGCCCTCACCACTGGTACTTCATAGGTAGATATTGAAGCTCATAACCTCCAAGAAAAAGAATAAGAGAGAATTCTGGTCTAATGGGTGATCTTTTTGATTATAACATTTCTAATGATCTTCGCTGATATGCCTGAGCAAGTACTTATTCATTAAGAAGATTATCAGTATTAAATTGAAACATCTTAAACATAAAAACACCTGTAACACTAAATTTGGTACATCTAGAGGTCTGGTTTAACTCTTCAGCCACATAATTGAACCATAGACTTGAGGTTTTTCTTAACATTTATGCAGGCTTAGGGTAAATGGTCCTGTTCTTAGGGAAGATCCAAAGGCTGGGTAGTAGCATGACATAGCTGTTTCTGTTCAGTTCAGAGATGCCTAAATATCTGTAAACTCACAGCCAACACTCAGGCTTTTAACAGTTTGGGTTAAATCTTTCAAAAACTTACCAAAAAATAGTGACACTGATGTAATTTTGTCTCTGTGTGAGTATTACTTGGCAGAAGAACAGCTGTAGCATTCAGCCTTGGACTGTTGGTGTGAGATTCATCAGGCTATTTGGCTACAGTCCCTTTCTTCCCAACAGAGGGAAAAGGCACTTTTAGGGTGTGATTTATCTTATCCTGAAGAAAGAGTTTAAAGTAGGTTAGGTAAAGTAAGCTTTAAAAATGTCAGCTTGTCTCTGCTGAATGTAGCTGCAGCCATGGGTGCCTAGTTCTGAAGTAGGTGCCTGCACTGTAAAGTTGGGTGAGAGGGATCTCACCCACCAGGTCCTTGTGGAAGCAAAGGGTGAGTTGAACAAATCACAGAGGTGCTCATCTCTAGAAAATACTAAATGAAATGTTAGGTGCATATTTTGTTAATATACTTATGTCTTGGTAAATCTCAAAAAGTCATCTACAGGATACTGCCACATACATGTGTGTGATTGAATTCCAACTAGGGTCACCTACTCTGGCATTTAGTGCTTCAGGGTGGCAGTGATAGCAAGGGATGATTTGTGGAAGCTTGTATGAAAAAAAAAAGAAATAAGAAACACAGAGAAAAATGAAGTGCACCGAGCTGTGCTCATTCCATTGCAAGGTGAGCAGGCACGAGAGCTCTCACAGCTTTTACTTGTGAAAGAGAACAGATCATGTTCAACAACATGGATTCTCTCCTAACCGCTCACTCAGAAAGTGTTATCAGCTGTCTGCTCTCAGAAAAGGCAGAATTAAGAGTTTGCCTTCAGCATCTCCACAAATATCAAAGTCCTTGAGAATTTGTCATTAGAAAGCTTTTTTTATTAATTAACTTGTGTCCTGTATTAATGTATCATACACCTTGAATAAAATTCCTTTTTATTTTATTTTATCTGTTTCTGTTTTCTGCTAGTTGCTTATATGCCTTTAGTGAGGTTTTTATTTTTCCTTTCTTGTAGTCAGCTTTCCTCTTCAAAATGTTTGGGTTTCTGGACTTCTGTAAGAGAAAACAAATGTTTGGAAGAGTGTCCTGGTTCCAGCCAGGACAGGGTTAATTTTTACCGTAGTCAGAAGGGGCATGGCCAGGACTCCAGGTTATTTTATACCTTTCCTTAGGGAGAACGAGGTGGTTTGAAGTGTTTCAGAGGGAACACTAAACTGGGGAATACCATTCCTAAAACACAACAAAGAGACATTTATCTTTAGCAGCTTTTGTATTTCAATCAGTCTCCCCGGTTGGAAACATTCACGAGGGCAAAGTGCCTTTACCTTGGTTTCCCTGTGTGCTGCCTACAGTGTCTGCAGATACTGAGGACTGCAAGAGCTCAGCTCTAACTGTTCAGAGTGCTTTGCTTTCTGCCGCTAATTGTTACTTCACCTTTCTACAGAGTGGGATTCAGAAGCAGCACAAATAATTACTTTTTCTTCCGAAGTCAATCTCATGGTATTAGATGATAACAAAGGTACTCACCACGCAGCTGAAACTCCCGAAGTTTTGACTCACTTTGTTGTTGCTTTGCTTAATTGCAGACTGTCCACTCACCTGGGGCTATGGAGATTAAGTATTTTGGAAGACATTTTCATTAATTCTGAGTGTAGACTTTATATTTCATGGATCTGTTGAATGTTTACTTTTTTATTTTTTAATTTTAGCATATACTGCAGAATTTGCAGAAAAAAAGGATAAAATTGCTAAGTTGGAGGAAAGTATAAAGAACGGCAATGAGGAAATAGCTGATTTGAAAAAGCAACATGAGAGCAGTAAGAAGAACTGTAATGTGTAAGTACAGTTTAGGCTGGACTCTGAGTTATGCCTGGCAATAAGGAAGTCAGTGGGGAAGTAATGGAAAAATATGTGTGTGTGTGTGTGTTCTGACAGGAGTGATGTTAAAGAAAACTTTAGGATTCCCCTATTTTTTTTCAAACTGTAAATCTTAAGTAAAAAAAATTGCAGTATTACCCATCCCCTGAGAAAGTTAATCATAGAAAATCAGACTACATTTAACTTTAGATTAGTTTTTTTATTAGAATCAGCAGTTTTCAGAGATCATAGGTACTGTCTTTGCAGCATGCTAAAGTATTTATGCAGTAAGGTAATAGAAACATGATTTTTCTATATTTGGATGCATCTGAGCTCTGTCAAATTTGAACAACACTAAGAATACTCTTAAAAAAAAAGTCTTCCTGACACATATTTGTGTGCTTCTACTAGTAGATTTTAGTATCATTTTTGCTCCATGCTGCAGAATTGTTCTCCCAGACACACTCTTTTGGTGAATGCAATGGGCTGCTGTTCACACTTTTCTTTACATAAATTTTTGTGTCAGACTATCAGTGCAAGTTTTAGATGCAGATCACTTTTGGATCTTACTAATTAGAAGCTTTTCAAGAAGCAATTTGACTGCCAGGAGTTTTTTCTTCCTGACACATAATGTTTTGTTTTCAGAAATGGAAATCTCAGGTGTTTGTAGGGGTAGCTAAAAAGGCAAATCTGTATTTGACTCTACAGAGGGTTTGGCCCAGGTGATAAAATCCCCCACAGTGTTCATCTCTCCACAATCTTTCTAGTTCCTCAGCAGCTGAAGTCATGATTTCTTGGCAAATTGTCTTTTGTTTTCTTGCAATTCTATATCTAAAGGTAAGTATTCAATAAAAATATCTATAACATACATTTGAATTTTTTTTTGGTTTTGGATGTGAACGGAGAGTGTGGGTGTTTCTAAAACAAAGAGGGAAGTAAATATGGCATTAGGGTCCTTTCTGGTTTTATTTTGAACCCTCAGAAAACAGAAGAAAGAATGAAATCATTAGTGAATGAAGTGATTGTAGTGGCTGGCTGTTTGAATGGATAACCATACCATACTTGTTTGTAGCTTTATCATAAAAAGGGTTAGGAAAAAATTTGACCTTGGCAAGAAAATTCCATTTTTCCATCACATTCTTGCCTCCAATGCAGGATAAAATGAACACTTATGTAAGTTTATGAAACTACTCACACCACTTCCTTTGACATCTTTTTTGCAAATCACAAACTGTTAAATGATGCAAATGAACTAAAAAAAAAATGGATTAAAAAATTACGGGTAGAACTAAGGATCTGATCTAAATTTTAATCGTTGAATTCACTGGGTCTTGGCTCAAGTCCTACAAAGAATAATTAATGGCATTAGTGTAAAGAGACTGAAAATGAGAAGTGACTCATTAATGAATACATGTATTCATAGAAGGACAATGCTTGCAGAAGAGTAGAGACTTTGTGTCTTAAATTATTGGAAATGTCATTTAACGACACACTGAAAACTGCAATAAACAAGCCCTAGTTGTAAGATCAGACAATTAGAGCACTTACACAGTAGAATCATCCTAAACTTCCAAAATTTATTCTAGTTGACACTCCAGCTATACTGGACATGATTCTAATGTTGGTTTTGCAAATTCAAATATTGTTTTGGAGTCACAATCGCCCTCTCAGCTGACTAATTGCCAGAGATGCTCAATAGAGCTCTCAAAGAAACAGTGTTTTGTCTGGGTTACTAGACATGATCATGAGTGTATTGAAGCAGATTTGAAGACTTTGAACAAAATAGAGGATTCTTATATTCAACAAGTCTGTAGAAAATATGATATATGAGACAGATATATTGGAATAATACCGTGTTTTCTAAAAGAAATCCGTATTGGTCTATGTAACAAAGAACTGGCATAAAATGAGCCAAATGAAACATATGTTTTTAGACAAGTGATGACATTTTGCTAATATTTAGTTTCTTGAATGATTCAAACTGTAAATGTTGATCCCAGAGCAGTAAGAAGTAGTGAAATACTGCTGGTGGAACCTATTCCAATTTTATTGTTTCTCTTATGATTTTTAAATTTGGGTGCAAGGATGGTGAGATTTCACGGAAATATCAAAAAACATAATAAGAAAAAAAGCCAGATGAACTCAGAATGCTGTTAGTTTGGAAAAGAAATCATTGTCTTGTCCCTCTAGCCAAACTACCAAATGACAGGATAATGTTATTGCTTGCAGATCAGTGTGGACAAAGATTTTTCTTTATACCCTGGCTGATGAAAGGAAGGACACATAAATGTGATGTGATCCCTGAAACAGTGATGCATTTAGCAAACTGGTAGATGAGCTACTTGAATCCTGCATACCTTGTTGTGCTCACAAACCAGTGTCCTTGTACTATGTGCTTTTTCTATGTCTACAGAGTAGATGTGAACACATGCAAACATGGTTTGTACTCTGATTAATGAAAGCTTTTTGATTTTTATATCTCTTGGATACTTTTTCCTCCAAAGAAAGGCATGGGGGCTTCTGAGTAGATCACAGTGTTGGTGTGCCAGTACATTTTTATATAAGTATGTTGGTTTCTGCTTTTTAAAAAATCTGACTCTTTAGAAATTCAGCTTTCTGCTGCATTTGCAGTAGATATGACGAAGTAACATTTTTGTAATTACATTTTTAATCACCAGTGGTGTCAACCAATTTGTGCTGACAGTGCTAAATTTCCTGAAGGAGGCTCTCATTCCTCAGTGAGCTGTTTTGTTGACAAACTTTACTGCTGTTATAAATGTTGGTTGTGTTTTGTGTTGTCTCATCACCTGGAATTCAAGATTATTTGACTACAGTTCAGCAAATTAATTGCCAGGTCTTTGCTCTTTACTTATTTCCTTGATGGAAATTGCAGTAAGTCAGTTGTTACTGAAGCCTCTGTTTTATTCTACCTTTGGAGTCATTGTTCAAATGGATGTTCATACTTTGTGTGATTGGATGTCACAAACCCTCCAGCTTTGAACCATGGGGCACATTCATATCCCAAAATGCCCTTTACTTACCCTACTCATGGCTATGCAGTGCAAAGTGAGCTGTATGTCCTCAGTTGCTCTCTGAATTGTTTGCTTTTTTCAATTGCAGCCTTGTTCTGTATTGCCATTTCTCCCCTCCTCTTTGTTCATGTATCTCTGCTGTTCCAGATTCCACTTAGTCTCATCAGTCCTAATGGATTTTTCCTTCTATTTCTTCAACATTTAGCTTTGATACTGTCTATGTATGTGTTCCTAAAGCTGGGGGCTCTGTGTGCATCTCCTAGGACAGGTAGCTGCTCTCAAACTTCACTGTAGGTGTTAGTGCTGCCTAGGACAGCTTGTATTCTGGACTAAGGCTGAATATATAGATCCCTTTAAGTCCTGGCTAGAGAGAGGGTATGCTAATTTTTTCTAGGAGGGAGCATGTAATTTCTTTTCCTTGGCAGTAGGATCTCTATCCCACTCCAGCCCAGCCTGTTCACATGCTCCTTACACTATTTTTTTTTTTCAGGCAGGATTCTTTCTTTTCAAAAACCTTTTTATATACCTCTCCTAAAGTTCACATCTGAATTTCACTCGAATCAGAAAGTCTATCTGTCTCTCTTTCTAATATTCCCAACATCCAAGGAAGAGGTATCTCTAGTACCTGGGTGTTGAGAAAGTACTGTTAGTTTAGTAGTGGTAAGTATTCCATGAAGCTGCTGTGCTTTCAGTACCTTCCACAGCATCCTGCTCTAGGAAAATCACTTTGGTGTTTTCTGAGCAGCACTTGCTTAGCAAATGGAGGAAATTCTGTTTGTGGCTGCTGCTTGCATGTAGGTATGGGATGGGTGCTGGTGATGCTGATGAGAATGAAGTTCTGGGCATCTCCAACAAGAAGATTGTACATATCTGAAGGATTTACTGATGGTGCTCTGTTGAGTACCTAATAAGTGAATTTAGATTCCTCACTGCTTAGCACTAGACTTCAAAAAACTGTGTGAAGCCCATTCCATTAATTCCTTAAAAACTGCTTTGTAATCTTAATTATTTTTATATATCGATTTTCATGAATTTGCAGCTTTAAAATCTTAACAAATGTATGCATGTGAAAGACTTCTGTACTAAACCCATCTATGTTTGACTTTCAAAACATTAATGAATTATTTGTTCTAGTAAGCTGCTGAAGTAACTTGACGTCTCATTTTCTGAATGGCTTTTTATTAGAAAAGACCCCTAATATGCTTTCTATTTTTTTTTTTTACTTTCTCCACAGTTGGAAGCCCACCTATAAAATTCTTAGCAAACATGAAGAATATGTGAAAAATGAACTTGAAGCTTTAGAGGAAGCTACAGAAAATGAGAGGTATCTGTGGTCACGTGAGATGAGGTTTCTTATTAACCTGACTAAACCCAGCAGTCTGCATCACAACCTCTTGAAAACTTTACAGGATGATATGAGTGACTGAATAACTAAAAGGATTTTTTGGCTTACATTGTTATGAAGTCACATCTTATTTTGTAGTTACCAATGGAATAGGATACAATATGGATTCTTCAATTGCTTCCCAAATGCCTATTACAATTTTTCAGAACATTGTTCAATTGCCTACTGTTTCAAGAAAAGCTCAAGAAGTAAAGACAATTTTTTCAGCCAACAATTAGAAGCATTCAGACAGTTTCATGCTTTTCTTTATTTTGGAATATGAACTGTATATGATTATTAGAATGTACAAAACCAAGTTTTTGTGCTCTGCTGTATATTTTTCAAAATAAACACAAAGCATGCAAATGCAGTTCTGTTCAGTAAGTGTCATCTCAGGTGTTTCATCTTCATTAATTATATTCTGCAATCAAAAGAAATTATGAATTGTGCAGTGTAGCTGCCTACATTCAGTGAAATCAAGGGCAGTCCCTGAAGATTTTTCACTGAAAGGTTCCAAATGTGCTGTGCCAAAGTGGCCCCCCCAAGTTTTGTTTAAAAGAGTAAAACAGACCCTCATTTTAGAGAGGCTGCTCACCTTCACTGATCTGCACGTGAGAGGGAAGAGGCTCCTTAGCCCTGCAGTGCAAAAGTCACGGCAGACCCCTCTAGATATCTAAATACCAGTTTAGAGTCCCAAATTTAGGTGATTTAAAATGTTGGCTTTGGGTCTTTTGTAACTGTTCTTTGTGCCAGTTGTCCAAGACAGCAGAAATAGCATGCCTGATAGCCTTTAATTAACTTGGTTAGTAGCTTATCTGTCTTCTTCCTGTTCAGAGCTCTAAATTTGGTGAAAAATAAGGCTAAATTGGCTTTCTATGAGTATATGATTAAGCCATTTTGGCTTTCACTAATTTGAGCTGACAAGCCAAAGAAGCATTACTTTTAAATTGCTTCTTTAGATAACTAGTTTCAATTCCAACATGAAAGTGTTTGATCTGTTTTCCTAAGCTTAATTATAAGACATCCTGACTATAAATCATGAAATAAATTTAATTCATATATTTTTCAAAACTTTTCCTCAAATACAATCCCTCTGCACTGAAGCATTTGATGATGTGCTCCAGTCAGCTAAATGTGCATTCAGCAAATTCTAAATATTTAAATTAGGAAGAAAAATCAGTATATTTAGAACTTTATGAGCTGAATGTGCTTTTCAGCCTGGGAGTTGTGGGCACTCAGGACATGCTTCTTTAGATGGAAAGATGTTTTTAAAAGATGGGTAGATCAGTTTGTGTTTAATTAGGCACTTATGGAGGTTTTACAAACGTTCCACATTTTTTCATTGTTGTTGGTTTCAAGAACATAGAAGAATGCTCATATGAACTGGAAGTTTGTCCTGAAAAAAGTGATCTGAAGAAGGAAAGAGAAATAAATTACCATCTACATAATGTTTAGGGGATTTATGAGCACTGCCCCTTTCCCATTACAATTAGATTAAAACTTTTTCTAATGACTTTAATGTGAACAGTGCTGAATTCTAAATACTTCTGTGTAAATTACTTAGGAAAAATATTAAAAGCAGTGGCAATTTCTTAAGACTACTACACTATATATGGCCCTAAATATTAATCTGAGAAAAATAGATTTTGGGAAAAGAATATAAAGTTTTAGGATTACATTCAGAAGCTTGAGATGTTATCTGCTACAACAAATTATTTTACTTATTTATATTGTTTAAATTTATTTGTAATGCATTCTAAATCGTACATTAGCAATTTTTTTTTCCCTCAGCTAGTTTTGTAGCATTTATTTAATTAAATAGAATTGAATATTCTTCATCTTTCATACCTGGGAAATTTTGTACAGTATACAGAAATATCAAGTAAATCAAGAAACTTAGGTTCCTGAGACCACTTGTGTAGGAAAACAGATAGATTAGTGTAATTTTTTATGTGAATTTTGGGAAGTGTCAATTCCTAGGTTTCACAGTGTCGACCTACCACTTCTTCCCCCTAAAGTGTATTGAACTTCAATCAGTTTAACAGGAACTAGTGCCTGGAGCCTAGTTTGATTTGAAAATTAAAATCTTCCTGGTTTTTTGCCCTGTGACTTTTGTTTTCCTTCTGTAAGAGCAGAATTTTCTAGCACTGAGTTTGGACACAAGTTTTTTCTCTCTTCCATTGTCTGGGGTTGCCAGCGGGCAGCCAGGACTGACAAATGCAGCCTTTCAGTCCTGCTGCAATTAAGTGATTAGTAAAAGTTTGAGGTAAAATGTGTTCCTTAGAGAGAAATACTGTCTGCTTTGCAAGCAGAGAGAGCTGTTCCTTAATGCAGCCTCTATTCATGGAGCAGGTAAAGAGATGGCTCTCTGGCTTTAGTTGCTGTTATGAACCATAATTTTTTCCATAAAGGATTCTCTTGCTAATCTATGGGTGTACTAATAACTTAATATTTTTAGATTTCCCCCTCTGTATTGCTCACCTAACCTTTTCCTACAGGATGACATTTCCTTTACCTTCTGTGATTTTATATTGGCCTATTGTAATATCAAGGAACTCTGTGTATTATTTCTTTCCCAATTAAATGACTACTTAGTGTTAACAGTATGTGCTGGATGTCTGTAGCTGTGATACCTCTTTATTAACATACCTCATTTATTAACCTCTTTATTAACTTCATATTCTTTTCCCCAAATCTGTTTTTCACAGAGCAGTATTTATGGTCATCCATAATATAGTGGTCTTAAGAAATTGTCACTACTTTAAACATTTTTCCTAAGTAATTTACACCCAGCTGTGATACCTCTTTATTAACACCTGCCATCTGCAGAAACACTCACCATCAAGCTCTTATTATGTATTTTGCACATGCCTAAATTTTTCTGCTTTATGTGATGAGTTGCATCCTATTACTTCTGGTATTTGTTAGTTTTTACAGTATAATTTTTTAAAAAGCTGATTGAGAGTTTTAAGAATGTCATGAACATTAATTGATGTTGCCTACCTTAGTAACTCATAGCTGTGTGCTCACGTGATGCCAGTGAAATTATATTGGTGTGACATTAATTTACAGGGCAGCTCTACAAGAAGCTGAGCATTCTGGCTCTTTGCCATTTAAACATTTAAGTGTTTGCTTAACCTTAAGTGTGAACAGTCCTATTGTTTTAGTGTGACTCATATGTGTGTTTAAAGCTTCCCTGAGTCAGACAGAGATTACTCAGCATCTCCTTGGAGGCAGCTCTTAGTCCAGCGGTGCATCAGGCTGCTCTAAATATGGGGTGTTTGGCCAAATTCTCTTTAACTGTAAGTTTGATACAATTCCACTGAAGCTGAGGGAGTTGTGCCAATAAACACCAGCAGAGGCTTTGGCCTGAAGTGAGTTTCATGATAATTACATGGCAAAAAATATGTTTGTCATCTGCCAGGCTGACTTTGACTATGCCATGGTCTGCATTCCTTTCAGAACAGTGAGGTTTGACTGGTTTTTACATCACGACTGTGTTCTTTTTTACATACAACATAGTGTTCCTTGAAAATAGCTAGAAAATAAAAAATAAAACCAAAGAGTGGCATATTAAATATAACCCAACTTTTTTCTTTTCCCCTAGGACATCAGAGCTGATGCCATAAACTAATAGCTTTTTTCCTTACGAACAGTGACTTCGTGTGAAAAAAAAATATTAAATTACGTGTATATTTTTATAGGAAAATGTATGAGGATTGCATGATCCAGTATAAGGAGGTTTTGGAGGAACACCGCAAAAAATATGCAGAGACTGCTCTTGCCCAGAGGTATTACAAAAAAAAGGAGGAAGTTGAAGAAATCCAAAAGAGAGTTTTGAAACACTGGAAAAAATACAAACGGAAGGAAGACGCTTGCTTGGATCTGGGTACAGCTCTTATCAGTGCTTTTACACTAAAGCCTATTGGCAGTGCACTGCACATGAAAGGTGCCATACAGAAATCCTCTCATTTTCCACAGTTTCCTTTAAGCTAATAAAATATATTCTTTGTGTTACATTATTTTTAGGAAAAAAATTTGTAGCAAAGAAAAATTTAGGGTATATATAGTAATATTCCTTTCTCCAAACCCTAAATGTAATGGGGAGAGGTTTGTCATTGGGGTTCTGGGGGTAAAAATGTTCTAAGAATCCTTTACATCGAGGCTCTCAGACGTTTAAATTTAATTTTAGTATCTTTTTAGTGCAAGTTAACGGCATTACTGTTACACTGTAATTTCTGTTATCTATACTAAGTAAAGTGCTCCTGATCTATTAATTTATATTCTTATATTTGTTAAGAAAATTAAGTTTGTTAATTAATGTTCTGAAATTAAATTTTATTTCTGCAGAGGCTGTTCCTTTTAAATCTGTAAATGATTGGGCTGTACACATGTATCCTTTATTTGCAATGTTTACACAGTTAGCAGGGAAAAAAGTTTAAATTTACCTTTCACAACTTTCTATTAGAAAAGACTAATTATTTATATGTTTATCTTTAGAGTGGCAGCATCAGTATTTCTCTGTGAGAAAAATCGAAGGTCAAATAATACACTTGAGTTTAAATTTATGGGAGCACTGTCCAGAGAGAGAATAAAAAATTTAATTTAATAACATATCCATGAAAATTCTTTGTTTAGGAGAAGGTTAATTGAAGTTAGATTTGCAGATTTGGCAAAGAAATGTAGATTTGTCAGAGCTTTCTGCACCTCTGGCATTTGCATTTATGGCACAGAAGGGTCAGAGATCTGGTGGCATCCCTTGCCAGAAAAAAAAAAAATGCATGTTGTTCAAACATATATTCCATAACATGAAAGTGCATCTTCGAAGCAAAAAACACAGGAAATGTTACATCTTACCACTGTTGCTGCACAAGAACTCGTCAAACTGAAAAAAGAAGCGGGAGAATTAGAAATGAAGATTGGTTCTTTAGAAAAAGTAACTGTATTTTAATTTGATTTTCTAGAAATACACGTTATGCAGTTATACATACTGTCATTATATTTTCTGACACACACAAAAAAAGTAGTGTATTTTCAAGCACACAGGCCAAGAGGATGATTCCAGCCTTATGTTTCTATAGCATCAGGTATGTTTTCTTAGAGAGGAGGGGTCCATGAATGTAAAGGCTCCCAAAGCTTGCTTTTTGTGGACCTCAGCCTATGCCAGAGTTCCTGTCAAGGCACTGTGTCATGAGGACTTTGGTGTTATCTCAAGAGAAGACACTTGAAAACAGTGCAGGGACACTCCTTAGTGAGCCCCAGGGCTTGAGTGTACAGCTTTCACAGGCCCTACTGGTTTTTAAGGGTTTGTGTTTGACTAAATATGCTTTACAACAAGAATAATGGAAATTCCCGCTTTCCTTCTTTTTTTTCTTTTCTTCTTCCTCCCCTCCCCCCCAAATAAATGTGTGGGTATATAACCCTCAGAGGTAAAACTGGCTGATTTTAGACAGGGGATCAATACAGTTCCACTGACTAGAAGAAGCACTGATTTCAAAGGCATGATCTTCAAAAAATAAAAGGGATTTTATCTGTGCAGCAGTTGGACCCAGTCCTCTGTAAAAGGTCTGGTTTAAGCCTGAGTAGCCCAGTAGGCCAATCTTGTAAAGGTTTAGTGATTTTTTATAGCACTGCATCTGGGTGCTTTTACCTCTGGAACAGCTGATCAAGGACTCCATTTACTGCCTTGTGCTGATAGAAGCATGTCGTGCACAGGTGGTGTCTTCTGGTTTTATATTTAATATTTAGTGATCCTGTTTGACACACACAGTCATAGACTAAAGTTCCCAAGGTGATGTGTGCTGTATAAACATACAGCAAAAAGGGATGAGGTGAATTTTCTTATAGCTTTGAAGGAGACCATGTAGGGAGCTCCAGGTTCTGAACAGATGTGCAGTGCCCATGTTCCAAAACTGTAAGAACTGGAATGAACATGGAAGTTCCTCTCTTTAACCTTGTTCTGTTTATTTCTTCAGAATGTCTTGGCTGCAAAAGCTCTACTACTGTGCAGTGATTCATCAGGTTTAGAAAACTTTTGTAGCACATAGCTATAATATTTAAAATTTTGTCAATTTTTATGCTCTTTGTTCTTTATCTTTTAAGGGACGTGAAGTGGCTACAGAAGATCAAGCTAACTCTGAAATGATTGAAGGAAAAAATCAAAAAAGTCTCGAGAAACCAGAGGAGTTTAAAGAAAGGTACACTTCAAAGTTATTTTTTTCCTTGCTTTTATTGAGTAGTATCTCAGCATTACACAGAGAGTGCTACAAAACACAGATTGTTGCTAAAAATGGAGTGGCAAGCTTCTCTAACCCCAATCATGTGATTTAATTATGCAATTTTAAAAGTTTTATATTTCTAGGGATTAAGATGGTGGCAAATTTTGATTTTTGGAAGCTCAATGTATCCAAAAAATATTTTGTAGAAACCTTTGCTCCTCAGCTACTCTGAGAAATCTGTATGAGTAGTGTTACAAGTTTTGAACGCAACTACAGTGACTGTGCAGTCAGAGATAAAATACATCAACTCTATTAAATGCATATTTGGGGAAAAGAGCCAGGGTTCCACAAGTCAGTTGTCTTCACCTCTGAACTACTTCAGAAATTTAACTCTTAATTTAGTTCTTAAAAACAAGCATGAGTGAAAGTTTCATGGACAGGATTAATGGCTTAGTAAATTAGTCAGCGATCATTTACAGCTGGGACTCACTTTAATTTGAGCTCAATTACAATGTCTGAAAATCACCATCAGGACCATCTTGCACTTATCTGGAGTCCTTGTGAATGTTGAAACATCTCCCATTGAGCTGACACTTTTAGATCAAAATCCACTTTAAAGCAAAAATACATCCAAAAGATTTTGTCTGAGTGATTTTATGTCATGGTGTGCTTGAAAAAGAATATTTTTGGGGCTTTAAACAGGGATTTAGTGGAATATATCTGTAGAAATATGTCATCCCTAAGATCCTTTCCACAGGGATTTTTTAGTTCTTTAATATCTCCTTACCTATGAATCATACAGATGATTTTTTTTAAACCCTTTACACCCATTCTACCTCCTTATGTAAGCTTTTATAATTGGCAAGAACAGAAACATGGGGAAACAAGAAATCCCATTAGTTTTAAGACAAATCAAAATAAAAGATGGGAGGCATTCCCTTTGAATTTTCAAAGAAACTCATGTGTGTTCAGTCTGCAGAGCAAAAAAAGCCAATTAGGGGCTTATTATAAGAGGCAGAGGTCTGTGCTCTGGGTATGGAGGTGTAAGAATCCCTCAGACAGGCTCCTCGTGGAAAGGAATCCATAGGGTGCACTGCCAGACCTGCCATTTCTACATTTATCTCCCTGTCATGGAGCCTTCAGGTGCTTGTACCTCCACCTGTAGCTGTGTCTGCATTGCACACCAGCAGATCTTTTTGGAGCTCTTACTGCAGCAGTAATTCCATGGGCTGCATCATGGATAGAAAGTGGTGTAAGCCTTTTACACTACCCTAACTCACAGTGCCTTTTAACCTCCATGTATGCACTTCTGTGATACAACAAGTGTTATCAGACCAGAACCTGATTATTACTCAATAAGTTTTTCCTAGAGTAAATTTTAAAGGGGTTTGAGGATTTTTTTTATGTCAAAGACGTCCACAACATAAAGGCCTGTAGAAAATGGCATAAAATGGTTTTAAAAACCCCTATTTGACATAAATTTATTAAAAGAAGTCTTCACTAAAAAGCACTGAAGTAACTGTTTAAATAACTACTGATGTTAAAAATGAGTGTACTATGAAACTGTGAGCATAAGCACTGTGAGGAAAAAAAACCCAAATAGAAAATATATGGAGAAAATGAGATGTGAAATAAAACTTTTGCAGACTCAAGGCAATGTACAAAAATACAACAGCAGAATGTGGGTGCCAAAGGCTGTATTTTCTTGTGAGCCGTCCTGCAGTCATTACAAAGATACTACTGAGCAAAGAAATCTTTGTGAAGAGGAGATATCTTCATCTGCTACAAAATAAGCAGAAAAAAAGGGAATTGTGCTGTGAATCTGATCCAGACCAGCATGAAACCAGCAGCATCAGGGGAAAGAACTAAAGAGAGCAATGAAAGCACTGAGCAGAACAATGTACAAATTAATACCCATGAAATGCTTTAGAGGGCTACGAGACAAGAAACCAACTTGCAAGTCAACTAATAGGTGCTGATTTATATGTTCTCCTTTGGGCAGGAGAATGGAAGTGGTAAATGTTCTTTTAAAAGGCCTGGAACATTTTAGTTGGAATCATTTACTGCTGACTGGTCAGTTATTGATAAGACTGAGAGCAAAACACGGGTTCCTCTGCTCATACCAGCTGTTCTCTCTGATTTGTGGGCTTTCATAGTTCACCAGTTACACTGACAGTCATCATAGGTAAAATCTGCAAATCAAGAGTTCTCATCAGCCACCAGATAGAACTCAACTCTTTTGAAGCCCTAGTTTTGATTTCTCAATTAGAGATTATATTTATTACATAGAAAGGTCGATATCTTGAGCTGTGCTACAGCATATATCATGTCCATTCTCTCTGCTTTTCTAAAATGTTTGAGAGAGCTTTAATTTCATTATTCTGTAATTCTGTATTTATTCTTTTTCCAATTTGGTCATGTATTAATTCCACTTCTTATGTTCCAAGAGAGAGCTTTTTGCTAAAACTTCACATAAAAGATATCCCATGGCAGATTATTGCTGCTCTTTCAGTACCTTTGCATTACAAGAGATTAACTTTTACTGATCAAAGAAAAAACTTGGTAATATAATTCTTGGAAAAGTACTTAAAAAGTTGTTTCAGGACTTCTAATGTAAACATATATGAAGAGGCAACCCTGTACTCACCAAACCTCATAGGTAGTTATTAGTTACTAGTCATTTAAAGTCCTGCTTCCCAAAGGAATTGCTGGCATTCTCCTCATGAGAATACTGAACATGACTTCTGGAGAGTCCTGTAAATACCACAGGAATCAGGTGTGATTCTTCATATGTCTGATCAAATACACTTGATTCCTATAGTGAAAATGAAGTAATATTAATCTTTGGGCTTTGTTATGCTACAATGAAGAAACTGTTACTAAGAAAATGCCACTTTATTTTGACTTAAGAATATCTATTTTTTTCTTTACACTTTAAAAAAGGTTCCCTGTTTTGCAGTATGGATCAAGATAAAGATTTTTTTATCTACTCAGATGTCTACTAACAATGAAGCAGAGAAAGAAGACAAATGCTCTTTCTTGCTACTGCAATTTGGACTGTTTTGAGCTTCAGTTTGCAGTTTGATTTTTCTTCCAGTGGTTATTAATTATGTCAGAGAAGATGCCCATGGTTTATTTTTCAACAGTGCTTTTGGGGAGGGAAGGGAGCAGCTGTATTGCATATGCATGAAGTTTAACTAGGAGCTTCATATGCATGAAGTTTAATTGGGAACTTCATATGCATGAAGTTTAACTGGTTACTCAAAAAGTGCATTTTTAAGAGCTTCTGAGTCTGGTTTGTAACTGCCTTTGATACATTCTTCTGAATAGAAAGGCGTCGTGAAAGAATATTTTTTATGGAGAATATGGAGAATATATTTAATGGAGAGTAAATTTTTAGAAAGGTAGAGTTGTCTGCTAGGCTTTACAGGAGCACAAGGAAAGTGACAGCAAGAACTTTTAAAAACGTAACCTAGTATCCTAAATTCTGTGAAAAAAAAAAATCCAAAACTAAAGAAAAAAATACCCCCAAACAACAAAAAATCCCACCCCTATTAGGCTGTCTATGGCAGTCTGGCTGATGACCTTAACCACTGCAGCCTTGTTCCATTGATCTTTGAATGATGATTGTGGTAAAGTGGCCGAATAAGCCACTTTGAACAAAGTGAGGCAGTTTTAGCCAGAGTTCTGTGCTTAGCTGTGTTTGGATTTCTCCTCGTTTTTGTGCTCCCTGCATCTGAATTTAAAGATGCACCGGCTGTATACACATCTTATTTCCTGTAATATTCATTCTTGACAAAGGTTTATCTATAATCAATGTAACTAAAAGGTACAATCGTTTAAAAAATCTTTAATATTTGTAGGGTTTTTTGATTGCTGTGTTAGGTGGTATATGGTTTGTATAGTTTGTTAGGTCTCAGTCCAGCACAGCACCAGGTGTATGTGTAACTACACGTGAAAATGGTCCTTTTCATCAGAGTTACTTGTCTGAGGTGCATTCACAGTTTTATGTGAGCACAGGTATGGATATGAGTTTAATGTGTTAGGCCCATGTATCTTAACCAGTGCTTCTAATTGGTATTTTTTATTAGTACCGCTACTTTTACTCCACATTGTCTTATAAAGAGCATCCTACATTTTATCTTATTTTTGTTTATGGAACATTTCAAGAAGAACCAACAGACTGACTCAGTTCTTTATTTGTTCTGACTGGCATTGTTCAGTCAGTAACAGACCAGATGTTGTAGCTAGAAGCACAGAGGCACTAAGCAAGAATGCCAGAGAGAAAATAGAATAGAACTCATTATTTTAAAAAATGGTAAACGTTCCTGTGCCAAATAGCCACTTTACCCTTCATTGTTCTGCTAACCTCTGTCTTTCTCCACTGTAAAGGGCTATTTACCCTACACAGATAATTACCCTACAAGTGAAAACACTTGCTGCAGTTTTCTCTTTTGTGTATGTGTAGTGTGAGTATTCCAAACAATCTCAGAGAGAGAGAAGTGTTTTCAAATGTGAAAATGTGATTTCAGAACTACAATAATGATGTACTTTATTCAAAGTGTCAAATTTCAAACTACTAATTCTTTTCTTTGATACTGACAAAATTTAAGTCATCAGTGTTCTTATGATTGGCTTGTTACTACTTGGTGGTTTCTTTTTTTCAGTGATATTCTCTGTTTGATATTATTTAAAGAAAACCTCAATTTTTATCAGCTGCTGGTGCTGAAAGTGGTAGAACCTCGCTGACAACATCCAACTCCCTTGAAAACTACACTTATTTGAAGCAGTTATATTTTATGGTTTCTTTTCATTTGCAACTTAATGATTTTAAATTTAATTCTGTTTAGGATGTTCGAAGAGCCTGAACACTCACCTTTGCTGAAAGAGAAACATCAGTGGTGTAAACCATTACCTGTCCTACACATTCCTCAGAAACTGGTCCAGTCTGTGCAGAGTATTAGATTCTCAAATCAACAACCAGAGACAGGTGCAGTGTGTTTAATGATTTCTCAGTGAGGATTCTGGATTATTTCTGTGTAAATGAATGGATAATGCTCAACAACAAATCTAGTGAACTGCTCCTACTGTGACAGTTGAAGCCAGGTTTTCAGTGGAAGTTGGGTGCTTACCTGTCTTTATGTTCAGGAAATCTTCTATGTCTGGTTCCTCTAGTACCTATGCAATGAGTAAAGTAACATGACAGATACACCTGATGCATGCTGCCAGAAAAATCTGAAACATACCTTTAGCACTGTTTGCATTAGTACAGCAAATATTAACTATTATTTGATTAATACTTTCATATTTTGGGATAATTTTCTTTTTGCTCTCTATTGAAAGGAAAATTCGTAATTGTTGTTCCCAAGTTTAGTTTAACAATGTCATGCTTTGGATACTTAATCCTATTGGCAATATTACATAATATTTATTAATTTAGGGAGAGAAGACAAAGAAAAAACAATGGAACTTTCAGTTGCCACTAGCAGTTCCTCCAATCTTGCAGAAAATTTGTCAGAGGTATGTAGCTCTCCCACTGGTAAAAACATGAGATTATATAATCTGGTTTATGTTGTGGTTTAAATTCAAAACACTTCAAACATGCCTTGTGCTATAATATCTTACATAAAACCTGCCAACCCTGTAATCTTGGTAATCTGCTATTATTTGGTAATGACAACAAAAATCTTTCTTTGATGCCTTTTCATTCTGAAAATATGTTTGTTCTTGCAAAGCATTCTCATGTCAAACTTGAGGTGCTCCACCTTTCCAACTAATTTTGTATAATAGTTTTTAAAATTTAGGATAACCTTTGTAGATTCACTTGGTTTTATGTAGCAAATTTTTGGAACTCTAAAGGAGGAGCATAATCTTCTATTACTGATGACTTATCAGCCATCTACTCCATAATGAAGGATTTCATAAAGGACTAAGTGTGCAGGATGCTGTACAGGTGTGCCCACAGTTAACAGCTCAGTTCTGAGGTTTAACCAGAGACAAAAGTCTGGGCTGACAGGAATAAAACCATGAACAACCTTGCTTTGTACACTGCAGGAATCCACAAGTCCATTTTCTATCTCTCACCCATAAGCACAGATTTCATATGGCATTTTTATGAAATGGTGAAGTGTATTTGTATCTTAAATATTCAAACACAATCAACCCATCTAGAAACAAGCTGGAGGAACAGCTTGCACAGTTGTGAAAACCACTAATAGTCTCATAGAGAGCAAGGACATTGATAGGAGCAATAGATTGTTAAGGTATTGAAGGAGTATTCAAATTAGGGAAGGCCATGGGAGACAAAGTAAATAGTTTGTGATTGTGTTTGCTGTGCAGAAGCTCAGGGAAGTTTCCATATCAAAACCTTCTTTCTAAGGGACACCTCACTTGTTCTATTTAAACCCAAATGTTATTGAACAATAAAAATCAGGCTAAAATTAAACAGAACCAGTTGTGATTTTCTTAAGAATTCCAAAGGAACTGAAGGACTAAGCGAGGGAATCACTAAATGGTGTAGAGTGGAGCTTGTGGGAGAAGACAGTGTCTTCATGATATAAGACATCATGAAGGGCAGTGGCCAGGCTGAGTGGAACGAGGCCAGAAGAAATTTCAAGCAATTCTCATTTGTGACTGGCTGAGGGAGTTGGACATGACAAGGATGATGGAAGGGGCTGTTGCCAGGGTAATCTAGAGATGAGGCTGGAAATCTAGGACTTAGAATTGCACTTAGACAATACTGAGAAGCAGTAAGTCAAGGTTAAGAGAACTTTCAGAAAGGATGATGACAACAAGGAAAAGAAGATGGAGTCTGAGGAAAAATAAGATTGGAAGAAAGGTTGCTATGCTTCAGAGAAGGTGTGCTGTAAACTTCAGGAGTTGAGTGGCAGACAGATAATGCAGAACCAGCCCTTTAGTCCCCTATCCTGAACTGAATTCAGATTGATACATTTTGTAAATTAAAAATAAACCAGAACTAGATGCTCCCTGTGAAATAATGTGTTATCTGATGCAGAGGTATACAACCCTGGTGCCACTCTGCCCTTAAGGCACAAAGACACCCTAGATATAAGAGTTAGGGCTTTTGATCTGATAAAAATCTGTGAGGTGGGAGTACTTCCATGTTTTCTGCAGTTTTTCAATCCACACATGAGATCTGTGCTGACTGAGACTGATGTACATGCTCACATCAGCCTTCAGTGGCAGAGGCAGGCCTGGCCCAGCCCTTTTTGTGTTGAGAAGCAGCAGCAGCAAACCTGGATAAAGTTTGTAAATTACATAACATTATTTGTGTCACAGAGAAGTTAATTATTCACATCTAGTTATCAATGTTGTGACTAAGACTTTATAAAAAATTATAGAAGTGATTTTGGGTATCATGCTGTCAAAATTTAGATAACGGAAATATAGGCAAAAAGGTAGGGTTTTTTTTACATTGCCTGATCCTTAATTCCTGATTAAAAGAAGGGATTTCCACAAAGAAGAAATTAAAGTGATATTGTTGATGTGACAATTTCATTTGCTGCCTCATTTGAATTTTTTTTCTGTCTTTTAGATGGTTATTGACACTGCAGGGACCAATAACCCACGAATTGCCCAAGTTCCATCAATAGCAAGCATACAAACCCCAATGAAATTCAGGTAACTTTAATAGTTTTCATTCTTAAGGCTGAGGTTTTTGGAAGTAATTCATATTTAAACAAACAATAATTTTTGTCTTTTAGAGTGACAAATCCTCCAAAGCAGTTGACTTCCAGTCAGCAGTTTGAGATTAAAAATGCAGTAATGGGTAAGGTACCACTGCACTTTTTTTATAAGGCTGGATCATATAATTTTATGGACCAAATTTTTATTCTGATGTTAAGAGGGCCACCATTTATATTCCTTTCCCACTTTGATTATTTAGTTCAAACTTTGAGTATAGCAGACAGGTAGATTCATTCTGCATTGACCATTGCCAATGAATGGAAGCTTCCAACAGCTCCTGTAAATTCATATTCTGGGCTCAAATTACTTGGATAAAATGAAAACCAGCCTCAAAATCTGCCCAGGAGGCATGAGAAAATGCAAAGAAAAGGGGTATAATAAACCCAGTCATTTAGGAATCTGGAATCATCACATTAAGATTATTAATGACAAAAATTAACTGGAGAAAAACATACAGAATGTTTACAGGAACAAAACAGGGTAATTAGAAACACACCTACAGTTTTTGAGACCACAAGGCACTGAACTTCAGTTTAAATATTTTTTTTCTAATTATACTGCCACTTTAGATGCATGTAAAAGGTTATAGTCTCTATTTTTTTATGACTAGGACATTACTTCTGTGTCCTGAAACACAGTGTCCTTAACCCACAGTGCCTGAGATGTTGCATGACCTGAAGCTTAGAGCAGAAAGTCTGATAACATTCCCTCTCGTTTCTCATCCTCCTTTAAACACTTCATCACTGTCACACGGATGTGCTTTTTATATTGCTCCCACCTGGTTTCTATTGACTGGTATTTAGCACTCTCAGAGGGCAATAGCTGGATTAGACAAACACAGCACTCTCAGGGAACAATGGGTAGGTTTAGAGAACACACCAAACCACGTGAAGCAGCCCGAGTAATGCTCTGACAACAGTGAGTAAGTGGCAGAACAAGAGGTAATTATTATGGATGTAGCCACGGAGTGGGTTGTTATGAAAACCACAGTCAGAACACTTCCTCAGCAATAGCAATGCCAACTCAGTAAACCTTCCTCAGGGATTCTTTCCCACAATGTAATTTTTATGCACCTGTTCAAAAAGCTGCTGTAACACAGGCAGTGCTGCCTTTTTTTGTGCAGCAAACCAAGAGGCCAAACGTGGTGATAAAGAAGCAGGTGAGCCGAAGGAATCTTCGCACATACCTCAAGTAAGCAAAGCATTTCTTATGTCATAAGTAATTGATTTATTTACAATAGTCAAAGTATTTTGACGTATTTGAATCGGTTGGCAAGAGGTGAGTCTCAGAAATTGGCAAAGTGACTCACTATAAGGCACACAACAGGTGAGGAGCCAACCAGTACCCTCTGGTTGGTAATATAGTGATCATTGCTCTTGATCACATCAGTGTTCTGAGGGTTTTTTTGTTGCTTTAACAATAGATCATTTAGGATGACTATCCTATGCACATCATATTTTTTGTATCAACTGGTGCATAACATTTTAGTCAGTGTGAGCTGATGAAACATTAAAAAAAAAAGACTGCTTTTGAAACTTATTTCTCACACAGAACTGTGATAAACAGGCTCAGTGCTGGCTCCATTGCCACTGCTTTTACCAGGTGGGCCTGGATGTGAGGTCAAGCACACATAATATTCCAGTAATATTCAAGCCAGTTGTGTTGCACATGTAGGTGGTATCAAGATGTGGTTTAACACCCACCAGCAGCTGCGCACTACACAACCACTTGCTCCCTGCCCCCCACAGTGGAAAGGGGAACAGAGTCAGAAGGGTAAAAATGCAAAACCTTGTGGGTTGAGATAAAGACAATTTAAGAGGTAAAGCAAAAGCTGTGCATGCTACTGAAACAGAATAAGGAATTCAGTCATTATGTCCTATCTACAGGCAGTTGTTTAGCCATTGCCAGGAACAGAGGGCTCCATCACTCATAACAGTTGCTTGGGAAGGCAGATGTCATGACTCCAAACATTCCCCTCTTCCTCTTTCTTCCCCACAGCTTTTATTGCTGAGCATGACATTACATGGTGTGCAGTACTTCTGTGGTCAGTTGGGGGCAGCTGTCCCAGCGTGTCCCCTCACAATTCCTTGTGCACCTCCAGCCCACTCACCGGTGGGAGAGAAACAGAAAAGACCTTGATGTTGTGTGAGCACTGCTCAGCAGTAACTAAAACATCCCTGAATAATTAGCACTGTATCTGCTGTGCCATCCACTGTGAAGAATACAATCTCTACCCCAGCCCAAAGCAGCACACAGCTACAACCAGTAGACAAGATCAAGTCTGAGATGCTCTTCATCCTCTGGTTGATTCACTACAGAATGATACCTGAAACCAACTGATGGAGAAGAAATATTTAAAACAATATTGAGTCTGGTGGAAATTACCACACAGAATCCAAGTGTACATTCTCGTTTAACCTTTTCTGAGGAAGATGAAATGTCTCAGTCAGCTGAAATATATTCTGATGGTGATGTTCCTTTAATTCACTAGGGAGTATCAAGAGGATTCCAGTGTGACCTTAAACATTATGCTAAGACATACTTTGGAATTACATCTTTTATTGAAAATGTTAGTTCACAAGTTTTTTTATTTTTTGGATGAAAATTTTAACTCACAGGAAGTCCATTTTAATTGAGTAAATTAAGGTTACAGTTTTAAGGATGGTGAATATGTCACTGTGAGCATTTTATTAAAAACCTTTTATTTTTCATGAGACATAACTAGACCTAAAGCATACCATTAACATATTTATAGGTAAATGGGCTAATGATATTTTGGGAAATTTTATACGTTATAAACATTGTTGTATAATTCTTTTTAATAGGATGTACACACGTGTTTTAATCCAAGTGAAGATAATCCTGACATAGTAGAAGAAAGTGCAGAACCATTTTTAAGAGCACCTAAAACACCTGACTTAAAGGGGAAGAAGATGCAGTTCTCTGAAACACCTCCCTTTGACTTGTATGATTTCAGCTTTTATTTGATCTTGAGCAAAAAGGTGTATTGATGTTTATTGTACAAGCCTTTCTGCTGTTCTTAGAAGATACTATAGAAAGAATTTTCTAGAAAACTCATCTGAAAATATTCAGATTTTTTTTTCCAATTTATTCTAGGCATTTATTAGGTTTTCTTCTTATAATATCCTTTCCACTTGAAGCTGTTTAAAAGAGCAAGACTCTGCTTAGAAATATGAGACACATTGTCTTTTCCTGCAGTAATATTCGTACCCCTGATTTCTATCTTTAAGTAGGTTGGTTTTGTTAGAAGGGTAGGGAATTGGTAAGAATACCACTTTTGCTTTAAAGAATTGTGTTACCTGTGCTGTGATGCAAAAGGAAATTATTGATGGAAGCTATGGGGATTTAAAAAGGTGAAAAAACAGAAAAAGAAAAAAATAGAACAAAAAAGCCATCATTACTTAGGAAACTATTAATATGGTTTATTCCTTTCTGTATTTACAGCATTCAAAATTTAGGTTGTGAAGAAGGAACATCAAAATCTCCTGCTTTCTTTTCTCTCATGAACTTCTCCCAGAAATCACCTGGCTTTAACTTCTTTGCTTCTTCTGTGTTTGGGGCACAAAACTCACCTGATGAGGTAAAAGTGATTACATGTGAGCACCACATTTCCACAAAGCGAAATAAGTGAAGAAAACAGCGCTGACAGCGAATGAGATTTTTCAGACTGGCTATCTTGTAGTAATTTTTTTTTTTAATATCTCACTTAATTTTACTTTGTTGTCCTTTGAAAATGTTGAACTCCTCTCCTGGCAATTCCCCCTATGATGACTTCTGAGCAAGTATGAGTCTTTCTCAGGTGGATCTTGTGCAAATGTAGTGGTGACTTGATTCACCAAAAGGCTTCTGGTTCAGTGTTGCAGCACAAAATTTAGGTTCTCTAGCAGAATTCCCAGCTCACATGCACATCCTGTGTAGTTTTGTCTTGATGAAGTGAAGAACAGTGAGAAAGGAAGAAAGCACAATCTATTAAGGGCATTGAACAGCAAATATGGAATAGCTCTACTTAAATGGAGGAGCTATGTAGGCAACTATTTGGAACAGGGAACGGAATCCAGGTCTTCCTTTTCCTTGCAGATTCCCCAACTGCAGTGCTGCCGAGTCAATTTTCCTCTCCTGGGTTAACAGGGAGATAATTGGGGATCCAGGATGGGTATGTGTCAGTGCCTAGGACAGGGGTTAGGTACCACTTGGCAGTGGAGATCCAAACCCCATCATGCAAATAAGGGATTTGAGCTCAGGTATCTCCTGTTTCAGTGGACGGAAGCTGAAACAGGGGTGAGGGAAAGCACCATTTCATTTTGTGTTTGGCAAGATACATGATGTTGGTATCTTGTAGCATGAGCTGTGTGTAGGAGAGAACACATTGGTGAGTGGTTTGTGAATTATTGAGGAATGAGGTGGATATTAAGTCATGCAGTGCTGTCAGAACCCACATTATTTCGTGCCTGTTCAGATTGTACCAGAGGTGGGATTCTCTGCCCTTAGATTGGAGTTTTGAAGGACTTCAGTATCTGTTTTAAATGTAGCTTGAGAACTCTCCTCAAGAGTGACAAGTGATTACCCTGCTAGTCTTTCTGGCAATGGCAGGTCCTACTTAGTAGGAACTAATTGTGTTGTTGCTTAGAGGTTTTCTAAAATGTCACAGAATGAAATGATTTTGGTTTTTTTTCAGTTTAAACAACAGCAGTTAGCCAGATCAGCTTTTGGACAGCTACCAACTTGATGTGGGTTTTTTTCTAGGAGAACGGAGGGAGTGTGTTTGCAGATATGTGCAACTATAATGAAATCTATCTGATCAAAGAGTTTTCTTTGCAACTTTAGGGACTGATATACACCTTTGAATACAGATTTTGTGAAGGCTGCTAACACTGAGACAGTGTCTTTCTCACCAAAAGCAAAAGAGCATATCACATACCTGCATTAGAGCTTATCTGTCGCCTTTCTCATTTGTTAAATAGAATATTTGTTTACATTTTCAGACAGAAGAAAATTTTTCTGTGGGAAACCTGAACACTCAGTCCCCACACAAAGATATTGGTAAGTCTGAAACTCAGACGTGCTTGTGTAGACCAGCTGTCTTCTGCTTGTGTTTATATGACTGACAAACTCATGATCCTGCTTAGCAGAGCACCTTTGTTTGTCTTGAAAGGACGGTCAGGTGTGATAATGTAGCTCAGTGGTTTATTGTGCTCATTCGTGTTTAGATGAGCTTAAGTCTTTCCTTGCATGTTTGGCTTCAAATGTCTGAGACACCATGGGAAAAAAAAGAGGTATGAGAAAGAAAGAAATAGCAGTAGTGGCAGGTGTGTTTGAAGCAAACTGAGAGGACCGGCAAGGGAGGAGAAAAATTCAACTCTCAAAGCTTTTTCGCAGATAAAAAGAACAGTTATTTTAATGTAAAAAGCTGTAGTACTTGGTAAATACTACTTTAACTTAAAGATACCAGCTTAGAGTTGGAAAGAGTACATCTGCTTGGGTTTTGTTTCCTCCTTCAACTAAAATGAAAATAAAGTTTCCATTTGATTAAAAAAATCTCAATAGTAAACTAACTTTCATCAGTGTAAACTGTTAAAAGTACACAACATAGAAATGGCACAAGAGAGCAGAATCAGACTTAATACACAGTATCTTTCACTCAGTATGAGTGAGCCACAGACATTTGCATGATCTGTGTGAAGTCCTGGATTTTCTGAAAGGAAAAGCCAATTTTTCTTTATATCAATAGGATCAAAACTTCTGATCAAGCACTCCCCTGAAGGGAACTGTAATCTAATCTTTTTCTTCTGAGGTGCTGCAAGTGCAAAGCTACTTTTTTTTTAAATTGGATGAGTATAGAATATAAGGGTTTATGCATATGTAGCTGTTGTTAAGTGTGTGAATTCTGTACTACTAAATAAAAATTCAAGTGTTTTTCTGTCAGCAGCTTTGTTTTTCCAAGTATTTCAGTGATTGATCACATCGTTCTCTAAAGAAACACTTTTGTAGATTCTGTTTACAAAGACCTCTGTTACTCTGTTGCAAAATATATCATGTACAAGTGTTTTGTTGTTCTAAATCCTTCGAGCACTTCACACTTCCTTTGGTGTAGATTCTAATAATGACCTCCTGGAAATACCATTTCTAGTGCAGAAATAAACACACAACTGTACCTTGATGCTCAGCAGGACGTTGGGTATAATGTGTTTTTAAAGAAACATCTGCTGAATGCAGTATTCTCTCAGTAGGATTTAATCTAATTATAAATATAATGTGTATTCCATATAGGGAGCTTCTTTGGGAAACCTGAAAGTGAGGATGCATTTGCCTTTCCCTTCGCCTCAGAATCGACTTCTCATGCATTTGGAGATGGAAAAGATGACTTTAGTTTTCCATTTGCATTTGGACAGGATCAGAGATCATCACAATCTCCTTCTATGAAAGGTTTTCATTCTTCCTTACAAAATACAAAGCAATTTACACTCTTTTGAATGCCTTTGACTTCCTTTTAAATTCTTTTCCTACTTAGCCTTGACAAATGTTTTCAGTTTCTGAAGTTAAAGTACAAAGCATTTCTTCTCCTTTCATTTCTGTAAGAAATAATGTAAGAATACATTACTGTAGTTGCTGCAAGAACATGTGTGTGTTGATCAACCACACACACTTTGAGATGCAGATTTATTTTTCTTATTTATTTTCTAAAGGTGTTTTTTTCATAAAATGTTATGATACACTCTTGCCAAATTGGCACTTAGAAGCAGCAGAAATATCATTTTACAGTAGTGAGTTAATTGAATATCTGTGTGAGAGCATCTAAACATGTAGATGACTACTTTCAGCCTCTGATATAAACTAAATTACTTGTGTTAGTAAGAGTGACTGTTTATTGTAGCAGTAAAAGCTGAATTTGAGTTAAAGACACTGTTTTAAGTATTCTGTGTGTAACAGCTGATTTATAATTTTGAAATAAACATTTTTGTTAATTTTGTGTAAAGTTTTGTAGGTATTTCTTAATATCTGGAGTGAAACAATGTTGCAATTGTAATGCTTAACATTTCAAATTCGGTCTTTCCACTCGACCTACTGAAAGAAAATTTTTTCCTCTTTAACTAGTGTCTTTCAAAAAAAGGCAGAGGCAGTTCCCAAAGTCTAACTGTGGTCAGCACAAGTGTATCCCTCAGCTCTCCACAAAGACCTTTCCTTATGGAAAGAATGGCTTTCAAGGCAATATCAGGGTTACTCAGCAAGGAATTCTGACTGTTCTGAGCCAGCACAGCCCTGTGCTCTGTGAATCCCTCAGAATCATCTTCTCTAGAACCACAGCTTTCACATTTATGGCCTTTGAAGGAAATACCAGATCACTTTGGAGATATTTTTTTTCTGTTACATATGAAGCATAGGTTACTAATTTTGGATACTCTTTATGAATTTATGAGGGAATTGGGTTTCTCGGTCATTTACTATGAAGCAAACACCCTGCCTGACAGCAGGCAAGCAAAATAGAAGACCAGATTTCACAGAAGACATTGCAAATGCACAAACTAGTTAGCAGGGCACATAGACTGAGTGGAACAAGTGGACTAAAAAGCATCCTGTCCATAGAATCTGCACAGTCTGCCAAAAAATGTCAACAGTGTCCGAAGGGAAGTAGAGTCCCTTTTCCCTCTGCTCACCTGCAAAGCCCTAAATGACCAGAAGCTTGGTTATCTATGCCACTATTTCTTTCCTGCCAAACTCCTAAATGTCTCAGGACTATTTTTGTAACACTCAGATTTTCTTAAGTACTAGTGCCTAGAGATTTGTGAAAGTTGGATTTTTTTTTTTTAATGGAGATGAATCAGAAAGTTTTAGTGAAGTCCTGCTGAACTCCAGCTAATAAGAAGTGAGACTCAGCCTTTCTAATCTGCTGCATACCTGGCAATCTGAAAAACATAAGGGAGAGGCAAGTTTGAGGCTGTGTTATTTGGGGCTGAAGCTTTCTTTCCCCTCTCCTGATGGTTTCTGTCATCCATGTCTCTGACATTAAAGTCCAGAAGCCAAGGCTGCAGGTTGAAGTGGCAGAAACTATAGTTCCAGGTCTTGGTGGGTATTTACTGACAGAAATTGGATAGGCTGATTAATAACATAAAAGAGAAAGCTGCTGAAAAAGAGCTCTGAAAGAGGCAACCACTCAGCATTTGGGATACTTTATTGAGGTTTAAGAGCATGAACTGCTAATAAACACACACTGAGTTTTTTTCATGAGTATCAGTCAAATTCTGTCTTAAAATGGTCCCTTGTTGGCCTATAGAATAATAGCAGCCATGTTGCTGGATTGCTGACACAGAACGTATCTCACTGACCAATGTCATTTTGGTTCTTCCCTTACACACACACCTGACTGCATCCACCTCTGGTCTGAAAGCTGTGTAGACAGAGATTCTCTTGTCAGTGCAGTGAGAGCTGCTTGAGAGCAAAATTCCAGGTATTCCAGGTATTACACATGTTACTACAGCTGAGCTGGAGACCAGGAACCTCCAGCAACGCCGTGGCAGTGGCAGCTGGGAGCTGTAATCTCCTAAAAGCAGTGCAGCTGTCAGCAAGGTGGCAGTGGGGTTATGCTGTGCCCCTGTGCTGTGAATCCTTGGAGTGGGGGTTGCCTTTTTGTTCTGTCCTCGCATTGCACCAAATGAAACAGAGCTCAGGTGTTCACAACCGAGCCCTGAGGTACTAACAGCAAAAAACCTCTCTTAAATAAGCAGAGAAGGGATTGGGCTTTGAATCTTATATGAGTATCCTCCTCAGAAGGCAAATGTTTGTTCAGAGCCCTGATATATTTACTGTTCCACTTAAGTTTTTAATGAAGTTTTTGACAGATAATTACTTCACTTGAAAAATTCCTTGTAAAAGGTAGTGTACCACCCTGCATTTGATTAAATAAATATTTATAACAAATATTTTATGTCACCAAATTGTGAGGAAATATAATGATATTTGAAGAAATCAGTTTTCGAATTTCTTGAGTAAAATGTTTGAAGAGTGACTACTGACATTCACACTCCTACCTGCTGCTGCGATGAGACAGACACTGATGCCTCAGTTTTGTTTCTCCCTCAGAAATAATAGCTATGTGGAGATGTTATTTTTCTGCTCAGAAATAACACAGACAGCATGTCTCCACATATGCCTTGTTGTGCAAAGTGGTCTTCCAGTAAAAAAACCCCAACATTATAATTTGTGAAGTAGCATAACACTTTGTCTGGAGCACCATCTACTATTTTACTGTTAGTTTTACTGATGCATAAATGTAAAGCATGTTTATAAGCAGTTGGGGGGATTTGGCTAACAAATAAGCAACAGCTGGATAAGTTTGGTGCTCAGAAATTCATGTAGCAACTATGAGGTAAAGACTGATGTAACGGCTTCCAGCAGTTTTGGGATATGAGATTTATCATCATGGAATGCTGTTTTATGGCTTCACACACCACTTTTGACAGGAAATTAGACTTTCAGCAAACTGTTCACACTCAAAAATCAAATTTCATGTTAAGAGCAATTTATGAATTTTCTGTAACTTCAGTCCAAGTCTATCAGTATAAAGTGCATATGCCCAGCGTAACACTCTGTAGGACAAATTTTGTTGTGCTGTTATATGTGATATTTAAGGTGACAAAACCACAGGAGTTATTTATATTTTGTGTCAGAAACACTGCTCAGTATTCAAGCATGAGTAGGTCATCTGAGAGTGTTAAAATTGGCTTTTTGCCATATTAAATTGTCAGCGATACACTGTCTGAATACTTTGAGGGGGAAAAAAGCATATGGCATGGCACTGTAGACTCATCTAATTGCTCAGTGATTTTATGTGCAATATAGCAAGAGCAACCAGAATTCTGGATTGGAAAAACTGCAGTGACAAAAGTGGTACAAAACCGGAGTTACAACCCACAGGGTTGGTTAGATAACATTAAAAGTAAGTAATGGGCTCTGTTTCTATGTTCATATTATTAATAGGATGCAAAAAATATCACCCGTATTCTAAACATCTAACAATTAATGAAAACTTAATTAAAAAAAAAGTGTCAGTGGTTTACAGCCCTAGTTGCAGCCTTTCCACACAGTTCAAGATAATTAGTTCGTGGAAGCTCGTTGTACATTGTGCCTCCCCAGTCTGGGCCCCATGTAAAGAAAAAATATCTATTTAATTTTTCATTTCAAGCCTATGAACATAATTAAAACTTCACGTTGGAAGTACAGGGGCACCTCTGCCTGTGCGTGGGCAACGTGCGGGCGCTGGGGGCAGAGATAGAAGAATCCCTGCATCCCAAGAAAACAATCTTACACTATGGCATCAGTACGTTTAAGCATTTCAAGGAAATAAGCTTTAAGTGCTACATATTGTAACAGATTGGAATGTGTAGACTTACAGTATTAGATGGTTGTAATCCCCCCAGTGCAAGGCTGATTGCAAGGGTAGCAAGAGTTGGTTAATCCTTTTCGGCCAATGGCATAAAACAAGGATTAGTTTTTCATTTACTGCAACTGAGTGGGTCATTAGGATCCAAAGACACTAATGAGCCTGAACAGGCAATTGGATTCTGGTTTCAAAGTTATGGGCTAGTTTCAAAGGGGATTGCCTGTGTCTTTTAATGATTTAAAACATGATGTTTCGGTGACCTTTTGCCTGAAAAAAATGAATGAAGGATATAACCGTGGAACACAAACCTGGAATGTTGACTTTTTTTCCTCCCAAAACTTGAGTTGTTGCCAGATTCATTGCCTTAGAGGCTGAATGGCTCATTTAGAAATATCTCTGTTGCCTTGCTTTTATGTTCTGCTCTTGATGTCTCCAGAGTTGACACAAGTCACATGCAATCAAGTCTGTATTCCTGGTGGACAGGCACTGTCCTAATATCCTCTGACTCACACCCAGGTTGTTTGCAGCTCAGCAGTTCTGCTTCCAGACACATCACTTTGTGTTCTGATGCCAACATCTTGCTGAGAAATTGCCTCTTGGCACGTTGTTTCTTGAATCCTGTACCTTGCTTGATTTGATGTGAAGATGATGCTCTTTTTAGCACTTGCAACACGTTACCGTTGGAAAGGTAAATTTTTTCCCCCCACCTTGCTGCATCCCAGATTTTCTTCTTTCCAGGAATCACTTGAATTCAGCAATAATACATAGCTTGTGTTTTGTTTCATTCAAATCAAGTGATGCTGCCAGAAGAGTATGAAGGAAATATCAGAGGATGGACATTCCCATGTTAATAAAATGTTTAGACACGTGCAAAAGGCAAATTCTTTGACTGTTATAACTCCCCAGGAGAAACAGTGTCAAATGTTTTAATAGCACCAACTTAATTTTCTGTATCACACCACAGCCCACAAAGAAGCCACCAAATTATTTCACACAGAGTACTTACTCAATAATCCTTTGAGACTTGGGCTGGGGAAAATCAGGGAAAGAAGAACTAATGTGAAAGAAAGTTCTTGCTAGTGGGGAACCAGCTGTTCTGACCGGTGGGAAGCTTGGAAGCTGACAGTCCACACTGAAACTCAGTTTGGAGCTTGCAGTTCTTGTCTGCTCCCTTCTGCCAGAGCAGAACTGCCTCGAGCTGAGCTCTTGCTGCTCTTCTCTTTTTCTCGAGGCACATGTGTGGCACGTTTTAGCTGTTTCCACAAAATGCATGATGCTGTGGTCAGGGACAGTGCTCACTGCCACAGCTGCAAAGGGCTTATGTCCTGAAGTTACGGGTACCAGAAGTGGTTTAAAATGTTTCTTAACAGTCACAGAATTGCCAAGCCTCTGAAGCACTCCAGGTGTTACCCAGGCAGGACTGGTGTGCACCACAATTTTAAATCAGGTCTCATGTGTTTGCAAGTGTCACTGGACACAGTACTGCATGGTGATTTTTTTTTCCTTGGGAATCTTTCCCTGAATACTTTGCCAGTCATGTATCTCACCTTTACATACACTGAAGGAGATATCATAGGCAGCTGCCTGTATATTTTTCTCCCTCACAGTTGGAAGAGGCTCTTGGATAATCTGCCAGTTGTTACCTGCATGATCTGAGTGGTGAGAAGTTAAATCAAAGCCCTGACCACCTCTGCTCATTGCACACCCGCTGCTGCCACTGCTGCTGTTTTGTTTTCATCTTGACCTAATACTTGTGACTCATCATCAGAGACCAAAGAGCAGCAGAGTTCTGCCAAAAAAAAAAGATGTAAATTATAAATTGTGTGGAAACTAACGCTGAACTTCAGAGGTGCTTTTAAACTCAGGTTGGTCATCCAGCCAGAGCACTTAAAAGAAGCTGGTTCTTTGAAGTAGGTCATGACTTCATGTAAACTTCCACTTTACCTTGGATTGTGCTCTTCCCAGGTATCCAAAATATATACTTTTTTTTTTTTTTTTTTTTTTGCTAGCACAGGAGAAGCATTCTGATAGCAAAACCAGGGAAATAACTGTTGGGTATATTTTTCTGCTTTAGGTAAACTTCATAGACCTGAGAGCTTTGAGAGTGGTCCTCTCCTAGGGGGCCTGGGGGCCTGATGTTGCTGGATAAGTTTGTGATTCCTGTTGGTCAAATGAGAATTGACAAATATTTGGTGCCACGTATGGTAAGGGTGTAGTGTTGTTATCATTTGTATATAGTGTGGTATCAAAATTACCTGTTGTACTGACAATTTTCTAAAGAACTGTTAGAGCAAATAATTTGATGATCAGAAGAGGTCAATTTTCCATATTTTTGTTTTAAACAGCCCTGAGATGTTCTTGTAGCTTATCAATAGGACACTTGGATCACTTGTTGCATTGGAATTATAGACCAGCCTTGGGTGAGTGTTGCCACATTATCAGAGTCATTAAGTGTCTCATCATCCTCAGTAACGTAACAAGGAACTGAGTTTGGGGTCAGACTGTTGAGGGACATTGGATTATTGTAGACTTCCCACAGGTCTACAAACAGGAATATTAGCTCAGATCTTCTGAAGCTCTTGCTGCTGCCTGAACCATCTCTGGGTGTATAAAGCACATTTATCTTCGAGACTGTCAACAGCAATATTTCTGCCATCTGTACATTCACATAAAAGAGTTAAAAGTATTAATGGTAGTCAAGAGGTTTTTTGTGGTAGCATCAAGGGACCATAAGGGTTTACTTTCTGAAGAATTGGAAATATTGCATCAGAATGATGAGGTACAGATAAAATCCCCTTGTACATGAAGCATCTGTGGGTTTGACCTGAAGTCCATGCACTGTCAGTGCCACTGTCCTAACCAGGATTTGCTGGGTGTGGAAGATCCACACATGCTGTCTGCTCATGTCCCTGCACTGACTGGGGAAGGAGGCACAGATGATACAAAGCTGAAAAATTCCCGCGCTGCCAAAATTTCCTCGGCGTTTGTGCATCTCTGTGATCCACAGCAGAAGCAGAGGGTTGAGAGACAAGGCTTGGTTTGGTCTGCAAATGCCACGTTCACAGCAGTGCAAGGCTGGCAGCAGCATATGCCACCCCGCACGTTTGTCACAGCTCACTCACATGTTGCAGTGTCAATGTTTTAACAGAGAACATCACAAAACCAAACCAAACCGAACAAAAAAAGGGTGCTCCAGTGGATACTGTATGTGTTTCAGTTTCCTCTGCTGAGTTTTATCTGAGCTGACACTACTGGAACAAAGTAGATTGTCAAAGGCTGAGCAGAGTGGTTTTATCTTTTGCAAGTATTGGCATAAAGTAAAATAATGATTTGAATTTCTGTTTTCTGTCTTTTGTGGCTTACCCTGTCAGCTATGGTGATGCTTTTGACAAGGGAGTGCTGCTGGGTTAGTGAATTCTTCCAAAGCTTCAGAAATAGTTAAGTTATCTGTTATTATCATCATATCAAGACTGACAGCTGACGGTCAACGCTTATATATTGTCTTTGTAAATTACAAAACAAAGGAGCAGAAAAATGCATCTCTCCACTTCTATAAAGTTAATTCCATGGGATTATTTTTTATCTGCTTATGTTCAGACTTAGTAAAATTCTCAGTACTAGTTAAGTTGCGGAGAAAAACTTCAGATAAGGTTTTGTTTGGGCTTGGTGGGGTTTTTTGTTTTGCCTTGGTTTTGTTTTTTTGTTGTGGTCTTTTTTTTTTTAAGCAGGCAAGATAAAAGTTTTATGCTGAGTGTGCCTCTTGAAGGCTTGTAGTGTTATGGAAATATTTAGATCTCTGCAAGTTCCTGGGTGGAAGTCTCTTTATTAAAACAGGTGTGTGCTTCTATTATGGTGGTTTTGTCATGTGTAACAATACAGTGGCTCTATTACTAGTGTAGTTTTATAACCTAATGATCTACACAGGTAACTTTTCCATTAAATTTTCCTCACTGAAACTCTAGTCCTCATATAGAAAGTTCTGTTATTGAAGGTTGTAATATGAATACAATTTAATTAATGTACCAGGATACTACAAGGATATTTAGTGATACAACAGGGAGGGATGGCCTTAAGCTGAAGGAGGGTAGATTTAGATTAGATATTAGGATATTAGCACTGGCACAGGCTGCCCAGAGCATCTGTGGACTCCACATCCTTGGAGGTGTTCAAGGCCAGGTGGGATAGGGCTTGGAGAAACTTGGTCCAGTGGAAGGTGTCCCTGCCTGTGGCAGGGGGTTGGAACTGGACGACCTTTAAGGTCCCTTCCAACCCAAAGCATTCCATAAATATTCCCAGTTGGGAAGACATTGCTGCTGTTATGACTTCAAAGATTGTTTTGGGAGCAATCATTCCCATTCCCCATCAGTAATAGCATTGTAGTTACAGCTGGGAGACCTACATGGCAATTTTCATTTATATTACAGTGCCCACAGGGTACAGCTTCATTTATAGACTCATTGGTTATGCACAGTGAGAGAGTACAGCCCTTAAAGATTTTATACTTTAAAGACTGGGCAGACAATGATTGGCTGGATAATAAAATGTTGAGTGTTTCCCAGAGGTGTTGAGCAACTTGACTGAAAACCAAACGTGATCAGCACCTCTCAGTACCAGTCAGTCTGAGCCATCAAGCCTGTAGGACTCATTAAAAAGAAAGTATCAACTAAAATAATAAAGAATAAACAATTCCCTCTGGTTTCATAGCCATTGCAGAAGAAGCCTTAAAATAAATTGGAAAATGTGGTACCTGGAAATATAATGGAATTTCTCTCCTTGGCCAGGTTTTCTTAGGATATCTCAGGAAAGCATCGTGCACCAGATTCAAAGAAGGCCATTTCCACTAGATCAATGTTCCTGACAAGCCATGCTCTAAGCAGAATTGTCATCAGGAACTTAAGCTGGGAGAAATTTATAAAATCTGAAAAACAGTAGCTTTCAAAGTGTTGAATGTCCTTTCAAGCACTTGTCAGTCTAGAAAGATGATGAAAGAACAAATCTGATGAGGGATAGAGAGGCAAATGGCAAGAAGGAAGAAGTCATGGGGGAAAAAGAGAGAACTGACAACCAGTGCCTGAGATGTAACACTTTTACTCCTGCTTACCCTGAGACTGTAGTGAGGCTATCAATACATTAACCAATGTCTGCAAGTTTCAGAGGTGGATTCAAGCAGAGTAAGGTGGGCCTGCAGCACAGGTGAACATCCCCAGCCTTTGGAATGTTCTCTTCTATCACAGGGAGCATCAGCAGCCCCTGTGCAGGGCAGTGACATTCACGGTAAAGGACTCCAGTCAGCAGCAAGATGCCAGGTCAGTGGCCTGGGAAACTGGCCTCTTTATTTCCTGTACTAAACACTGACTCTGCTGGGGCTGTTTTTGTTGTCATTGCTCCAGTCGGCATCGCAGCTTCTGGCAGCTGCTGCAGGAGGCAGAAAGGAGGCCAAACATATGGTGCTGTGCATCCTACCAAAGGTGCCCTGCGTTTGGGAAGATCCTTACAGATGTCAGTGGAGGGTCACTTAAGGCCTGATTTTATTTCAGCAAAGGCAATGGGGATTTTGGCGTTTATTAGGAGGAGCAGAAACAAAACCTTAATCCCTGGTAATTCTGTTTGTATTGCATTATACACGGAGTGTCACAGATGTGTGCAGCACCCTGTGGAAAACATGGGGTCATATGCTGTTGTCACCCGCTCTCCCAAAACAATGGGACCGAGGCCAGAGTGGACCTGCAGACAGGCAGGACTGGGTCACTGTGATTGGGCCACTGTTTCAGGCCACCAGTTTCAATTTTCCCATCCCCTGTGAGAGAAAATAAGTTTTGGGGAAGTTTTTGGATGTAACTCACTAAACTAACTGATGCCACCTCCAGCCTCACTGCTGGTGAGCTCTCAAGATGCTGAGAGTATCACTTGGCCAGATGCAACGTTAGTTACTGCATGTGTTGTAAGATCTGGAGCAGAATGACAGACACAAAGTGAAAGGGAGGGCATTGAGACAGAGGTTCAAGCAGGGGAGGACGAGTGGGAAAACAGAAAATAAGCAAAAAAGCAGGATATGAGAAAAAGAACAGGATCGTGAAGCGTAAAGAAGGAACACTGTCTGGGAAAATAGATGCCCAAATGGGTCCTGTTAATTCCAGCTGAGTCACTGTTCTTTGACCCAAATGCTTTATCTCCTCAGTGTCTCCTCCCTGCTGTGTGCTGGCTCCAGAGAGCGCTGGGCTCCACTCTGAGGACGTGGCCAACTCCTGCCAGGCAGGGACCTCTGCTTTCTTCCCGCTTTTATAGCTCATTGTGAGGACCTCAATGGCTGATTACATCAACTTAGAGGGGCAGTGATCTGAGGAGACGCCGAGGTAAAGGCACAGCTAGTAAAACCATTGCTGAGAGGGCCAGCAGCAAAGAAGTTTGGAAATCCTGCTGCAGAGATGCCCGAGTGTCTGTGTGCTCCCACTTACGTAACTGCCCCGCTGCGCAAAGTGCCAGCCCTGGCACCGGGCGCTGCCACACTGGCCTGGCCTGACCACGGCATGAAGTGTCTTTTCACGTGGTGCTCGCTCACAACGCGCCCCGTTGTTCTGCAGTGCTGACCTGGGCACACCAAGGCGGCCGCTCCTCGTTTGTGAAGTGGGCTGCACTTAATCCAGGCACTGCTCCAGCCCCGCAGGCTCTGGGAAAACTGATGGCTGCAGCCGAGCTGCTTGCACGCTGCTAGAGCAGGACTTGGGGCTGGCCAGCTTCTTGCATATACTCTCAGGAATGCAAGGACACTTGGAGCATCACGAATGGAGGATGCCAGTGTCACTGGCGTGGGATTGTTGTGAAGGACGCAGCCAAACCCGTGAACTTGGAGCTCACTCCCTTCTCCATATCCTTGTGTCACCTAAAGGCAGCAGCTGAACTCAACAAATTACTGTGTTGACAGACTTGTCCACAAGTGGCAATATTTATCATATGATAAATTTGTTTCATATGAAGAGTTTGTTTAATTTCAAGTATTTTCTGAGTCTGATTGCATTCCCGATACCCCAGAGCCCAGGAAAGCAGTGCAAGGACAAAGCACATGTTGCTTTTCAGCTTTGTTCCTCTTGCTGGTACTTCAGGATGGTAAAAGCACCACCCACACACTCCTGTGCTGGCTGTTTGTGCCTTCAGGATCAGTAGGAACTTTGTCTCCATAAACTGAATATGTGCAAGCAGAGGTGTGTGCACACAGACAACAGCAGGGTCCCTGTTCCACATCCACTTCAGTTGTCAGCCTCTTGGTTCCCAAAGCACACGTGAGTACAGGAAGGTGTGGTATCAGTGCAGAGTCTAAATAAACTGCTGATGAATGCAAGCCAATAATGTAGAATCATGGAATGGTTTGGATTGGAAGGGACCTTGAAGATCATCTACTTCCAACCCCCCTGTCATGGGCAGGGACACCTTCCACTAGACCAGGTGGCTCAAAGCCCTGTCCAACCTGGCCTTGAACACTTCCAGGGATGGGGCATCAACATCCTGGGATGTTGGTGCCATTAAAGAAATTCCTAATTAGAACAGATATAAATAGCATGTCACCATTTCTGGGGCCAGTCTTATTTTATTTAGGTCAATGGCAAAGCTGTAAATTTATTTGTTTTATGTAGCCTCTGGAGAGCTGGGCCTCTCTCTGGACGTGCACTAGTTTCTCGTGTCTCTCTTTTCAATGGATGTAAAAATTAACACGTTAAGAATGGCTTTCTCTTCATCATTGTAATTTCTGTGTGCTACAAAGTCTGCAAGAAGAGACAACCATGGAATCATCAAATTGTTAAGGTTGGAAAGGCCTTTTAAGATCATAAAATCCAACCATCAACCCAGCACCACCATCGTGTTCACCACTAAACCATGTCCTCAAGTGCCACATGCGAACGATTTTTGAACATTTCTGGGGATGGTGATTCCACTACTTCCCTGGGAAGCCTGTTCCAATGCTTTTATTAGACTGAACAAGTGGGGAATAAAGCTAAGTTAGTTCACTGGGTTTAAATTCAGGTATGATGGTGCATCCTTTGGTTGTTTAGGCTGCAAACTGAGCAGGGCAATGATTAATCTCTTCCTGGAAGCGAGCTGAGTGTCTCTCACGTGGAGGCTTTAGCCTCTGTCCATGCAGTCATGATTCTGCTAAAGCTGAATTATGATCTTGGTAATACATAAGCACAACTCATCCAAGGATTCCCACTGAAAACAGACCCATTCACCACTGAAATGTCACATTCATATGACCTTTATTGGGAATAAATGCAGTGAAGCTGTGCTGAACTTTTAGCTCCAAGAATTTTAGGTTAAAGCAATTCTAAGATTTGACTGAGAAAATATTTCTTGGGGGGTTTCTCATTCACCAGGAGCATAGTCTGTCTTTCCCAGGGAAAGGTATTGTCAGGAAAAGCCAACACTGTTCACTTGGCTGTTTAATCAAAGGTGTGTACTCGTGCTGGAGCTCCAACCTTTCTGAGCACAACTGCTGCTTCTGCCATGCACTTGGAGCTGCTGTGGGCATGATCCTGGTCACATCAGCCTTTTGTTACAGCACTAGACTGACAGAAAGGGTCCCCTCTCTCCCCAGTAAATAAACTTTGAACCATAGAGTATATGAGAGGCAATAATGTGGTCTTAGACATCTCTGTGTCTTTATTTCCTGCCTTGTTGGGTCAGGGAAGGTATTTTCCTAACACTGGGGGTGTATTTGACCCACTCACCTTCCCATGCTGTGGTGAAGGGCTGATCACTCAGCATTCAAGCCTCACCTGGGGAAGCAGGAAAAAAACCAGTTCCCAGCACTTCCACTAGTCAAGATACAAGATTTATTGACTGTCTCCTATCTTGACAATCATCCCTTCTGCCAGAATAGCTGAGACTGTCTTTTCTTAGCCCCATTGACACTGTTCCCAAAACCAGCTCAACTCATGCATGTGCAAAACAAACCAGAATTTTCTCTACTTTCATTGTGTTTTGTGTGTGTGTGTGCTTGTGACATCATTTAAATAAGCTTATCCTGCTCAGAAAGAAAAAAAAACATTCCTACCACAGTTTAGGTAAACCAAGCAATTATTCTGTTACTAAGTGTAATTAATGCCTAATGATTTGCTTTGATTAATAGGACAATCAGCATCTGCTCCTAGAAATAGGGATTAGTAACCCAAGCCATCCCTAGTATTAGAAGGTAGGGGGTCCTTTTGTACTAAAACCTATTTTTCCAGGTTCATCTCAAAGCAGAAAGCCCTGTGGTATACTCTAAAAGCAGAATAAAGGGAAGGTAGTGGATTTTTGAAAGAACATGGGGAAAGCTTTATGATGTCCTCATGAGTTTGTGTTTTTGAGTGAAACCTGTGCATCTCCATCCTTCAAGAAAGAAATTACTCTGATCTAATTCTCTGATAACTTTTACAGGCAAAATTACAGCCAAAACATTTAAGGTTTTGCATCTTCTAGGCCCTAGAGGCACCTCCTGGGACAGCAAGCTGAACTAAACAAGAATCTCTGTTTGATATTTCTGTGTGGCTGACTACTGCTAAATATTCCCAGCCTAGGAAATAATAGAACGGTATTTTTTAGGCACAATACTAATTTTTCTAAATCCCCTGATTAGTTTATCTTTTTTTTTTTTTTCCCCTGTATGTCTGAAGAATTACAACATACAATGCAGCCACAAGGCTAATCATTCTTTAGCATCTTCTATTGATCCTAGAGATAGAGCTGGAGTGGGGTTAGATCCAAACACTAATCCAATCGTATAACAGACATCCCCATATGGTTAGTCCCCGGCTTTGCCTTAAGCCAATCAATAATCACTTTGACAAAGAAAAATAAACTTGGATTTTTATTTTTTTTGTTGTTGTTGTTGTTGTTGTTGAAAGGTTGGATTTCATTCATTTGGGCTCTGAATGCTGCACCTACCAAGGTATTACAGAACTTCTCAGTCACCTCAATGTCCCCTCAAAAATAACCCTTGCAGTGGCTGGTAGATAACCAAGGAAATGGTCTCATTACTGGGATTAGTACAGAGCCAAGGAAAGAATTAACTTGAGTTACACATCTTGCTTCTAAAAGCCTTTAAAGGAGACTGAACACCTTGTAAATGAGTTGGGCTTTCATTGTAATATGAACAAAAATGCCCCTGAAGAAGCACTGTCAGTAGGAGCCGTTGGTCAGGGAAAGGGTGTGACGTGGGCTCACCTGGAGGCCTTTCCTCTCCTGTCTGGGGTTGAACATTACAAGACTGGAGAAAGGATACCTGGTAGACACCTGGGAAGCACTTGGTTTATTCTGTCCATGGATGTTTTCACAGGAATCTTCATCTGCTGTGGCAAGTGCAGTGCTGAACGCAGTGAAGAGACACCACAAATGCCAGCATTTCACTTGGCTCTATGAGTTTAGTTGGTTGAGGGCTGATTCCTATGCTTGGTCTCAGGCCACACATGTCCCCTCTTTACCAGTTCCTCTGTGTCCAGTAACTGTATTTCCAATTCTCTTGCATAGGAATTCATGCTGCAATTGCAGAGGGAATCCAGCAGGTCAGGAATGGTGAAGGATGGTGACTGATGATCAAACATTCACTGAAGGTTCAGTTTAATCCAGTGAATAATTCCCTGATACCAAAACCTGAATATCCACAATGAATTGCCTTTGATGAGACAGGAGCTGAAACAAAATCAATGCAATAAGCTTGAAAAAATAACAACAAATACCTGAACACATAAAGTGAGATTCCACACTTACCACGTGTTAATTAAATACACTGTACACTGAAAATTCTCTTCTCTTCACCTGATTTCCTCTTGGCTTGTATCTTTTCTCAGGGGGGCTATCCTATGTTATAAACCTGCATTATATTTCCAATTACCTTCATATCCTTATCTATTGTGGCTTAGCCATGCTTTTAAGATGTGCATTCCCCCCTGTTGCTTATCAAGGCCTGAGACTCAGGGGTTTATTTTGCCTTCTGGAAGCAAATCTCCCTTGTCTTCTTCTTTTCTCCTTATTAAGACCCAGAGACATTATGCCCAGAAGGACATTTACTCTCATATCCTCCATTAGAACCAAGTTCTCCCTTCATGGTCTGTCTGTAATATTTTAAAACTAGTGGGTTAGTAACCAAATCCCAGTTTGAAGGATTACTCATCATAGTGTAAATTGTGGACACATCTAGGAACCTCCAGCAGGATGAAGTGTGTGGCCAGGTCTGCTCACTGTCAGCCTTCTTCACGTGAGCTGCCCTACAACACACAGTCAGCTCTGGACTGGGTGGTGTGAAGAAACTCAAGCAGGCTCAGGAAGAGTGGAACATCATTATTGTGACTGCACTAGATCAGACCATCTCCATCTATCTCCATCTCTATTTATTTTTTGCCCAGTACCCATACTCAGAAGTAATTTGTCTGCCAGGGGATGTCACAATTGTCAGGGTATGTAACAACACATCAACATTTGTAGGTACTTTAAAGCAGAGAAACTAAACACCAGCAGGTACCAAGCATTCAAAATACCAGAATTTATTGGTGAAAGCTATTTGTAAGCCAGAATACACACTGCACACAAAGTAGGAACCCAGTAAAAATAATCTACCTAAAAGGTGCTCAAAAATCCAGCTTCTGGGCAAAGTCTTTCCTGATATGTATTCTCCAGCTGGAGAATGAGGACTGTTTAGGTATATGTCCTCCAACAGGCCCCTGCATTCCTCATTGCACTGTGGTGAATCTTTTTACCTTTGCCTGTAATTAGAGCTGCTTTCAGATTGGTCCTGAGAGTTTGAAGTGGGTTTTTTTGTTGAGCAATGTCACCAGGAAGTACATTAATGGAGAGATACTAAAGGCATTAAAAGCTATGGAGTCCCACGTTTCAATGGGGAGATATTCTTGTGTATATTCCAGTGAAATCTTTGCAACATAAAAGCAGAGACAAAACACCTCCTGTGTTTTTTTCCTCCCTTGAATTTCCTCTTTCACCAGCCTATTCCTTTTGCAGGTTGGTGAGTGGCTGCTGCTAAATATATGCATAAATAGTGAAAACCACTACATAATACACTGTATTGAAAAAGAGTCCTGCCAGGCTTCTAGGTCAAGGGAAGGAATATCTCTTTCTTTCCTAGTTAGCTTATTTTCCCATTTGTTTCCTTCTGCTTTATGAAAGAGCTGATGGGGAAGGTCTCCAGTTGATGGAGTTATTCAGAAAAAGACCTGACATTTTGAATCAAAATTCAGGCTGCCTCCAAACGTCGTGTCCCCTGTGCTACTAAACAATAATAAAATACAATTAAATTCATATTTACTCAGAAAACAGAAGGCATACAGGTATTTGATTCAAGAAAACGCAGATAATTGCCTTAGAAATGAAATACATGACAAATGGGTACGAAATGGATGTTTTGGAGGATTTACAAGAAAAAAGGTAATGCTTAAGCCTGTAGGAGGAAGAGACAAGCCAACAGATGTTTGTATTCTTATTTTATAGAGAAATGCATAGATACATGGGGACAAAGGTGTGGAAAGGGAACCCCACTGCACCAAAGTCCACCCCTGGCATCACACGCAGTTTGGTGGCAGACGTCAGGCTCAGAGAGACTCCCAGCACAGCTCACGTGCCATCGTGACATGTCCCTGCCTGCCTCTCTGCCATCAATAGCAATTTTAACACCTCCAGTGTGTTAAATTTGCACCCTCAGTGTGTTTAACACCTTTATTGCGTGTCAATGAAAACCTGGGTGACATTGGGGAGAGTATTTCACCCTGCACTGTGGGGAAAAGTTAAAAGTTGTAGCCCTAAACCAATGGCACAAATTCCTTCTTGACCCCAAACCTGACATCA